>NC_090938.1:204818665-205121696 GCF_040938575.1 Ambystoma mexicanum
TCCCACTTTCCCCCTTCCTTCCTTATCTATGTCTTAGCTCTTACACTATCTGAAATGTCATCAGGCCAAGTACGATGGTTAATTTCACATCCTTACTGTTCATGGCCTGTAAGAATGTGGTTGTATTTTCCCTTGTTCCCTCCCTTGCCTTGAAGCGCTTTGAAACACATTGTGTATAGGCGCTATATAAATAAACGATCATATCATATCATGATATTCCCAAAGTGAAAAGGACTAGCCGTCAAAGATCATATTGAAGGTCATGTTCCATAACTAAATTCCGAGGGATGTTTGACAAACCACCCCTCAATTCAAAGAACACAATGTTGCACCTCCATATTTTAGGGAACGGAGTGTTATATTTCAAGCTTAACGTCCAAAGGAGAGTGGTGCATGTTACACCTGAATTCCCTTGTGGAGTGTTATATGCCCTTTCTCCAAACCCTTATTGAAGGCATGATACACTATATATCGTCATTCTAATTAAATTAAATATATCATTCCCCTATTGAAGAGGATGGTGACAGTTCAGATCTCACTTCTGAAGAGAGGTGTGAAATGTCATGTCTATTATGAAAGGGTGTGTGCCGTTACATGCTTATCTTTCAAATCAGCATCTACCATTGACTGGTGCCCAAATACATTTTAGTGGAATTCTTTCCAGGTAAGTTTTGAAGAGCTCTTCATTTGAGAATCCAAAACCACCGGTCTGTTGGAATAACTCCACCATTCCGGAAGAAAGATTGGTCTGTATATTTCTAACCCAACATTTGTATAGGCAGTGCTTGAAGTGGGCAGCCCCTTTCAGGGAGAAATACTTTCAGCCGTGTACAGTACTTTCGATGCAAGAATGTCCGCATGGTGCATTGCTTCCGAGTACACCTTCAATGTTTGTGTAAAGTCAAAAAGGATTTTGTCAAGTGGGGGCTAAGTTATATGACTATTGTATGTACATACATTTTGACACGTTTGAAAAAATAAAACATGGGCGGATTTCCAGCAAACTTGTGTAAGGAGCATTGGCAAGGACCTTAAAGCATGGTTTTGCAAATGTGCCTGTGTTTTTTTTTGTTGACAAGTGTCATAATGTAGGTACAAAAATAGTGATATACTTTTGATGACTGAGGAATAGCCTTTGTCCATGAGCAGTGGACAGATTGTCCAGGTCATGGCATAAGGTCATGACACAAACAACCTGGCTTTTGGCTATGACCAACAGGGGCGACAAATGGTCCACTTGTGACCGGCTATGTGGTAAAGTTATTCGAAAATGGGATAGGTTTGAAAGGGCAAAAAAATGTGCTCGTGGTAATATGGTCATAAGGTCCTCTCTTCGCCTTCTGCAGGCGTCCCGCTGTAGGAAGAAAAATTCTTTTTATTTTAGCACCCCGGGTTCCCGCTTTGGGAACCCGGGGTGCTAATGGCCTTCATCCCCCATTGCAGGGGTGGAACGGGGGATAACGGCCCTGAAGCCCCATTATCTCCCCTTGCTTCGCTAGGGCCGATAAATTGGCCTGCCAGGCCATTATCCCCCGTTCCAGTCCCTGGAACGAGGATGAACACCACATTATTCCCATTAGCATTACACACAAAATGCTAATGGAAATGTTGGAAAATCTTATTGAGTCTATTTACTTTACTTAGAAAAGTAAAGTAGATGGAGTCTATACGATTTGTTTTTTTAGTTCTAATTTTTTACTGTAAAAGGTGGTTCCTAAAGGAACGTTTCTTTTGTTGTTTTTTGATGTATTTTTTCTTTTTGCAGGAGAGGGTACAACGTAAGGTGGGGAGGGAAATGAGGGAAGATGCACCAAGGACTAATATGGAGGGGCAGATAGACAGGGGAGGATGTTGCGCGTGTATTACTTCTATGGTAGGGGGAAGTGTTTATCATGCTCCTTGATAACAACTTCAAAAGCACTTTGAAAATGCTCCCCCCTCCAGAGTGGTGTGTTGTAGTATATACAGAGGACTGTTGTCTTCAAAAGATATGGATCAACAGCCTCTTTTATTGCTTGGAAGGTAGCTGGTGGGATTCTGTGTGCCACAGAGGTAGGCTGTGTGGTTACAGCGCACTGGTTGAGGAAGATGAGGTGGAGGAAGACAGCTTTTCTGAGAGCATTGCAGTGGTTGGATTTGGTGTGGAGGTGCATGGAGGTGTTCCCGTAGGAGTACTGTCCAGGTAGTACGCACTGAGTACAAAGTTGCACTCAGTGCATATCACTTTGGTAGCTTTTGCCTTTGGTACGTTCCCAACAGTGGTAAGGAACTGCCAAACCCATGATTCTCTCTGGGTGCTAGAGATAAGCACTTCCTCTATGTAACGTTCTTGGTCCTCTTCATTGTCTTTGGAAGTACTGTACTTTTTTAGTTGTGTAGGTCCTCCAGCTGGTGGTGGTGGCTCTTGGGGAGGAGGGATGGCAATAACTGATGCCATTTTTAAGATATATCAGTTTTGCTAATATTGTTCCAAGTACATGCTTTGTACTAGATTGTTAATGGATAATGAGTAAGAATAGATGTAGGAGCTGTGCAAGGGTACATTTTGAGCTTGAAGGTTCCCAGATCAGTAGAAAATGCAGGTCCGAACTGTCCTCGAACCACAGACCTAATCCTGAAGAGCGGATGCGTTCGCGGACACATCATCATGCCGCGCGCGAACACCTGGTCACATGGCACTGCGCAGAAGGTCCGAAATGACTTCAGACGTTTGCAGACATCAACACACGTAAAAACAGTGGAGAAAGTTGCAAAAAGTGTATAGAAGTGTTAAAAATGATGCTAGAAGGTGGGAAATGTCAGAGTTATGAGGTGACACTTTGTAAATTGGACAAATATGTTCTTATATTGGGGTAAGTATGATATTAGTAAGATGTAGGAAAATAGCATGCACTGGTAAAAACCCATTAAATTCACAGAATAAAACTTGTTAAAGGGACATCATAGTTATGTTGCACTACTAAAAACCTATAAAAGGGACTTTTCATCAAAATTAATGTCACATTTGATGTCATCAGTGATCTCATCAATGACATTTGTGATGTCATCTTTGATGCCCTGGGTGTTAGTCCTAGCAGTGTACGGTGGTGGTGCGAGTTATGGTTGCTTAGTTTACCAAAACTGGCGAATTTCTGAGGGATTTCAGTTTTACTTGTAACCATATTGCCCCTTTAACACTTTTTTTATTGAACTTAATAGGTTTATATTAGTGCAACATAACCACACCACAATGTCCTTTAACAAAGTTTGTTCAATGAAAATATATATATATATATATATATATATATTTTCATTGAACAAACTTTGTATATATATATATATATATATATATATATATATATATATATATATATATATATATATATATATATAAAAAGAAGTGGATTGGAAGCCAATCCGAGTCGCATCGGCACTCCGGCTGTGTTTCCAGCAAAACGTTGGATTTCTCCAATTGATCCACAAACAGTCTTTGTGTATTGTGCAATTAAAGTGTCCTTTATTAATTAAAACTGCATAGACAAGGAGGACAAAGCAGTCTTGAATATATATTTGAAATACGAACGGCATCAACAGAAACTGTTCAGGCGAGCAGCACTCCACAAGCAAAAAGTGTTCCAATGGCGTAATGATCACGGAGAACCAACAGCAAACACTGCAACTCTGGTTGTATTGTATGAAACAACCTTTACTTTTTTCATTTGCAGCGATTTAAAAAGAATCTCCCAGTAAAATTTTTCTAGCCAGACGGCAGCCTGACCCGTTTCACCACTACCCAGTGGCTTGTTCACAGTCACTCATCACCCACAGGAAGTTAGTTTATATAAAAAAAACACATCCACCTCAGTGAGAAACATAGAAAAGGTGACTTCTAGACCCAAAGTAATGGCAGTTAGCCCTCTTGGCTTGGGCTACTGATTGATATTACCAATTACATGCACATGTGTTTTGCAGACAAAATCTAACTTTAAAACTATTGCAAGGCAAATACGAATAATAGCATTACAATATTAATATTGTTTTGAATTGAACAGTCATATATTAGCACAGTCCATAATTGGAAAAACAATGCTTAAACATCCATGCAACCGTATTGTTAGCATAGAGCTGTGGACTTGATTTTTTGTAAGGACCAAGAATGAAGAAAGTAGCTCCTATTTGGAGACCAAGAACACATTAACCAAATCCTTTATGGTAAATGCATTCCTCATATCTCATGAATATAGAAAAAGGAGAACATATGCCAAGTGTGTGGGTATGAAGCAATCTCTTCCCTTAGAAATACCAAAGCAAAGATAACATAGTCCTATGAAGTCTGCAGAAAATAATTGTAGACCGAGGTCGTCACTATAAATACATATCACCAACATAATTGGGATGTATGTGAATAAGATTGGTACCACACTAAGTAAGTAGTGTTGTAAGAATATAAAGTGCATAGTGCTTATGTGCAAAAAATGCATTGCTATGATATGGATAGTTTCACAGTAAAAAGAGCAATATTGTCATTTTATAAAGTGCATAGTGCAAGCTACTGACATTCTCTAAAATACTTCAATACAATAAAAAGATTTTTCTCTTGCAAAATACAACACAAAGAACCAGATATCTTACAATGTCACATACTAATAGTCTACCTCAAATACTACCTTTGCGATGATATATTCCCATATTTACTATCCTTCGACTTAGTAATGTCAAAAATAGATATAAGGGAGATAGATACTCTAAAGTGCCACATGCATACACAGAGCAAGGAATACCAGAATCCCAACACTGAACTGAATCTATAATTGCACTAATATAAAAACATCAGATGTCTTAAAAAATGTATAAAATACCACTATTAAAATACCATGCTAAAATAGGTTTGTCATCAAAAAAAGCCTCCTTATGTACATAAGTTTGCCAAATCAGTTCAAAATCTGAGTCAAATTGAAAGTCACCATAAAAAAGTGAAATATTAAAAGTGATAAGTAAAAAAGGAAGGAATAGAAAACATGCACAACAAATCAAACATATAAAGTTATAGTATAAGGTCATTGACATGGATGAGCTACTTGGAGTACTGTATCATATTCGGTATGGTCCTTATGTCCCCAAGAAGGTGTAAAGCTCCTCATCAATATTATGTCCCAGCGGCGTCTTGCTCTCAAAGTCTAAAATGTATTTAGTCTCTTCTTGACGGAGTGTTCTCTGGTTATCACCACCCCTGGGACCTGGAATGACCTTATGTATACCAAAAAACGTGAGATAGGCTGGGTCGGCATTGTGCACTTCCAAAAAATGTTTGGCCATGGGTTAAGAACAGTCCTTATTGATAATGGCTCTAACATGGTGCAAGATACATACTTTAAGCTTGCATTTTGTACTTCCAACGTACCATTTTAGACATGGGCACATCAAAGCATACACCACCAGTTCAGATTCACATGTAATTTTGCTGTTAATGTAGACCAGGTGTTTCAATATTGGATGCTCATAACTTTTGCAATTCTTTGCATATTTGCAAATCTTACATCTGGTACATTTAAAGAAGCCAACTCCTGTAGAGGAAAGCCAATTAGTGTTCATATCATTCCTTACCACGGACATGTAGCTTTTCACCAGCAGGTCTTTTATGGAGGCGCTTTTACGATAGGTAATATCAGGATAGTTGTGTAACATACCACCTATGTCTTTGTCGGCTTTCAGCACTTTCCAGTACTTATTAACTATCCGTTTAATGATACTTGCGTGGCTTCCAAATGTCAAAATTAGTCTGGTGGTGTTTTGCTCCTCTTCTTTTGCTAGGTCCTTTTTAGATGTTGTTAACATTTTGTGTCTATTAATTTCTGGGACCTTTAGATATGCCCTTTCAATGATTTATTTTGGGTGCTGCTGTTGTAGGAAGTCATGAGCCGTTACTCTGCTGGCTAAATCAAAATCCACAATGTATATACAGACTTGTGTACATATATTCATTATGAAATATGCTATTGGACTTTACAAACCTTTCAAGTAAATATTGAAAGGTGTGTTGAAGAACATACAATAGACAATTTTGATGCACACAGAGTTATGAGCCTTCAGGAATATTCTTATCAGATATGTCATGCATAGGAGGGTGGAGTATCTTCCTGGACAAAGAATTTCCAAGCTGGTTTAGAGTGGGAGCATTCCATGGAAGCACGCACATCCAGTGTATAAACTGATTCTCTCATGAAACTGAGTAAACTGATTCTCTCATGAAGCGTGCAAATAGTATTCTTGCAGTAGAGTCAAGACAGGTCAGGTATTACAAATGCATCGCAAAGCTTTGCCTACGAGAAAACACGCTGACAAGCAGGGAGAAGAAAGGGTTTAGAACACCAAAACCATCACAAATGTAAATCAGGGAACCTTTACTCACATGTTTGGTTAAATCTGGGCTCTTGGAGTCCACATCATACCTGCAAAAATTAAAAGTTGCTTAATTTATTTAAAAAGGCACAATCAAATTGAAGCAATTTCTGATGCATGAAAAAAACCCACTGTGAACACAATTTGAACACAATTTGACTGAGAACTTAACATCACATTTACAAATCATATAAAAATGCCTTTAAAGGTCATTTTGACAATGCCTCAAAACCCAGAAAAGGGAAGTATTAGGCTAAAATAGATATTAAACTGAGCCAAACTTTCTCTACCACTGATGACATAGTCAACTATATCATGATGGTGCTATCATAGGGGCCATTAGGGCTTGCACAATCCTTTATTTATGCTTTTAGAAAATTACACATGAGAGATTTTACCAACAGGCACTATTGTGCAGGGAACAACCCATCACACAGACTGCACCACATCAATGCCCAAGTGTGTTGTTTGTACCAGCACCGAAAAGTATGATGCAGGCACAGGTTGACAAATGGACCAGAGCACTTTGTGTTTTTGCTTCATTTATTGTAAATCCATCGGGTCTTTAGCCAATGAGGCAATGAAGTGGATTCAAAGTTGTAATATTTCTTAAGGAAATGTTTCTTCTTCAGACATGATTTGTGAGCCACACGTCTCAAGGGTTAGTTTTTACTGGTGTTCTCTTGGGACAAGGACGCTTATTGCCAGAATAAACTCTTGCCCTCCCTGTCGGGATGGAGTTTCCCAAGATATCGGTCCAGAGCGGTTCTACTAGGACAGTTGGGTGGGTCACTACCCTGAATGGTGAGTTGTTCCACATCCCACCATCCGGTGTCCCACTCCCAATTCCCCGAAAGACCCCTCACCCAGGTGATCCTCCCACACTGGTCCACTCCCAGGAAATGGATCCAAGTAGAAGGCCATGTCCTTGCCACCTGGATGACAAATCCCTGGGGACTAGTGGGTGAGACACCTTCTGGTTTCTCACACCGGTGCCCATAATTCAGGCATTTCTTTGCATTTGGTGCCTGATTATTGGTAGGTCAGGCCTGCCGGGTGATCCATGGCCCCCACTGGCAAACTTGAAGTGTGCCGGTACAGAAAAAATGTTAGAACCGGAATTACCAGCATTTGTTCTGGACTGGCACGCTTTTAATGAGGCCCAATATCACATACTTGTTGAAACTGGCCAGTTGCCTGGATATGGGGAAAGTGAAGCAAAAGTGCTGGCATGTTCATTGGTCTCTATCTAGAGCAGCTCTTACTTCTTTGGCTATCAAACCGCCCAGTAAGATCACCTGCAATCAGCTGAACACACTTACATGTCAAGGCGCAGGTTTTGCTTCTCCTCGAAGAAATAGTCTAGGATGAACTTGCGCACAAATTCGGGGTTCAGGGTGTTGTCGATGACTTCGGTTCTCCCAAACTGGAATTGAAAAGACAAAAATGGGAGGAGTCAGATGGTTCTGCTGGGTGACTGAAGTGGAAGAAGGTGAACTCTTTACTACCAGCCTAAGGATGCACACTGCACTGCGAAAGAACTGCACTGTATTAATGTGAGCATAGTGTCAATGTAAGACTACCAGTGTCATTGCAATGGCAACACAACTTCTCTGTAATTAGAACATTACCAAATTATGTAAATACAATCTCAGAGTAATGTGAGTAAATCCTCATTGGTGATGTTATAACAAAAATGGTAGCCTGGAATATCTGTACAAAAGCCCGGAAATAACGTTCATTTACAAGCTGGTTGTGACATCACAACTGACCTGTAATAAGAAAATGACATCACAACTGCTCCGTAGTCAGTTATTACACTTCAGTTATGAGGTCGCAATGCCTGCTGCCTGAGCCAGCAAAGATCAGAATATGGCTTTGTTCCACTATTTGTCACAGTACTCCTAGGTGACTTGGGATATCCTTATAACGTACGTTAGGGGGGGGTACGTTACCCCATAAATATGCTAATTTTTCGAATTTCACTCCCAATCCCTTTCCTATTAACCCAAAACAATGTAAACCTGTTTATAAGATGATATTCACTTTCTTTAAAATTGTATAACTCCAATCAATAAGGAAGTTGGCCTATCCTGCTGAATAAATCGCAAAAAACATTAATTTAATGTTGCGCCATTATGCACAAAACGAATACACATGTATTGTCAAAAACATTCCTTCCTTATTTCCTGTAGTGCTAGTCACAAAATCATTAGGTATCTCAGGGTTTCAGTATTTCCCACAAAAACGACATATTGCACTTTCCCTTTTGGCCCAGAATAAGACGTCCCCAATAGGTATCAAATTAAAGAAACTCTCATAACATTTTCCCTGTAGCCACTATCAGGACTTTGTTTCAGATAATTCATAAGTGTTCCTCTTCTGTTGTCTTTAAAGGACTTATACCTACTTCTTTCATCACATATCCATATCCAATAATGATCCATAGGTTTCTTTTAAACATGGGCCTCATTACAAGTGTGGCGGACCGGAAATAAGGGTTCCAGTCGCACCGTACCAGCATCCTTTTCGGACCGCTAACTCAAACTCTGCCTTCCTGGGCCTTTGCGCCCGACAGGTCTGACCTAGCGGGCGCTAAGGCCCCAGCAGGTGAAGTTGTCACAGAAGCACTGGCACCATTAGCAACGGAGCCGTTGCTTCGGTGTCCCCATTCCCATTGAGTCATGGGAATGGGGACTTACACTTTCCGACGCCTGATATCCTGGGCCGCCCGGACTTGTAATGTTCCTGGGGCATGGGAATATCAGGCAGTGGAAACGGTGTTACGAGTTCGGCAGCAACCCGCCGGTAGCACAAGCGGGTTATATAAGGCCAAACTCGTAATGAGGCCCGGTCTGGATTTGTCAACAGATCCTTTAGAGTCACCTCATATTTTTCCAGGACACGCAAGGAGTTCTCTTTAAAGGAGCAAAATAGGCCCCCATGTACGTTCTCAAGTTCTCATCAGCGTATATAACGTATTACAATTGCTTACAAATAGTTTTCGATAAAGCAGCAGTATTTTTAATTGCACCCGCGCTACATGAGACTTTAGACACAATTCAAAGCGTGTCATGGTTATTGGCAAACAATATGGAAGTAACAATGCCCTTCTCCACATGACACCCTCCAACCTACCCAAGTTCAATTACTCATAAATGTTAGTTATTTCGAGACCATATAATAAATCAGGAACTACTTTACATATAAAGAACTTGACTAATGGCTGCAGGGTGAAAGGGCAATATTTCTTTGCTATTTGTATTTATTTATATAGCGCACCAAGCCCTTGGGCATCTGGGTGCATTTCTTACAGTAGCATAAAATACATTACATACTTACTTACATTACTTACATAAAGTAATTTACAATTGCATACAAGGGATTAACAAGTGACAACGCAAAGGTATTTACATGATGAAGATAAGAGACAATTAGCAGGTATACAGAGACATTTCTCAAGAAAATGCAGGATGAGTGGCTATTGAGGCAGGGTGTACCAAAGAGTAATGAGGGTTAGTGAGCTAAGCAGGGTGTGGGAGATTATATCGCAGGTCAGTAAGGCGGAGGGTAGAGTTATGGTTCATGTTATGTAAGCATTTGGGCTGAATACTGTCAGCCTTACACCCACAGAGGCTTCTTGATATTAATATACTTCACTGCCCTACTAAGGCCGAAGCCTAGGTATTTCACCATGGGAGCAACATTTATGGCAGACGAATACACTGTCCACTTAGAGTGTGCAAGTTTATGTTTTCTTCCCTTATAGCACAACACACATGATTTGTTTGGGTTAACCAGGAGACTGCTCTCTGTAAGCCCATATGTGTTTTATCTAGTGGTAGAATATCATCGTCAAAAGCAACCCAAAAGCTACGTTCCCCATTAATCTTAGGTGGATCAAATTATGCGTTTTCCAGATTTTCTCCCAAATCGGCAAGATATAAGTTCAAGAGACAGGGGCTAGTACGCACCCCGTCTCTAGACATGCACCGTTTTTGTAGGGTTGGTAACCTCTCCATTCGAGTTTATCCCCACCGTTATAACAGTATCACTATAATTAATATTTCTAAAAGGAATTTGGGTACACCCCAGCTCAATAAATTTGATCATAGCCATGTTTTATCAACTTCATCGAATGCAAGGCTCAGGTCCATACTTGGATCTTTTCCCTCCGAACCTGGCTGGTAGATTAAAGATCGTACCAACAAACCACTAGCATCTGTTTCCTTAGTCATATGACATTGACCCATTCTTCCACACTCCTTAGGAAGCACCTTGCAAAAATGTTGCTCTCTACGTCCAAAGGAGCTGTAGGCGGATAGGTAGAGGGCTGAACTCTGTTCCCTTTTTTAAAGATTGGAATAATTATAGAGCAGTGCCATGATGGTGGGATACTTTTGCTAAGCATTACACTCTGAAATAGAATATACAGAATTTGGGCCCACAGGTCCGGGTTCTGTTTCAGTACCAAATTACACAGGCCATTAGGGCCTGGCGCGAGTGAATTTGATCCCGATTTTATAATTGTTAACAGGTGCTCAACAGAAATGTCAATATCCCAACATTCATCACGGATCATGCTAGTTATTTCCATGTTGTTTTATTTATATAGGTCTATGAAATAATTGTTCCAATCCTCTTCCGGCGCAGGATTTATCATTTCTGGGTCATCCTTTCCTCTACATTTATTAACGATACGCCAAAAGTTTTTACTCGATTTTTGCAGCACTGCATTATGCATCAATTCCTCATCTCTTTGCAAAAGCAAGTGTCTGCGGCTTTGGAGCCAATTTTTGTATGTTTATATTGAATTATTGAATGGAGAGACAACAAATTAGTTGTAAATAAAGGTATTTATATGTAGAAGTGCTTATTGCATAGCCATGGGTGAGAACTTGTATTCTCAGTGTGATGGGGGAAGGGGTGGAACAGACTTAAGACACACCCTTTGTCCATTCCCGGAAGTGATGTCACAGAAAAGAGACCAGTTTCCCCAGACAAGTCATGCTGAGGTGGTGGATCGAGGGCTGGGTCATGAGCTTCAGAACGGTCTATTCCCATCCTGACAAATATCTCTTTCCAGAAGAAGACTGAGTTAAGATCACTCCCCACAGAACACTGCTTATCTGCATTCATATACAGAAAGTAACACGTTACCTTGTAATGTATCCATCTTGAGATGTTCTGCAAGTCCTGGCTTTCTAGCTAGTGTCATTTCAAAGTCTTTCCTCATATTTATAGTTTACATTTCTCATCATAAATGCAGGCAAAGTGATGGGAGGCGAAAAGCTAGGACCGGTGCAGACTGTGCCCCTGAAAAGGGACAACCTAAGATCACTGTAAGCTCCAGAGGCGTAGCCAGGACTGTCTAACAAGTGGGGCCTGAAGCTAATGTAGTTGGGCCCAGCGCAGTGACATTAACATCTGTAAATGGCTGCACAGTGATGCAGAGTGGGCAATTACAGATGTTTCATGGGTTTTGCCCGCTCAGGCCCTGCCCTGTCTATGCCCCTGGCAAGCTCTCCCATGTGTTATAATCATGTGGCAATTCTACATGCTTTGAGTCATTTGATTGCAAATGTGAAGCTTGTCTTCATGCATGATGTAAATAACATGTGCAATTCCACAAAAAGAAATGAAAACAGAAATCATGGAAATAGACTAGAGTATTTTTGGAATGTTTAAGAAAATGGTTTGACTTTGCAAAGCTGTACACTTTACTTTACTTACCCAGTGACTGCCATATTGAAATCTATGCAGGGAATTTAACTTTGAGCAGATGTATGACTGCCAATCACACAAAAAAAACAGAGATGTGTGTGCTGCAGTTTTCTTAAAATCCCCACACATATAAAGAGAATGTCAACTCCCAGCCCAGCTTATTGCTTCACTGGGAACTTGGCGCTTGCCCTGTGATGATGGCTCTGATGCTCCAGGCTACAGGTCAGGCTTGGACTGGCCTATAGGGCAATAGGGCGATGCCAAAGTGCAGAACCAACATGCTAGCGTGGGCTAGTGTTTTTTGTGAAAAGAGGTCAATTTTTGGCCAAAATGTGCCAGTTTAATTAGTACCTCCAGTGCTCCAGAAAAGATTTGGAAGGGGGAGTGTTTTACTCACTATTTATGAAAGTTGGGAATGAAATAATTTTTTTAGGGAATAAAAATGTAAGTTCATTTCCCAATGGGAGTATTTTATAAGCAAGGTAAAATTTGCTTTAACCGGAAAACAAAATGTTTTTGTAATAATTATTTATTTGCATCTAGTTATTCATGTACACTAAAAGAGGCAGATTTACTTCTTGGATCAGGCAGTAATATGGGCAGTTTCTTCTGTTGGCACTCCTGCACTACTGGTCCAAACATTTCCATGGAGCTGCGTGGGTGAAAGCAGGGGCACAACTTTCTATCTGTCTGTTTCCTATTATTTGTTGGGAGTATTTTTACTCCCTATTTATATTTTATGAGAGTACTTGCCAACTTTTAGGGAGTACAAGTGGCCGATACACCCTTTACTTGTAGGGCTAGTTACCTCACTGTTCAGCTAGTAGTTTTGGCTAGTATCATGTAATAAGCACAATTTGCAACACGTTTTTCCAAACATCTCCCTTTTGGGTACAACTTAAACCGTCTGTCACAAAAGGAATGAACTGTCACTTGTAACTGTGGGCCATTCTTTCACTGGGGCCTGTAAGGAAGACATAGTATTAAACAGTGAAGACAGACACAAGTGATCACAGTTCAAGGGTGTTTATTGAACTTCACTGGGTTGGTTGAACGCCTATATAAACCTAAATCTAAAGATGGGATCAAGCTACGACCATCAAATCATAATAATGCAGTCCTAGTCGATTGTGTCAAAATAAAAGGGCCTATACTAAAAAAAACTGTAGAGGAGGAGCCAAGTACCTCTAACGGAAGTTCCCCTCCTATTCTGCCTATATGTTGGCAATCGGAAATTGCAACATGCGCAAAGCCAATAATGGTGCCTATATCACACAAATTCCTTGAAACAAGGTATCCATTGAGAAAACCCTTCTATGTATCCACAAAGAAATTACGATCTGCTGAAGGAAATTCTGGAAGAAGTGTGAAAATGAATGGAAAAGAGGACTGTTGACGTCACATGAAGAAGACGTGACGCCCCCAGAAGAGATGCTAATAAAGGAAGAATATAGACCTTATAGAAGCTGATAATGAAGTAGTGAAATGGTCAACATTTCGGGAGCAAAATGAAGATTACACATGTGGAAAAGCAGTGAAGAAAATGCAAAACCATTTTACAATTGGTCAGATGCAGTAACGCAAGTAGACACAGTAATCATAAGGCTGGCTATTGTGGCGATGCACCGATGTATATGTATATAAAGGAATGTATAGAATCTGGGTGTTCCACGGCGCACCTTAGCAAACTTGGACCCCATGAATGGAAGTGTGGCGCAGGAGAATAGAATAGCTGAGGGTGAAGAAAGATTCTAGAAAAGGCTTATCTGGTGCAGTGTCAAAACTTGGGGCCGCCGAGAGCCTTTCCCTGTGCTCAAGAAGATACAATAACGTGAGAAGCAAGCTGCTGTTTGAGGTGGAACGAATGTCACTAAGGGTGCTAAGATTTCTTAATTTAATAGTATTAAATACAACGAAAATCTAAAAACCGTGGTCTTTAGTCACATGGTCAGATGAAAAGAGAATTTGGGCGAGCTACACCGAGACCAGAAGATAAGACCATTCCACACTCCCTTTTATTCCCAGGCATAGTGAGCCTCTGCAAGGCCGAGTTCAAAAGAGCTAATTGAATGGTAGACCACAGGAGTGACGGTGGATGTAGGGCTCATTGGGTGGTGAGGCATGACCAGGCCAAACCCCCGTCACCAGCTTGCATGCTGCTCGAAAGTGGAATATTCCAGAAGGGTACAAGCGTGCCAACCAATTATAGAGTGCCACGTATTAAGGAGCCCCATAGTTTGAGAAGCCAATAGTATGTTGTGTATTAGTCTGACACAGAAGATGACTAGCACTTGGGATGGGTTTATCTATTTACCTGATCTTAGAGACCCAATCACATCGCCGGATCCTATAGAAAGTATATGTAGATGTTCCCCGTTAATCAACCACAACCCCTAGTAGGTTTTCTTATTTGCCACGTAGTGTGACGTCACGTATGATGAATATTTAGTATAAAGGCACGATTTTTTATGAAATATGTTGAGATAATTCTGTGCGATGTGGCTGATGTCTGTTATACTCCCTGTTTTAAAGACTTGTTATTGAAACAGCTTTGACTTTGACAACTTCCTGAGTTGGCTTGATTATTGATGCAAGGACCCGGTCTCCGAGTTCAAAACCTATTGCCAATCCTTAGTTCTAAATACAAAAGGGTGTGGGACAATGGTCTATGCAAAAAGACAAGTGTTCAAGAAATAATATGTCAGGATAGTTGAGCCATTGCCTTCCCTTCCCCACGTTTCCAGCACAGGGCAAGGCGGCACGTTCGAGCTTCGCAACAACTCTGGCTTCTTTACAATGAGGATACAGTTCAAAGTATAGATATTAGGGCCTTTTGCCAAAGCCTCCTTTCCAATAACAGTCTCTTACTGCAGTGGGCATGTCGTAACAAACAAGCACCACAGTTCCATTCTTATCAGGATTTTTCACATGTACAAGTTTTCATTTCCAATATTCATCATGGGCCCCCCTCCTTCAGGCTTGCACACCTTATTACCACAATGTTCACAACTGGTCTCCCTCATTTGGGCTCAGACCATGGATCTCCCTTGTACGGGCTCGGATCCCTTCAGTAAAATATTCACATTTGGTCTCCCTCGTTCGGGCTTGGGCCATGCAATCTCACTTTCCAAATTTCAAATGTGCAATGGGTTTTGTTTAAACCATTGTAGGACCACGTTGACTCACCTCACCCAATGTGATTCACCTCATACAGTGTTCTTTCTTTCGTTTCTGCCACCTTTTGGCTGGGTACCTTTACAGAGACCTTGAATTGGGCACCCATGCAATGCAGGACCAATCTGTCACTGGTATTATATCTGTCTTCCGTGAACGTTCAAACATCCATCAGCAATTCAGCTTTCTTGGGTCTTTCATCACACATATTTCACTTTTGGTTTGTGTGCTCTTTATTCAATGTTGCTGCTTGCAACCTTGACTTCAACACGGACCGGTCTTGAATCAGTCTCCCCAACTCACCGGCTGTGTTGATCGCTCAGGTGCTGCTTTAATCTTGGAGCCAAGGATGGTACCACGGCAGCTGCTGATCCTCCTCGACTTAGTCAGCCATGCAGGAGGGCCCGGATATCTCTGACACACAAAACAGGATGATGTAGTCTGGTTTCTGGGCCTCATGCTTTCTGATTTGCAGGGTTCTGGAAAGTAACGTTTTCTCACTGAAAAGGTCAAAGGTACCCTTCTTGGTTTGCCATTGTTCTTCCCTCATTCAGCTGCCATCGGAAAAGTACTGTTCCTTCATGTGCTTTGCCTCGCTCAGAGTGTGCTCTCGGGCACCCCCAGGGTCTGGATACAAAGGCGATGGCTGTGCCCTGGTGAGATTGCGATCCACAGATTCTCACAGGCCCGAGCCAATGGTCTGTCCCAGTCCGCCCCTGCTAGAGGTTCAGGGGTACCTAACACATGATTGGAAGTGAGCATAGAAATGCCCTCTATGAGGTCTGTGCTGCGATCATTGAGTGATGGTCTGCCCTTGACAAATGAAGTAGGGATGTTAGCACCCAAGGAGTTGAGTAAATATCGTCTCCCATTCCAATGGAGAACATATAATGTTGCAGTCGCCACAATGAACTGGAATATTAACAAGTGTAGGTGCTGGTGGGTGAGCATCATATTGTGCAAGTGGCAACACACATCAGCATCTGTGCAGCTGAATTCTGTGCAGTCTGTTGATTGGCAGCAGTCAGGCATTGGGGATTCCATAGTGCAAACATATACATGCAAAATAATTGATGATTCACTCAAGGTTGCTCTTACCCGCAACCACCACCTATATGTAATTCTTAATATGCACAAACATCGTTGATTACTCTGGACTCTACTACTGGAATAGTAAATATCCCCAGGGTACTTAGAAGAGCCTCTAGAGCACTGATCTCCAAACTGCACTCTCTCTGTCTCCCTTTTCTCTCTCTTTGCACACTCACTCTCTCTCTCTCTCTCTCTCTGCCTCTCTCTTTGTGTCTAAGTCTCTGTCTCTTTCTTTGTAGGAAAGAGATGTGTTGTTGTGTTACCAGGTGTGCTTTTTATAAAGCCACCCCAGCCGTTGATGATGGGGGCACCAAGTCAGTCATCAAAAGCCAAATCCCCAATGTTTTTAGACTAGCAACATGAAATATGTTTGAACTACCTGTATCCAACCTACCTTACACTGATCAAGCACTCTCTTCTCCCTCTCATTCCCTCACACCCTGCTCTCTCTCTCTCTCTCTCTCTCTGTTTCTCTCGTTCTCTCTATCTTTCTTGGGGCTGGGAAAGCAGCCTCAGGAGGAGGGTGTCATTCTCCTGGACGTTTGCATTAGTGGTAGGGTCAGGGTAGCTAAGATTTGGACGGAGAACAGACTAATACTTTTGGACTTCACAATCGACTGATGAGCACCCCCGTCAGTTTTTAGGTAGGGATCCCCATAGTTTAGAGAAAGTGAGGCAGTTTTCATATTAATTAAATAAAACCAATTTAGGAATGGACACATCTAGTGTGGCTCCTTCTTCTTACACTCCACACAACCCATGATGTGAATACATGGGTTTGTATTTAGCTTCTGTTATTGGTTACATTTGGCATAAGATCAGTGCGCTCATTGACAGTGGGTGTGTTATAACATAAGCTTTGCACTGGTGCAATAAGCATGGAGGAATAATTGTATAGTAGGTAAACATAGATTATTTCAATGCATATTTGGAAAGGGGAGAGTTATGCCCTAATCATAGTCCTTTAAATGTTGCTAAAATGTATTGAAAAAATATGTTGTTTACACAGGGGCAATGGTTACCCTAGTGCTAATTGAACTTGCACTTGTGCAAACTTTCTGTAACACTGCCCTGGGTGTTTTGAAGTTTGAATTTCCTTTACATTTCTGCTTGACCGCACCTGCTATGTCCCACTTTTTTAGATCACGCAGCAGGGCTGGTGTAAGGTGTGGAACACCTGTGTGATGCCATGCTAGTGACGTTTCAAAATCACACAAAAATCCAGGTTTTACATTGGTACCCAGTGAAGGGGGTGTGGCAGCCTTCAGCCATTGAGGAGTCTTGGAGCGGGGTCGATACCACACGGTACAGACCCCGCTCCGAGTCTCCTCAGAGTGGCAGGCTGCCATCTTCCCTTGCCAGGAATCAGGTAAGTGTGCTCTCCCCCACGCTTCTTTTCCCTTCTGCCCACCCCTCCCCTTTTCCCCTCTCTCCCTATCTCACTCTCTCTTTATCTCTATGCCTCTTTCTAAGTGGGTTAGAGTTGTGTTGTTGAGTTGCCAGGCGTGCTTTTGACAGTCACTCCAACTGTTGCTGACAGCGATGGCAGCAAAGAAGAAATGCAGATATTTTTAGAGTAGGAACGGTCTGTGTTTTGGGAAAAGCAGCTATTGAAAAGGGGAATATTTAACTGTACTAATATTGTAAACGGACTCCTTTCGAAATGTTACATTCCTTAGGTCAAATGATTACTTCCAGTGTACACTTTAGTCATTATAAGAATATTACTGAGCAAAGCACATTATCAAAACTTGTAATAACCGTATAAATTATTTTCTCATGTAAGTGTATTGTCCCGTGATGTGCAGTCTCGTACCCTCCTGCTGCACTATTTCAAAATACCCTGGATATAAAAGGGAAGAGGACAAATTGCACAAATGAGGGGTCTGGCCTGCTTTGCATAAAATTTAAGTTTTATAATATGTTGGAGACTAAACATCCTCCACACAAGAATTAGATGTGAGGAGCACACTTGTGGGTCTAAAATTGAAACTAGCCGCCACATTCTGACGTCTTGTCCTGCACTGTTGATCAACTATGACAAAGGCTGCGGTTTATTGATCGGTGACATGGAATATAGACAACATGATCAATTTAGGTGCACTCTCTATTCGGCAGAATCAGTTGTACTAACGTCAGCAGCCCATTCTATTTGGAAAATTACGCTGTCCAAATTTGCTTTCCTCGATCCTATTGCATAGGTATATAATGAATTTACAAAATGTTAATTATACTAGATAGATTTTTGATACTGTAATTGGGCATTTTAACAAAATGTATTGTGTAATGATTGAACCATGAATTTATTTTACACATTGTATTTTAAAAGTTGTTATATTTCTGCTACATTGTTTATATTTTCTTTTTTTCTTGTCTTTTGCTGAAGGCTTGTGCAATAGCCAACGCAAATAAAAAATAAAATAAAATAAATAAATAAAATCAAAGCGCATAATGGGGCAGCGTTGTATGCCTGAATCACTAAGTGCATAATGCAAACTGAGCTTTGTGCTCATTTCATTTTTCACAATACTCACCCTAACATAAGACAACATGGAGATGCAAACTGGGCCAGTGACACACTCGAATAGAGCTAAAACTAAAATAATAGGCGGACTAGCAGACTGAACGGGAGCTGTGATGTGTGAATCCTGAATTGTATAGTGATCCAAAAATGTTCGCAAAGTGCATAGGAACAGAGTTCACATTTGACATCCACAATGAACTGCACCAGTACTGTGTTCCAGACCAGCAAATTAGTCTTCTGTACTAATCCGGGTGCAGAGTAATTGGGTAAAATGGAGAACTCTGTTACATGATGGATAAAGCTGCCAAATTAGGATCCAAATGGAGTTGTGCAACACACTCCATCCTGATGGACAGACCAAACTTAAGTTACTTGAATGAGGATACTGAAAAAGTCTGCCAAAATGCAGTGTCTATTCTTAGAACATTGACCTATATACTGGCAAGCATTGCTTAAAAATTCATGCCAACCCACCCAAATCAGGTCGGTATGTGATAGCGAACGAGCCTCAAAAGTTCTTATGAACATTTAATTACCTATATTTTCCTCCCCACTTAAAGTACTCTAACTTTGTCAACTGCGACTAATCAGGGGATTCTGTTACGTCTACCCAGTGGGGAGTCTTTCCTTGTGAGGCTAGGGAGGTGAGCTCGCTACACAATACCTTCCTTGACGGTACAGACAAGCGGGGCCTCACTGGGAGAGACTCCCTCCATGGGGACAAGGACTCCGATTCCGATGAGGAACTCCCAGCCCAAATCTTTCAACAACCAAAAAAGCACATGTTTGGTACTGTGATGAAGAAAACCAATAGCACAATAATGAGCATCAGTCCAAAACAAAAGATGGACTATAACATTACGCAGTGGAATCCCCAGCACAGCCTCATAAGTATCGGAGGCGAAGACGCCAAGGAGAGAGAAACCCGGGAAGTTCAAAGCTGCTGTTGCAGCAAAGCAAGAAGAGAGAAGAAAAAGGTGTGGTTTCCTACACTGGGAGGAATTCTGAACGCTGTCATGCCCGAGTCACACCATGAAGCGGCTCACCTCTGCAGAGCTGAGCGAATGTACGCAGGTCTCTGGGAAGAGACACACAGACCAGGCGAGCAAGAGAAAACCGTTATGAAGCGACACTTCAGAGTGTGTCAGAGAGCACGCATGAGACAGCTAAAGCTACCATCCTGACCCACAGAGAAGAATCCAAGAGACAAAATACCAAACTGGTGACGCGGCCCCAGCAACGCAAAGTTAACAGGAATAGTGGGAGACCCAGGGAGGTACAAAAAGTTTATTGAATACTATACTCATACTCGAGCAGTCAGAAACTAAGTAACCAGAGGAGTAGGAAACATTACAGGGTAAATCATAAACAACCCAGTGAGATGCAAAGTAGCCAGGAGAGTGAGAACCATCACTGGGGCAATCATACTCATCCCCGTGAGACGCAAAGTAACCAGAAGAGTGAGAAGCATCACTGGGTCAATCAAACTCATGCCAGAGAGATGCAAAGTAACCAGAAGAGTGAGAAGCATCACTGGGTCAATCATACGCCTCCTAGTGAGAAGCCAAGTAACCAGAGGAGTGAGAAACATCACTGGGGCAATCATACGCATCCTAGTGAGAAGCCAAGTAACCAGAAAAGTGAGAAGCATCACTGGGTCAATCATACTCCGCCTAGTGAGAAGCCAAGTAACCAAGAGAGTGGCAAACATCACTTGGTCGATCATACACGCCCCAGTGAGATGCAAAGTAGCCAGGAGAGTGAGAACCATCACTGGGGCAATCATACTCATCCCAGTGAGAAGCAGAGTATTAAAAAGAGTGAGAATCATCATTGGGTTCATCATACTCATCCCAGTGAAAAGTGACTGAGAACTCTGAGAAGGAAAAGATTACTCATAGTACTCAAGTACAAGTTGGATTTCAGATGAAAAGAGACTTTCAAGTTTATATGAAAAAGTCAGAGTGAAAGAAACTCTAGGAAGAGGAATGCCTTTAAAGAGGATTTTTGAAAGACAAGGGAACAAGGCTAAGAGAATCAGAAGAATCCTATAAGGGAGTTAAAAGAACTGATACAAGTGAAAGCCAAGAGCTAGCTAAAGATTCTGTACCTATGGAAACCTGCTGAGAAAGCAGCGCCAGGAGAAGGGAGTCATTCTCCTGGACTTTAGTTGTCTTGCATTAGTGGCAGGGTCAGAGTAGCTAAGATTTGGATGAAGAGCAGGCTATTTCTTTTGGACTTCACAATTGACCGACAAGCACCCCAGTCAGTTTTGTTAGGTGGGAAACCCACAGTTTAGGGAAAGTGAGGCAGTTTTCATATTAATAAATAAATCCAACTTAAGAATGTAAACATCTAATCCGTCTCCTTTTTCTGACACTCCACACACCCCTCGGGGGTGAGTACACGGGTATGCATAGCTCCTGTTATTGATTATATGTGGCATTAGATCAGTGTGTTCATCGATATTGGGGGCAGCAGAACATAAGCTAATTATATAGTAGGTAAACATTGATTCTTTAAATGCATTTTTGGAAAAGGGAGAGTTTGCCCTTATCACAGTCCTTTAAATGTTGCTAAAATGCATTGAAAGAGTATGTCGTTCGCAAGGGGGCAATGTTTACCCTTGTGCTAATTGAACTTGCACTTGTGCAAACTCTCTGTTATACTGCCCCGGGTGTTTTGAAGTTTGAATGGCCTTTGCTTGTTTTCCAGGTGATATTCAGGAACTCTCTGCTTGTTGTCATCTTGAACTTTCTGCTTGACCACACCTGCTAGTTCCCACTTGTTTTACATCACGCAGCATGGCTGGTGTAAGGCGTGGGACCCCTGTGTGATGTTGTGCTAGTCCAGTTTCAAATCACAAAAAAATCCAAGTTTGGTATCTTTTGTTAGTAGCCAGAGAGAGAGGTGTGGTGGCCTCCCAGCCAATGAGGAGTCTCAGAGCGGGGTCAATACCACACAGTACAGGTCAGCTCGGAGCTTCCTCGGAATGGAAGGCCGCCATCTTCCCTTGCTGGGAATCAGGTAAGTGCGCTCTTCCCCACGTTCCCTTGCCCTTCTGCCCACCCCTAAACCCCTTACCCACATACCCAATACCCCCACCCCTGCCCCAATTACCTTGCGCTTCCTTGTCCCTCGCCGGCACCACAAACAGTAGTGGTCCCGGCGCATCTCAGACTCAAGAATGGGTGCCATGGAAAGGGAGAAGGCACTAGGTGTAGTTCCCTTCTCCCCAATCCATGGCGGCCATCTTTTTTGTAGTTTTTTCTCAAGTCGAGAAACGGTTACCATGATATTTTTCAACTCGAAAAAAATTGAGAATGTGTTGGGGTAATAAAAGCAATATAGCACTTGCAAGGGGCATTACTAGTCAAGTAATGCCCTGAGGTTAATGTTAAAGCCCTTGCTTTACTATGGCATGTAACTTTTCCCCCAGGGAATCACCCGATCGGTAATGCCTCTCTGTTCAGGTTATATTGCATAATTGGACTAAGTTAAGATATTATAATGCAATGGTATGATACATTGGGCCTCATTACGAGGTAAGAGGTAGCCATGGTGCTATTAGCACCATGGCTACCCCCTTACCGCATTCCGGGTCCGGGTTCCCGAAATGGGGACTTACCGGGTCATTCCAACCTTGGAGGACCCGGTAAGTCCCCATTCCGGGAACCATTCCTCATTCCCATTCGAGCCCCCATAGGGCTCAATGGGAATGGGGATGGAGCTAATAACGGTACTGCAATTTGCGGTACCGTTATTAGCTCTGAAGTCCCTTAACTGGTCCCTTCCTTAACACCTGGTAAAACCAGGCGTTAAGGAAGGGACCCGCTAAGGGACCTCGGAACAGGGTGGTAAGGGGTTACCGGCACCGGTGTCCTTACCGGTGCTGGTAATCCCTTACCACCTACCTCGTAATGAGGCCCATTGGGCCTCATTCCGAGTTTGGAGGTAACCACAGAGCTATTAGCTCCATGGCTGCCTCCAAACCCGCTCCAACTCCTCCATGGTGAATGGAGCTATTACCGGCCCATTCCAAGGTTAGAGGGGGCGGTAATTCCCCATTCACCTTTTTCCCTTCCCCATTCCCATTTTTGCCCCATAGGGCTCAATGGGAATGGGGAAGGAGGTAATTACGGCACTGTAAATTACGGTGCCGTAATTACCTCCGAAGTCCCTTTGCGGGTCCCGTACTTAACTCCTGCTAAAAGCAGGAGTAAAGTAAGGACCCGCAAAGGGACCTCGGAATACGGAGGTAAGGGATTACCAGCATCGGCACCCTTAACGGTGCCGGTTATTCCTTACCTCCAACCTCGGAATGTTGGCTTTCAAGGTACCATAGATCTCTCCATCAGATGGTGGCCGCAGAACCAATGAGTGGCGCTCACCGGCCACAATCATATACTTTTTTCTTAACAGGCTTCTATAAGGATTTATATTTTGTATAAGGTTTATTTATTACATATTTTTACCAACCAGAGCTGGAAAGATATGTGGTCAGTGAAGGGCCTTTATTGCAGACTGGAGAATCAATCCCAGCTTCACCACTTAACTTTAAAGTGTGTGACTTACTGCAAATCACTTGCTCTTTGTGTGCTTTATCTGCCAACATTTTGACTCCGTAGGAGCGATTCAGTAATAGCGTTGAATTTTCAGAAATGCCGCAATATTACTTTTAAGAGACTACTTTATTTTTACATTCATAATAAAAGTGACCATTCTTAATGTCATCACCAAGTTATTTGTCTCCTGTTATTAAATATGTATAATGAAATGAGCAGCCATGTAAGACTTTCAAAGACTAATGCCACGCCGTGTAACGTCATGTTCAGGATCAGTGCAAGTTATGGGGCCCCTTGCATCTTTTGCGGCACAGGGCCTCGCGAATCTTTGAGCCGGCCCTGATTCCCAGGCACTCAGGGAAGAGTTTTTTTTTTAACCAAATAAAGTTCTCCATCAGCATTTACTGACTGGCTGACTTCTCAGACTCCTCCTACACTGGTCAATGATCCAGTAAGCATCTACATGACAGCACAGCAGCACAGCTGTGGTGAAAGTGGGCTGATATCATAGATGTGGTTTTTATATCCAGGAATGATATATGTGAAATTTTGACGAATGCAATATTATATCACAGAAGTGCACAATGAACTGAATTATTTATTAGAATAGAGTGAATTTAACATAATTGTTTAAGTCCAACAAAACGATTGCAAACCGCCATGTACTGTGGGCCTCATTACACGGATGGCGGTAAGGATTTACCGGTACCGGTAAAATACCGGTACCGGTAAATCCTTACTGCCTTACTACGAGGTCCCTTTGCGGGTTGGGGGATTTAACGCCTGCTTTTTGCAGGCGTTAAAACCCAACCCGCAAAGGGACCTCGGAGCTAATTACGGCACCGCAAAATTGCGGTGCCGTAATTAGCGCCTTCCCCATTCCCATAGAGCCCTATGGGGCAGAAATGGGAATGGGGAAGGGCAATGGTGGAAGGGGGATTTACCGCCCCCCAACCTTGGAATGGGGCGGTAAATCCCCTTTCCACCAAGGCGGTGCCGGTATTTTACCAGCATGAGCCATGGCGCTAATAGCGCATTGGCTCACCGCCTACCGTGTAATGAGGCCCTGTGTCTTTATAAACCATGAACTATATAGGGTCTTTTGAACATGCACAATATCTCAAAATGAAGACTATAGCTATCACCACCCATGTGTCGGGGGCGTACATGGCCGGTAATAGCATCCTGCCCAAGCCAAGGCAGGCCTGAGCTGAGCGAGGGCCTCACTGAAGGTTTGGGCCATTACCGGCCATGTACAACCCCGCCCCCCCCTCGGCACCCCGACCATGGGGGATTGCATTTCGCACCCGATGCTGCGTATTGTGCGACCCCGATCTCCCAGGAAAAAGAAAAACCAAGATGGACATTGTAAAAAAAATATAAAATGAACCATGCCCTTTTGTAGTTCAATGGCGGCCGCGGGCAGAAAGAAGTGCCAGTCGCAGAGCACAAAGCTCCAGTCCAAAAGGTAACTGGGGGGGGGTGAAAGGAGGGAGTGAGGGGAGGATGCAGAATGTATCATGAGGTGTGGGAGAGGATAGCAGCGTGGGGAGGCTACAGCAGCCGGAACACCTTACAATGCATCCATCAAGTCACCATGCTACAAACCACTCTGTGATTCCCCAGGTCCATACTTGGTCGCAGGTGAGCTATCCATCCTAGGAAGGATAGCTCAGCGGCAACGTGCTCGCCTTGGAAGCAAGACGACTGGAGCAATACAGGTTCGATCTCCGGGTCTGCGCTTAGAAACCTCTGGGTATTAAGTGCATTCTAAATAACCTATCATATCAGGTCAAAACACCTGGAGTTTTTCTCTGGCAGCATAGAATATGTATGCCCCAACCTAACCCACTTAGACTCTTACTAGAACGCAGACTGCTTCTGACCAACACACGACAAGCTCAACATCTTGCCTCTCCCTGCTCGGCTTACTAATACCAACTCTTGCCTTTCTCTTTCGGGCCCTAGGTGCAAGAGGCGGCCAAAATGCCAAACTTCACAACATACAAGACCAAGTCATATTGCATTGGGCTGATGCGGCTCAGATTCTGCCATCTCTCCATAACTGTGCGACCTGGCTCTTGCCCTCAAACTTCCACAGTGCCGCTCCTGTACACTGAAGTCACTTTATTCGGAAGAACCACTGTCCTCAATTTGAGGGTAATGAGGAACTACGGCCTATGTTCCCATGACCATTTCGGTCAACTTGCACAAAACCGTAGATGCTGCCAGGTTATCTCGACTGCAGAGCCTTGCATTTCACTAAGGAGCTGTCACTGCTCCAGGAGGTGCAGGGGCCACTTGTCATTGAGATGCAGAGGGACTGACTGACTTCACTTAGTATACACACTAGCAAGGATTGACCGTGTCATAGCTTTTGACTCACCCTTTCTTAGAATGTGTCACCTTCCTTGGAATTATTCATTATTAGTCTCCAAACAAGCCAAGTCGTTCTCCAAAGGCTTCATTCGGCACCAGGAAATAGTCCAGCTCCATGGTTTGCAGTTGCCTGACCCTCAGGGGTCTGCAAACGTATGTGCTCCATATGTTTTGAACTGCAATCCCATGATCCCTCACCCTTGACTCTTCTGGCTTGGGCTTATGGGCACCGTAGTCAAAAGCATCAGGAGAGTCAAGGTTTTAAAAGTATTTGACTTCATGTCTTGGGAGGATAGCTCAACCAACCAGAGTGAGACAAGTAATCATTGCAAGAAAGAACACTGTCACTGAAACCTGAATCAATCTTTGATTTCTTGTCAGACCTCTAAAGAGCTCTTTGCCACACTCCACATGGCTGATCAGTGGGTGGCACAGGAGCAATGATGAGGGCCAATGCCAAGGTTCCAGATGGATGGAGGAGGCTGATGGCCTTGATGGGTTCTGAGCAATGAAGGACTTAGTCTTAGGGCTTGCTAGGTAGCTGGAAATCTGATATATCCATGATCCCGGGTTCCAAAGCGCTCTGGCCGCTAGCACTTTTTTTAGCTTCCTTATGTGCGTAGTCCAGTTATTGCAAACATAGTATCACGGGATGGTGGGAAATAGCCCCCTCTGGAGACTGATGGCAATGTTATCAAATGGCATCAGGGAGACATGGTACATTTGCTGACCGGAGGCAGGGCCATTCCACCCTTATATCATCTAAAAGAAGTCAACTGTCTCAGGGGCAACATGCTCACTGTGGAAGCAAGACAACGCGGAGCACCACAGGTTCGATCCCCAACAGGTTTGATCCCATGGTGCGTGTTTAGAAACCTCTGGATAGTAAGCATGTTATAAATAATCACATCATAACATGGTTGAGACGTGCGGGCAGAGCTTCCCAGTACCACGTTGGATGGGGCCAGCAGGTTCTTTATACAGAACTCGACTTACTGCCTAATCGCTGGAGCGCAGATTCCACTACTAGTAGTTGCATGGTGCATCCACTTCAGGAGACCCTGATTCCTAAACACAGGCCTTCAGCAAACCAGGAGAAGCGTGAGCCAACCACTGGCCAACTCCCCCCGCACCCCAAAAAGCCAGACAGACAGGTAAGCAGGTAAACAGGCTCTGGGTCTATGTCCCCCTCTGCTGTGGAGGGATTCCTCCACATTTCTTTAAAACCTGGTTCCAAAGCGAGAGATCAGCCTGTAGGCCGGCTTAGTGCATAAGTGAGGAGGATGGAGACAAATATGGTTTCAATCATTGCCACAGAGCAAAATACAAACTTGGCGAGGAGAATGATGTCCTCCTAACCTGAGGGATCCGGCGATCCATCTTCTTCAAGCAAATACGAAAGTCTGCCTCTATGATCGGCTCTTTTTGTTGACTCCTAAAATTACACATCAATGCCAGGCATCAACGCCCGGTAGGTGTTGGGTCGCTATGTAATGTCCACAGAGCAGCAAGATGTGCCAACTGGCCAATAGTCAATGGCAGTGAGTCAAAGGTTCACTTGCAGTGACTAATTTGCCAATCTTCACCTTTAAAAAGGGGAAACTACATGACCCAAACCAGGGTGAATACATATAGAGAGACACTAGTGGGCAAATGTTCTGTTCTCAAAACAATGTTGAGACGAAATGCATGTAGGCAATTGTAAGAGCACTAAAGGAAAATAACCGTGAACAATAATAATGATAATACAATTGACCAGACTCTTTATGACGTCAAGGCACAAACCCATGACGTTTTCTTTTTTAAGCAGACTCTGCAGTATTACCCCATTGTGTTGGCTTTGCCACTGGTCATTCCTTCCATGGACCTTTCCGAGCATGGACGAAATATGCTATTCAGCAAGAACCTGTTCCAAGGTTGTTGGCGTCCATGTGATTGTCTGAAGTGGTCGGATCTGCTAAGGACAATTGGTTGCTCACAAATGTGGAGAAGTCATCAGAGGAGGGGGTGGAATGCCTATGCCCCTCGGTCAGAATTGCCAGACAGAAAGTCGTCGTATGATGTGGTAACCGTAAATAAACACTATGGAAGGACTAAGAACTAATGACAGGATTCATTGTTTTGGTGGAAGGCAGCATGTGTGCGCCAAAAGGCTTAGTGATGCTTTCCAGAATGTTCTTAGGCTTCGGATCACTCAGATCACCCGTGACCTATAAAGGTGATGGGTCTGGAGGTTGGGCCAGTTTAGCGTGGTCAGTTAACAGTGGGGGAGGATGCTCTTTTCCCTGGCTTGCAAAACAACAAATAGAGCTGCCTGTTGTCATCTGAATTTCACCTGTGAGTCCGGTTTCTCGACACCATGTTCTTCATGCCCACATACATCTACCTCACGGGTGTTTCTAATTGATGCATTTAAACAGGAATTACGATTAGTATTGAATTGTATGCCCCTACGGCCTGAAATACCGGCGTCAGTCAAACTACCAGAAAGGCGGCAGTGCACCCTGGTGCACATAGATCTAAAATGTGTACATAGAAACATTAGCACCCTGCAGTGAGCTGCCAGCCAATCAGGAGCTCAGAACGTGGGCTGTACTGTATGGTACAAGGCTGTGTTACGAGCTGCCTGAGCAGCCAGTGCCCGCTTCCCATCCTGCACTGTTGCTAATGGTGTCTTTTAAAAAAAAAATCTTTCCTTGTCTGCACTGCGCCGGGCTGCACAGTGTTGCTGTTCCTAATCACAGTCATCATAAATGAAAGAGGACTCCAGCTTTCAATAGCACTGTGCGGAAAAGGTATGTTTTGATTTTTATGTTAAAAAAAAAACATTAGCACCTGTGTAGGAAATGACATGGGTGCTAATGGCGAAATGCCGCTTGGCGGTGGCCCGACCGTTTCAGTAACAGCACCACCGCCCTTGTTAAGGAACTCTCGCTGCACTCCAGTCTTTAACTTGGGCATCAGGCGGTTACCTACAGGGTCGGCCCGGCACTTCGGGGCATATCATCTAATATCCATGAAGAACGTGAAGACCCTAATTTGCATAGGACAGAAATAGAGTGCAAAAGTGCATAACATATACACAAAAAAAGAAAGGCAACATTATCCAATAGAGACTCATGCGGGTTCCGGATATTTGATGCAATTACAAGTGACTTCAATAAAAGAAGACAACCATGGGAATAGGCGTCCATGCATATAGCGAAGGCGTGTTACTATAGGGAGGCGGGTACGTGATGGAATGTGAGCAACCCACCCCCACCGGCCTACTACAACAGAGTAGCAAAGAATTCCAGCCAACAACAATATCCATTGCAGCAGAAATCAACCAACAAAGTCAAAAGCACACAATTGGGGATCCCCGAGACACAATGAAACCCCGAGTATTTACAGAAATCACGAACGCTCTTGCAAACCGTATTGGCACTGGACTGGTATGCAGGTAATGCCACTCATACATATAACCGGTATGGCACTCGATACAGCGCTATTAAGCCATTTCACAACTTGTGATTAATTAACCTTTTGTATTTACTAGGTTATTTCTCACTTTGATAAGAAATCGCACAGTGTAATAACCTTGAGTCGTCATGGTCAAAGGACTGTGATCAGAGAGACTAAGCTTTGGGTAATTACTCCGCTTGTGGTACTGTATCACGGTTTTGACGGGATTTGGAATCTATTTTCCCACAGTGGTGTGAGAATATTCATGTTTTGATTTATGAGAGATCTCGTTGATACACATGCATTTGACCCACTGGATTTGGTGGAAGGTGCTGCTGCTTTTGACACCGTGATCTGGGTGGTGGTATTAACTGTAAAGTAGTAATTCGTAACATTAAAAAAGGGGAACGAAACTCTTTGTTAGTTCTGAAGTAATATTCCAAATCGTATAATTGATATTGATTTGAGCTGAAGTCTTCTTATTTTCTCTTTTCCTTTGTTTTTTATTTTTTACTTTTCAGTTTATTCTCTCGATCTATTTGATGCTGACAGCATGCTGGTGTTTTCATCTACACACATAATGTACATTGGTAATGTATACCTTACTTTTCTGTATGTTGTTCTCACTGTATCGCTTGATCCTCTCACCTGTTTGTATGAAAATAATGAATAAGATTTGTTTTGAGCAGAGTTTGGCCCTGAAAAGGACCTTTTTAGGTCGAAACACTTGTTGGCACGTCACTCTTTCAATGAACATAGCACGCTACTCTTTTATCGGACAAGCATCCAATTAAAGAAATGTCCTAATCAACTCAAGTCTGACCTGAACTCGCTGGAATGTACTAACTGTCTATTGTGAACTATCATGCTCCAGATGTTTAATTTGGTTGAATGTACTCATGGTTTATTGGGAACTATCATGTTCCAGATGTTCAATTTGGATCAATAAGCAGCGCATCCAATTGTGGAACAGACATAGTTTCATATTACGTTAAGTGGGTTTGAGGTACCCACTTGTTCCTAGGGTGCAGCAGCTAGTTTTCCATGGTCAACATAATGATCTTTAATCTAAAACCATTGGCTCAAGCACTTCCAATTTACTGGCATACCTCGATTATACTGTCTTGTGCACAATGAAACCCCATTCTAGGGTGAATCATTCAAAGCCTGTATCCCTCCCCTAAGGAACTCAACCCTGCCATCCTTTGGATATACTCATTACCTGCGGGTATTAAGCATCGCTTAAAGCCTGCCTCCTCAAACAACAGTTTTGGACAGAAACTCTTCAGACCATGTACGGATAGAGCGCGCACTGTCGTGATGAAACGCAGCAGGTGGAAGTGGTAATGTTACAGGTATACATGAAGAACACTCGCTCGACTCCACAGGGGCATCTAGGCACTATAAACAGATAACAGATGTACCCTGAATAATAAAACACATTCATGAAATTGCTATTTCAGCATTTAGATGCCCTTGGACTAGGAGGATGATCTTTACACAACCCTATGAGGAGGGCTGTGCAGGCATCTATCCTAAAGTGTCACAGGTTTCCACCCAGAAGGAAACTTGTAGCTATGGCAGAGCAGGCAGGCTTCACTCAAGGGAAGTACGAAAGCTGGTGGGTAGGTGCACTCTGGTTCCTAATAGACACCCCAAGGGAGTACACTACACAGAAATACTGAAAAATACCTACATTTTAAGATAAAGAGTTGCACATAAAATGTGCATAGATAAAAAAGCTACTTGAGTTGTCACAGAAGTCAATATATATATATATATATCCGGTGCGGAGAAAGGTGCAATCAACACCGGAGGGCATCAGAGGAGACCCACTCAAAGAGGTCCAGTTCTAGCTGTTAGGCCTCGAACACACAGGGATAAAGGCAGCAATGTAGGATGCAAGCCAATGTCAAAGGGTTCCAGTGGTGGGGCTCACTTCAGTAGATATCCCTCAGACCACATACACAATGTCAAAGGGCCATGAAAAGCAATAGGAACATGCAAAAGGGTCTAGGGGTCCCATCAAGTGGTACAGCAGAATCTCCCCTAAAAGGAACTTTTCCCATGCATCTTGAAAAACAACCAAACAGTGCTTTAATATGTACATACATTTCCATGGTTACATAAAATATAATTGCATTGTTACATTTTCATAGAGTTACACAATTCATTCACATCTTTTCTACTCAACACAACTCAGTTCATGAATTCGCCTTGATCTTTTAATGACCCACCTGAATGTCATTTGTATTAACACACAAACCTTGTGCTTCACTTTTCTTTGGTGCAAGAGTCCCTCACTGGATTCACAAAAATGCAATAAGAGAGAACTCATTCGGAGCATGACTACAAAAAGTACATGTATGTTCTTTTTAATAGATCATGGAAACTTATGAATGTATTTTAGAAAGTATTCCACAAGATGATGTGTAATGTTGATTTTACAGTGATTATTCTTTTATCTAGATGTATAATAAATGCCTTTTTTCTGTAAGTCCGTGTGAAAAGGTTTATTTAACTGTACAACACTTAAATAAAAAATAAATAAAAAATTAAAAGTACCTGTATTGCTCTAGCACGCACAGCACATTTCGCTGGTTTCCATGAACCCCTGTTCCCCATCAGTGGAGAGTCCCTTTATTGTCTACCCAGCCCATTCCCAAGGGGGACACGCTGAGGATGACACTGTGGTCCCAAACCTATAGCGTCACAACCACGCATACATCAGTCACCCACCGGGGGCTTGGCTTTTGGCCATTGGTGCTCTGAGACTGGACTTGTGAAACTCAACTGTGTGTAGTGGACCCAGGCTTGCAATTACAGGCAATGCTAGAAGTGCCAAGGACGAGTATGCTTGTCCTTTTTGCATAGACTTGCATAATAGCCTGGCAGTCAAGGGGTTAAATCCCAGTCATTTCACAATCAAGGCGGTGCCATATTTTTGACAACATTGTGTGCAAACTCCTAATTTGTTAGCCTGCTTTTCTTCATTTGTTAGACATTATTTCAAGGCATCCCATCCAAGCAATGTTCTTTATACCTGGTGGCATTATCATATGATATGATATTTTATTTTTATCGCGCTCGTACACAAGTGTTTCAGAGCGCGACTAGGAAAGGGAGGGGAAGAAGGGAGAACACAGCACAACATAAAAACGATCTTACTAGGCCCAGTGACATTGAGAACGCGCACGTGCATGGGGAAGGGAAAAGGGAAAAAGTGCATGGAAGGGGGAGAGTGGAAAGTGCAGAGCCGAGGAGCGCAAATAAATAAAAAATTAAAATAAATAGAAAATGGAGGCAAACTGTGGTAGTGCATTGCTGATCACGCGGATACTGCGTGCCACCACATTCATTCCACGCCAAGAAACCACGCAGGTGGCAACGCTGCGCGGCATAAGACCATTTAACATACCATAACCATGTCATCTAAGCACCCTCCCTCAGGAGGTCGAGCGGGGTTCATCTGGGCTCATCATGTGCACTGCCTTAACAAGACTATTGGATAATATCCCTTTTGAAATCATATATAAATATTGATCAAAAACATTTCGACAAATGAAGTGGGTGGATGCACTGTTGTTAATTAGTGCGGGACCGTTGAAATTGTCAAATGTTTATGTTTCTATCGAGAGCTTATCCCCCCATTGGTAGCCAAGTACTTAGGACTTCCACTCCTTTCAACCCTCACACAGTTGGAAGCCAAACCTTTTCTCTTCTTTACTTCCTATGATGCCCTATGCTATGGTTCCTATTATCTCTACTGGGGGCACACTTCTAACCGCCTTGTTCTTTTATAACGCACCTAATATCAAGGAGTGCTTTCTAAGCGTGGGATCGGGATTTGAACCTGTGTTGCGCTGCATTGTCTTTTATCCAAGACAAACCCGCGGCCCCTGAGCTATCCTTCCTCCACAATCATCAACATAGCTCAAATGCCCCACGCTATGACTGCAAGGGTCGCTTTCGATGACTATTGCATTGAATTGATATTTTATTTCTATCGCGCTCTTAAACAAGTGTTTCAGAGCGTGACTACGAAGGAACTTCAGGTCTCATAGGCCAAAGCTATTCAATGGGAAACCCAGACTTTTGTTGGATAGCTCAGCGGGTGAAGCACTTGTCGCTGTGATCTGTGTTTCATCTGGAGGTCACAGGCTCAAAGCCAACTCAGCCTTTCATCCTTCCAAGGTTGATAAATGAGTATCACTTTCAATTGGGTAATAATATTAATGTATGTAAATATGTCCTATGTAAAGCGCTTAGGATGAAAGCGCTATATGAAAATCAAATTACAAATTAATATTCTGTTGCACCACTTTCTTAGCATTCGGGGAAATCATGCCTGAAGAGCAGGTTTAATTGAGCCGCCCAGCTGGCAGACTGTCTTTAAATAATGAGGAACTGGAGCAGGTCCTTAGAGGCGCCAGGGAAGAACTGGTGGGCTCAGAACAGGAGCTGAGATGGTTAAATACCTTTTCTGGTCGGAGACCAGTCCCTGCCTGTAAGAAGTTATCAGGCCGAGAACAGAGGCACATTCTTCAGACTCGAAAGGAACCACAGACACATGAGCCGTGTACATGCACTTAAAACATTTAGAGACTATACCTGTGAGACAGAGGCCACTCATTCAGAAGGGGGTGGGGTGTTTACATATGTACTGACGAGCAAGCTGTTTGTAGTTGACTGTGTTTGTATTCGTGTTACTACAAATTTACAGGTTATAGGGATTTGGGTTAAAAACATTCCAGGTATAATTTCGAAAGGTTTAATTGCCAACTGCACAGAGGGCACATGGGTCAGATTTTTGTTGGGCATTCGCGATGTTCACTTTTGGCAAAGTAGAGACTGCCCGTTCAGTATAATAAATAGCCGTGTCTCACCATAGCCCGCCTAAATGGATGCAGGACAAGCTTTGCTATAAGTGGCGATGGCTATGGCAGAGTCCATGACATTGGGCGTCATTACGAGTGCGGCGGTAAGGGGTTAACAGCACCGGTAAGGATTGCCGGTGCCGTTAACCCCTTACTGCCGCATTCCGAGGTCCCTTAGCGGGTCCCACTAAAGCTGGCTGGTTAAACCAGCCGTCCCTAGCGGGAGCCGCTAAGGGACCAGGGCCCGTTATTAGCTCCCTCCCCATTCCCATTGAGCCCTATGGGGGCTCCAATGGGAATGGGGCACGGTTTTCAGAATGGCGACTTACCGGGTCCTCCAAGGTTGGAATGAACCGGTAAGTCCCCATTCAGTGAGACCGGAACCAGAGCTGGGTTTGGAGAGCCATGGCTACCTCCAAACGCGTAATGACCCCCATTTTGTTTCCACTCATCTTCCCCGTGGCACACAGGGACTAGCTGGGTATGGCGAGCTGGACCGCACCGTGCGGGTGAGGCCCAGACATCTCTGCAGTGGATGATGCTGCGACTTTCCCGACAGGTGAGCTGCTATTGGTGGAAGGCCCCAGACTGATTTGCATGTAGCATATCCCCTTCTGTAAAGGAGCATACAGGCTGCACAAATGACAGAACAGAAGCCGACCCAGAGCCTCTGCCAATGGTTATGATTAATTCAAAGCACTCATTCACTTACTATTAGCTGTTATAGTGAATTTTCCTAGGTGCGATGGTGTTTTCACAGACCCAAGGCCCTTGCCAGGGAAGCAAGCCGCATATCACTGATGAGCCCTAACCCATATGGACATTTCTGGGGTTGCTGTGTGTTCCCCACAGAAACTGGGAGTAGCAGCTGGATTGGACGGTGTAGTAATACTCAGGTGGCATATGGTGGAACACCCTGTGTAAAGAGGCAGACATGGAATGGGCACTGGCCACCCGCAATGCGAGTGGTTATGAGTAATTCAAACCTTTCCACCCAGCAGCGTTTCGATGTGCATTGTAAAAAGATGACACACTGGGATTGCTATGAGGTCCATTCCCGTCTTCAAACCTGTGCAGGAATCTGCGTAAATGGAGTTAATAGCCCCATGAGAGGGGCGCCTTTCCCTGGTAAATGTGCCAGGGCGGCATCACAGAGGCTCCATTGTGTTAGTGCCACGGCGCTGTCATCGCGCAGTGCCATGGCCAGGCGTGTGAGCCTGCACACAGGCCCAGATATGCCCGCAGCATATCAATTAGCCAGCTGGTAATTACACACCCGCGGTGGCTTCTGGGTCGGGGAGGCGAGCGGCGGCTCTGATACCCTCTCACACCAGCCACAATTACAGGATCACGCGAGGGGCGTGGGGCCATAAATACAACGGCACGTGCGCCATCAGCGCACACTCGCTGTGATAATGCCCTGCTCCTGTGCGTAATGGACGGATGACTTTACCATGAATCGGGCGCCCTGGGGAGAGTCTACGCCACCGGGCCCCGGATCCTCACCCACTCGCTGCTGCGTGGACACCTGAATCACCGGAACCAGAGGCAAACAGAGGAACAGTGAAGGCCTGAGGCGGGCACGCGGAGACCATGATGGGCAGAGAGACCCTAAGGGCCTAATTCACAGAAGCCTTTTATAATGGCGCAATCCCATTAAAAAACACTCGGTGAATTAGGCCCTAAGTGTCCTCTCGCGTCCACTCATTCTCGCCTTCTTATCCACTTGCATGGAATTCCCTTCCCCCCACATTCGAGAAACAGTTCACACTGAGTTCTTCAAAACCAAACTAAAAACCTACCTCTCGCCTCTGAGTTACTTTCCTAACTTGCCTCTCATCCAGTGAACGATGTGAGCGAGAACGGTCAGGAACGTTGTTCCACTACTTTATTTTTTTCTGTTTACCCTACCTCTACTTTTTACAGCCATATGCACCCTTCTATATAGAGGATTTGTCCATTCACGTCCCTGTGCAAGTGTAAAGTTGTAATAGGAGCCTTAGTTACTAGTCACTTAGACTATTGCAATGCCCCGGCTGCAACACCTTGCCACATGCTGCACTAGGCTTCCGCCTGCCCTCTCCCCTGCCGAGACCACAGTTCCACTACTTTTTTCGGTACGCTTCTACCACTGCTCTCATCTACCTTCTAGCTCCATGATTCCATGCCTCTGTACCTCACTTTCTCTGCATTCACTTTAGCACTTCACATGGTCACATCCTGAGCACAATTGGCCGTACCGCCTTCCTACACTTACAAAAGTCAAATGTTGGCTGTCCTTAAACTATGTATGTCCACCCGTGTCACTGTTGCATTTACTCCCCTCTGCAACCTGGTCAGAATGTCCCTTAAACTTGCTCCATTGTAAGAAGCTCATTGCTTCCCGTTAAATCTGATTTCTTATCTATTGTATGTTCTTTTGGGATCAAAAGAGCATTTGTTCCTTCCTGTATATGAATAAATAAATAAATAAATACATACATACATACATACAAATGGCCAGAAAGAGGCATGCAATGGTCAAGAAATACAATCCAGGCCCGGGAGAGGATCAAGAGAGAGACACTGATAGGTGGAGCTATATTGGGTCTCGTTACGAGTTTGGTGATAATTTGGCAGTAAATCCACTGACTTGCCGCCAAAATTGATTACCATTGCCACCACCCGTGAAATGACCACAGGATTACACGTGACAGTAATTCCCCTTTTCTGGAGTGCATGGGACTGCATGGAGATTTTTGGTGTATTAACCGTAAGCGGAGTTAGTGAGCAGTAAAGTGGAAGATTCGCCTCCATCTTTTTGCTGGAGGTAAATCCTCCACTTCACCTCCAAAGTTATAATCCAGCAGTGTAGGAAAAACAGTGGTAATTCTATTACCAGCACAAAAAGCGTCTGTAACTGAATAAGCACCGCTTTGGTTCCTGTACCGCTCAACCTGTAATGAGGAATGTTTTGTCACTGGGATTTGTACCACGCACCACTGCCATTTGTATAGTCTCCAGGTGCCCCCTTAGTGGGATGAGAGACATATACCGAGATACTATGGCCCTCATTATAAGTTTGCCAGTCTGGAAACAATGGTACCGGTAAACTTGCTGGTACCATTGTATCCGGACCGGCAAACTACGAGTTCTGTGAGTGGATGTCGGGCGGAACGGCACCCGTGTGCAGAACTCGACAGATGCACTGGCACCATTCATGAATACGACCCAACACGTGATGAGGCCACCCTTATCGGCCGTTTTTGCCTGTTTTCAGCGCTATTGCCTCTGGAGCAATTAACACTGGCGGTAATAGCACCCCCCAATCCCATTGGGATTAATGGACCCAATGGGGAATGGGAACTTACCGTTGTACCACTACTCGTGATCCGGCGGTAATATCCACCGGATCAAGTAGCAGTAACGCTATTTGCGCAGGCGGTTTTACCACTGCGGTGCCGCCAGACACCTGATGAGGCAATCAGTCCTCGTGCACACTTTGCCATTTGCCCCTTGCCACCTGCCTCCCAGTTCCCTTGTAAGTCAAAAGTGTGGAAATTGAGAAATGGGCTAGCACCATTTAATACTACAGATAGCTAAATACAATAAATACAATAATATAATGAGAGCTGCATAGCTGGTCAGATAGCTCTGTAGGTTCAGCGCTCACTGCTGCAAATTGGGTGTCATCTGCAGGTCGCAGGTTCAAATTCTGGCTGGGCCAAATCATCTGTTCTTCCTTCCCAGGTCAATAAATCAGTACTGGCTTTGTTTGGCTGATATTCTATATACATGTTTTTTTTTTATTTTTTATGTAAAGCGCTTTGGTGGGAGTGCTATATACATGGACGTGGAGCTGCCTCATGCCAGGACCAGAGCTAGCTTATTTCACTCTGTTGAGAAATGTAATTGTTTGAATGTGGCCCATTTTTGGCTTGGTGTGCTCGTGTGAAACAGCCTGGTGCTCTATGCTGCCACCAACACTCAAGTAATCTATTAAGAGAAGCACTCACATAAAACATGCGCACAGAAGTGCTCAATGGCCACTACCCACCTTACTAAGAGACTCACTGGACTAGATGGGAAGACTGATAAGGCAGGGGAAACTTCACGCACATGTCTGTCGGGAACATGTGTGTGGCTCTGCCCCAACCCTACCCAGGGCCGACCTTATGCATGGGTTCTATGTGCCATCGCCCAGGGACCTGCGCTCATGGGGGCCCCAGCAAGCAGGCACCAGCTGCCACTTGTAAATCAGTAATAGACTTTGGGCCTCATTACGACCCAGGCGGTAAGTTACCGCCTGGGTCGTACCTTTACCACCATGGCGTAAACTACGTTTACGCCATGGTGGTTGGCGGACTTACCGCCCCATTCCGAGGTGAGTGGGGCGGTAAGTCCCCAATCCCCATTTACCCTTCCCCATTCCCATTTTTGCCCCATGGGGCATATTGGGAGTGGGGAAGGCGTTAATTACGCCACCGTAAATTACGGTGGCGTAATTAACAACAAGGTCCCTTAGCGCCATGGATTTTAACACCTGCTAAAAGCAGGTGTTAAGTCCTCCATGGCGCTAAGGGACCTCGGAATCAGGCGGTAAGGGTCGGCGCTGTTTACGCCGCCGTAAACCCCTTACCGCCTGGGTCGTAATGAGGCCCTTTGTTTTCAAGAGGGGCTTTGCAGTACCCATCTATGATACTTTTTCTGGTCTCTCCCAACGTGGCCGTGATACCAGTCACCTCGCAACCCCCTGTGACTCTCGAGAAAAGTACCCGCCCCTCCTATGTCGGTTGCCCAGGCCCCTTGGAGGCTGCATGGCAGGTCTGGCTGAGGCCTCCTAAATGCATCACACCCTTTGCTTTGCAGAGCATTTAAAGTGAAAGAAATTCATGCGTGGCGGTTCATTTTAGTAGCCCTTGTTAATTTGTAAATAACGTTTTGGTTGACAGAATTGAAAAAGGTGCATATGTGTTCTGTAAACACACACAAACCACCAGTTACCCACTTAAATCAATGCCAATTATGAGACACAATCTTTTTCAATATCTCTGTAATATTCACGTGTTCTTGTTAGTCACCTCTCACCCTTTATGAAGCCTGCTTTTGTCAAACAATGAAAAACAACCAGGTCATATCTTCACATATGTGTGTCCTGACTAGAAGTCTTGAAAGCACATTTATAAAATCCAGAGGCAATTTCTCGCCTTCTGTTGAACTGCATTCCGACATAGTGTTCTTCTATTCAAGGGGGGGGGTAAATAACTCCACAACCATCCTCGTTTTGCTAAACATATTTCATTAAATAGTTATAAATTTGTCTGAATACTTTATTATAAAAGGCTACTTGGTGACCCATTTTTCCCAATTTTAATTAGTTGCTGAAAAGAATATTGATACCGAAAGGGTTGTTTGGGAGTATCTAAGGAAGTGGGCGGGGAACCTTTTTTTAGAGGATATACAGATGGGCATTACAAAGTCAAACTATTCTGGAGACACGGGTCTGATCGTCTTCCTCTGATTGCTATAGAAAACATAATTTTCATAAAGTGGAATTGTGGCCAAATTCCTCAAGATCTTATTTAGGGTTAAAGTTCATACACTTAATATTCCACCTTCCAGGCACTATTCCTGTATGATTCCCCTGTATTAAAAAAGATGATGGGTCTAACCCAATTCATTACAGACACATAACCATAGTAGGAGCATCAAGTAAGACTGTCGCATCCTGGATCCTAAAAGAACGAGAACTCTGGGCCTCTGAAATGGGTAGACTGTCAATATACCAAGTGGGCTTTCGAAAGAAGGGGCTCAATGGGGCGATTCTAACTCTTCTACATACACAAGCAATACGGCCAACAGGTAAAACGTATACATGGCGAGCATTGACCTCACGCAAGCTTTCCATAAGGTTAATAGGTCAAGCCTATTAAATAAATTGAAGGACTGCAACATCCCTGAGGGTAACTTAAATCCTGAGGGTAACTTAAATCCTGAGGGTATGTTAAATCCTGAGGGTATGTTAAATCCTGAGGGTAACTTAAATCCTGAGGGTATGTTAAATCCTGAGGGTATCTTAAATCCTGAGGGTATGTTAAATCCTGAGGGTATCTTGAAGTGAATAATCCTGATCTACAGCAACTCTTAGATGGGAATTCACTTCAATGAATAAGGTGATGTTTCCAGACCTATTTCCACTAATATTGGCCTGAGTCATGGTTGCATCATGCTTGCCTATGTTATTCAACATGTATGTATTTGATATGAGTTATGGGACAATGTTTGTACGCTCCCTGTTAAGCTGGGAATTTGCATCGTAATTGGCTAACATTTGCTGACAATCTTCTGCTTTTTACTCCACTACTAAGGGTCTTCTGCAAAAAACAGCAGCCTTTTCAGATTATTTCCAAACGAATAATTTGCTAGTTAATGGCTCCAAATAAATCAAAAGTAATTGGGTTTGCAAGACTGAGGAAACCGAAAGGTCATAAACTGAACGGTCTCAGGTACAATGATAGACATAATTAAAGATCTTACTCATTTAGGCTTCTGCCTCTCCAATACAGCATTGTTCTGAAAAATTGAAGATATGATAGGTTCTTTATAATGCACTTAATACCCAAATTATTCTAAGCATGGACCCAGGGATCGAACCTGTGGTGCTCCGCCTCGTCTTGCTTCCAAGGCGAGCACGTTGCCCCTGAGCAACCTTAGATTGTAAGAATGAAAGCAAAGCCCTTTAAACCTCAATTTAGCTGAATTAATTTCAGGTACTCGAAGTTTTCAATGTTACCTGCTATAAATCATTACACAAAAAAGTTGAACCTGCATTAATTTATGACATGGAAACCAAATGTACCTGTGTTTAATTAAACGCATATTGTTAAATGTAAGTATATAAATACAGTACGTAGGTTTGTGATAGTATTTTCAAACATATTTTATATAGATTTTTCTTGACAACAGTTGTAAAATTCAAAAGAAGTTCTTTATTTCCAGAGACGCAGGCAGTTCATAGTTTCAGACCATCTTCAGGGACTCGATTCTAAAAAAGTCAATAAGATTATCTCTGTAACTATATACCTTGTTTGTGTTTCTTTATTTGTTTCTCAGTAAGTCAAGATTTTATCAGGAATAATTCTTTATTTTTTTTACCTGACTGCAGTGTCATATTTAAAATAAAAATGTTGTCATCTGGGACTTCTGGTGAGTGCGCAGTTTACTGTATACGGATCTGGATTCTGTTCCTAAAAAAATTATAAATGTGCTTCACTAAATTATCATGGTAATTCAAATCCTATTTTAGGGAGCCTTTTACTTTGAAGTACACAATTGCTCTCAGTTACCAAAAGGTAGGAAAGCCAGTCCTACCTGTTTTTGTTCCAGCCTAGGTTTCCTCCTCAGTAAGCTTCCTTGGGCCTGTTATGGGGAAGTACTTTGATTAATTTAAAGTCCCCTTCTGGTTTCTAAATTGCCTGAAAACAGTGTTTATCTGAGCACTTACCAGGTTTGCTTCTCAAGGCCACCTTGCCCCAGAAGAATCGCTTGATCAAGCTGTTCCCCGATGTAAGTTCAGCATTTTTAGAATTGAGTCCCTGAAGATGGTCTGAAGACTGAAATGCATTGGACGCATCTTTCTTGGGAAATAAACAACTTTTTAAAAATGTTTACATCTGTTCTCAAGAAGAATCTGTTTGTAAATACTATCACGAACCTACATATTGTATTTATATACTTACATGTAACTATATGTGCTTAATTAAACACATGGGTCCTTCCAACTTCCGAGGTTATCATACCTACGATCCTATTATATAATGATTTGCAAGTGAAAAACCTGCTGAGCTAACTACATTATGCACAAGTGTGTAGCTTGCAAAGGCAGGGCAGAGTATCAGGTTTAGTAGCTAAATGAGGCATTTATTGAGTGCTTGCAGACTGCAGTATAAAAGCATTATAGCGCCTAGAGGGCCAGTGTTGTAATACCAAGACACTAACTAGCAGAATGCAGGGCGGTACAGCTTGCTCACTAGGAGTTAATTGCAATGCATATGCTTCAGCTTCCCCTGAAACAATTGGTTTCGCAACAGTGGCTCTGCCATCCTTCGTAAACAGGCACTCATTTGCACGAGAAAAACAGCTTGACCCGAGTGGTTATGATAAGAGACATACCAGAGATTTTGCACCTGTGCTCCAAGTTGGGAGGGGTAGGAGTGACTTAGTTTGATACTGAGTGGGTTTTCCCACTAGCGGAAACATGTTTTTCACTGAAGGAAGGTTCTGGAAGATTGCATTAATGTGATTGCCAGACCTACCTCATAAAAATGTGTACACATATGAATCGGTAGGGACTCTACCATGGGCTTGTACTAAGCGTGTGCAGGTGCCCGGGCTTTAATTTGTCCCTAAGCGGCATTCCTTGCTTGGTACGTTCTCACTCAAGGGCTGACAGGAACAGGAGGGTGCAGGGAGTGCAGTGTCTAACCAAAGGGGTGCCATCCTGAGATGAGAGGCCGGTCATTAAGCTGAGCGGGGTCCTAAATATTGGCTAAAAGGAATGTGAGATGAGAATGTGTTCTAAAAATCTGTGAGTTATAACTAGCATTTTATTTTTCCAATTTTACTAAAATGTCTGTCTATTTATTTAGTCTGCTTATTGTTCAATACATACTATGTTTTTATGCTTGACTTGTTGTCTCTCTGGCATGAGTTAATAGCTGTAGCACAAAGTTTGAACCTGGGAGCAGGAGTGTGGGGTATTTTATGGTAAGGGGGCAGGTCCCAGAAGTGTGCTTACACCCTTCCTAAGACAGATCCATTCTCCCACTAAATATTACGATACCTTGTAGTGCATGTGAGGTCTGTTGGCTACAAGACCAAATACTTTATCATAGATTTATTTTTAAAGAATTCTCTTCCATTAATAACAAGCGGTGCCCACTCACCCAAACACACTCATGGGATTATATGGTTGCAGGTACTAGCTTTACCATTCTCGCTACCACATTTTATTATAAGACACAAATTGAGTCTGATATTATGGGCGCATTAGTGGCTTGGAAGAGTTTTTTCTTGTTCAGAAAAATATTGGATCCTTCTGCAAGAACCCTGTTTGCGGATCTTAGACATCTCAAAACTCTATGATACGATGATGACACTTGTGCAAAGTGATGTTAGTGAACTCTTGTCCAACACTGGTAAAGTCAAAAGAATACTTTACGAATGGGGTTGGATTAACACGATCAATGAAATGTCAACACATGCTTTATATATAGAGAGTATTTCACTTTTTTGACCAAAAATACGCTCTCTCTAAAAACGTAATTCTTTGTCGATCACCTGAAGAGTGTACCTGTTGCACATGTTACGTGAGGTTCAAATTCAATCTGTTTCCCAGCATGGAAGTACAGGGGCCTTGAGTAAATATAATAAAAAGAAAAATGATTTTGTAGACTGTGTAAAAAAGATCACACACTGGAAACTCTGAAGCACCTGGCCAGTCAAGCTACATAGGATTAGCAAATGACTCAATTGTCTAGGTTCGTTCATAACTGCTCCCATTTGGCGATAGATCCAAACTCTCAGTTCGTAAGCACTTTCCTTCTCGAGCACTCTGCTCATCTACCTCCAACTCTCTGAGGGTTAGACGCTTCTCCAGGCTGAGAGTGGGGGTAGATCTCTCTCCTCAACTGGTGCCTCCCTCTGGACCGGCCCCCCTGCCTCTCTCAATCTTGAGCAGGACCACCTCAGCTTCCGGAAACAACTCAAGACCTTCCTTTTTGCTTCTGCTATCTCTTTTCCCCTGCTGATGTTCTTGCCTGCTGCACTACCTGGTACCTGGCCTCCCTCTGAACCTTATGGGGATCAGGTTCCTTCACGACCAGTAGCCCCTTGCACAGCCTTAAAAATGACTTATTAAATCATGTCATATCAGAGAGAGACTTTGGGGAGCATATGATGGTGGGTGACGGTCAACAAATAGCACTCATTTTAAGTTTATTTCCATTTTTAACATGTTTGAATGAAATGTTAGAAATGATCATGTAATTCTACATATTATATTTTTTTACACATTCTTTCACCAGCATTTCGAAATTTTGAAAGGTTTGTCTTTTCGAACCAAGCACAATAATGAATGAATTAACCATCACAGTAATATTATTATTTGTAGAAATTCAAGTCATCTTTACAGCATAGAGTATTGTTGAAAGCCAAACATGGTGGTGAGGAGGGAAAAGGAGGAGAGGGCAGATCAGTCATGTTCATTAGCTTGGGATCTGGGGAGAGAGACTGCTGCCCTGGGAGGTTGTTTTCCCTGGCCTTGTGCTGATTTTCAAAGCACAAGTCGAGGGTACACGTGGGTGAACAGTGTCCATCCACATTTCCCAGAGGGGTAATGCCAACCTGCTTTGGGTATTTTGAGGTCAGTATTATATCTTTATAAAATGTGTATGCTTGTGTGTTTGGCCACGCCATTTGAGCCAAAGTCGCCACATTCCCAGGGCAGAAACCCACAACACTGCATGAATGTGTCATCAAAGCATATCTTGCATTTGGGATTTTGCTTTTCGGGGAATATTACAATATAGACTGTTGAGTTTAAAAGGTGTGCACCTTTTATACTTTGCTAGAAACGTTATCGGAAAATCTTCTCTATTATTTTTTGGCTGGTGATGATTCATTTTTTGAAAGGCCAATGCTCATCTGTCCTGTGCACTTTCTTCTATTAAGAAGCGCCAATGGAATTCAATTTGCTGATTTCACATGATGGTGTTTTCCCTTCCTGTGATTACATCAGAGGTCAAAGGTTGTGTGATGTCACTTCCGCTACCCCAGGCATTTTGATGAAATGATGTCCCTGGGTGTATTCACTTCCTGTATTTATATCACTGAGGCCCCGTTCATGTTTTTCAGCCATTGAGCCCTGCTGATTTTGTTAACACTTGAAGACCCTTTAAACTGCTTTCTCTCGCAGCCTTTCTAGTAAATATGGTCTGCTTCCATCGCACTTTAAGGCAATCCTGAAGTGGAGGCACCTTGCCCTGCGCGTCCCAGGCCCAATGCCAGACATCCTTTGGAAACTGTGATCACAGCAGGTGACATCAAAGCATTGCTTGGATATTCATTCATTTGACAGTCAAAATAATTCTCAGCTGTAGCTCTGAATGAAAAGTATATTTCTTCTTCAGAGAATATGGCCAAATACATACCGTACAAAAATAAAAGCAATTGAGAAGCTGCTATAAACACAAAGGTCTCCTTCAGTTAGCAGGAAACAGTCACCATTTCTTGCACTGTATTCTAAAGTCAGGTGTAGTTGGCAAACCAACGTTGCAAAGGGTCGGGTGCCAAACAATATTTCTACCAATTACAGCTGCCACGATGTGTGTGCAGTTCCCTGAGTTCGAGACTGCTCACAAATCTGGCTTTTCCTATTAACTAAAGTGTGTGCTCCTGGGGGTGAAGGTGGTGTCACTAGAAATTAGCATATCGAGGTGCCCTCTGAAAAAGCGGGGGGACTTCTTAAAAAGGTGGGGGGACGCCGTCCACCGCATGTACACCCTCGACTTGAGCCCTGGCTATTATGAGCAAGAAAGTATTAACCCAAAGGAACTATCAATGGTGCCCTTATGGTACTAGGTCAATAAGTCCTGGGTAATTTGAGCATCTACACATGAGATCCTGAGGTACTAGATAAGGGGCACTACAGGAATATAATGGACCACTAAAGCATCAGGCAGGCAAGTGGCAGTGAGGGGATAGTGATGGGTCAACAAAAGATAGGGTACCATGCGTTCTGACGCTGACTTTTGGCCATAAATGTCATTGAAAAAAATGGGGGGTGGGCGTATAGTGAAGGGATATAAGGGTTAGGGGTGTGGAGAATAGGTAGTGGGGGAATCTCCCAAATAAAAAAACAAATATTGATGATTTTTTTTCATCCAAAAATCAGCAAGAATAATATTCCACGAAAATATCCCTGGTTATGGAATGAAATAGAACCAAAGATAGTGCTGGTGGACCAGTGAAAGGAGACAGAAGGACCACCGAAAATAGATAGCATGGCAGATAGTAGTGGGTTGCCATGTGGAACTAACTATGGGCTAGTGAGGAACCACGGAAGGCTACTAAAGTCCCACCAGAGAAGGCCCTGAAAGTTACAAAGGAACGGACCACGACCCTGGGATCGAACCTGTGGTGCTCCATGACATCTTGCTTCCAAGGTGAGCATGTTTCCCCTGAGCTATCCTACCGACCCGCCCGAGAAATAATATGGAGTGTTCCCAAATGACTAGTGTGACACGGTCAGGGTCATGACTCTGTCAGCAGGTGGCAGGGACCCCTCCCAATCTGTGGCCGGTGGCTTGCCGGGATAAAAGTCAGAGCCATTCCTGCCCCAGTTGTTCTGGGTGGGAGTTGAGGGGCAAAGCCTCTGCATCCCCAGTATGTGCTGTGTTAGTTTTACATAATGTACACAAGGAATACTTGCTTGAACCATCTGCTTATGACCAGATTATTTAGGGAGTATTAAGGGCAACATTATTATTAAAATCTGAGGCTGCCAAGCAGGAAATGTGGGCAATTTTCGGCATTCCATTAATGAATTACTATCATACAAAAATGATTCCTCAGATTCTATATGAGGCCGAAATGGGCTGGCTGCCACCCAGTTGGGATCTTTTGTGGAGGAAAGCTTTGACTTTACCACAGGGGTCCCCCATGCCAATTATAAGACATGAGTTGGGGTTATTGACTTTACGGATCAGAATAAATTGGAAATTGGTTCAATTAGTTCAATTACTTCGAAAGCTCCTTCTTCCTCGACCAAACACTTTGGGCCTCATTACGACCCAGGTGGAGGACCATGGTGCTATTAGCACCATGGTCCATGCCGGTGTCCACCATGGCGGAATGTGGAATTACCACCCCATTCCGAGGTTGGTGGGGCGGTAATTCCCCATGTTGCCATGGCCCTTCCCCATTCCCATTTTTGCCCCATAGGGCATAATGGGAATGGGGAAGGCGCTAATTACGGTACCGCAAATTGCGGTACCGTAATTAGCACCAAGGTCCCATTGCGGGTCCAAAAAACAGCCGTTAAGGTCGGGTCCCGCAAAGGGACTTCGTAATTAGGCGCAGCCTTTTACGGCGCCGTTAAACACTTAGCGCCAGGGTAGTAATGAGGCCCTTTATTTGTACATCTGAATTCGGAATTGGTTAAAGAAAAATTGATTGTTTTGTTGGGCTGGAAAAAATCTTTAATTGCCATTTTGGAGACAAACGATATTATAATACAGGACTTCATAGACAATCCCTTGAATGTGAAACAAATTGTTTGAACAAGATTGGATCGAAAATCGGGTATTAGCAATGAAATATCATTTGTTTTATCATTTTAGATATGAATTCAGAGCTTTTAATGTGTTGCCTAATTACTGGTTGAAACATCCAGCTAGGGCTCATAGAGCCGAGAAGCTTATATTTAACTTGAATTTGTTGCCAACTAATGAAATTTTAGGGGCAAGACGGAAAGTTGTAAGATGGCAAAGGTTGTGAAGACATTGCTCCCTAACAGTGGAAACTCTGCGTCACCTTATAATTGAATGTGCAGCATTGCATGAGTTACGTGTGAATATGTTTTCAAGATTTGTTTATTATGAGCCCTATTTGAATACTGATCATTTCTGGGCTAGGATTTTAAAGACTTAAGAATTAATTTTAGTTGTTGTGGCCTTCACATTTTTTTGAAAGTCTTAATTGAAATTGCGATTTAGGAAGTTCTAAACTTGTATTGTAAATTTTAATTGAAACTGTACAGTAAGAAATTGTTGTGTGTTTTTTATAATGAAATATGTGTTTTTCTTCTTTTGATTGTGCAAAAAGTTGTTCAACTTACATGCACAGTGAACAATGCACTGTAAGGCTAGGGAGGTGAACCCGCACCGCAAGACCATCCCAAGGGGTTTGGGCAAGTGGGACCTGACTGGGAGTCACTCCCCTCTCGAGGACAAGGACTCCCAGTCCGATAAGGACTTCTCAGACCGGAATATATTGTCTGCCTACATGGGAATTGGAAAAACTGTTTTTATTCTTGTTTTAACTACACCAGCAAGTGGCATTCCTTCCATCTCTGTGGCTCCAGAAAATGCTGGATTTCATCTAAGCACCAGAGTCAAAGGGCCTCATTACACGGAAGGCGGTAATGGTTAACGGCCACCGTTAATGGTAACGGTGACCGTTAACCATTACCGCCTTACTACGAGGTCCCTTAGCGGGTTGGTGCTTTAACGCCTGCTTTTTGCAGGCGTTAAAAACCAACCCGCTAAGGGGCCTCTGAGCTAATTACGGCACCGCAAAATTGCGGTGCCGTAATTAGCACCTTCCCCATTCCCATAGAGCCCTATGGGGCAGAAATGGGAATGGGGAAGGGCAATGGTGGAAGGGGGATTTACCGCCCCACCAACCTTGGAATGGGGCGGTAAATCCCCTTTCCGCCAAGGCGGTGCCGGTATTTTACCGGCATGAGCCATGGCGCTAATAGCGCCATGGCTCACCGCCTTCCGTGTAATGAGGCCCAAAGAAGGAGGACATACCCTTTTTTTTCGTGTTGACGTACATAAACCCAGGAGGAATTGTGAATGGAGAGGAAACTCCTACCCAAGGCGGGGAGTAATTCCTAGGCAGAAGTGAGCCTTTGTAGAGGATACGTCCTGGAGGGGCAGAGCCACGCTAGGCCGTGGAAGCTGCAGTAGCATGGAAAATGAGCAAAACAATAGCCAGACATTGGAGGGATGGTGTCCTGTCTGGCCTAGAGTTCAAGGGCGGGGAAGAGTTAGAGACGGAGAGGCACCCGTTTCCTCTGGTGGTGTGGCTGCCGGGACTCCAAGACCAGATCACCAGGGAGAGGCCGGATCCCCGAGCTGGATGACAGAAGGATATCACTTGTTGAGACCAGCAGCAACAAGGAAGCTAATGCTCCCACGTAGAGACGACTGCTGAGAGATATGAGCACTTTGAATCAAGCTGAGCAAGCCGATGAGGTTACAGGAACCTGAGAAACCTAACGAGGCAAGCACCCCATGTAAATCCGAATAAGAGAGGTATGAACATTTTGAATTCAGACTGGGAATGCCTACGAGGTTACTGGAAACCCGAAGGGGCAAACGCCCCTTGTAAATCCGAAGGAGAGAGGTACACACACTTTGAATCCAGGCTAGGAAAGCAAACAAGGTTACCGGACACTGAGAAACACGAAGGGGAAAGTGCCCTATATGCACAAGATTGAAATAGCTATGAACTCTTTGTATCCAGGCTCGGAAAACCAAAGAGGTTACAGGAGCCAGAGAAACCTGGGTGCAAAGCGCCCTATGTGAATTACGTGGTTTGAGAGAAAGCAAATATGCCAGAGGGCTGTAGAACTTTGAGTCAAAAGCCACAGAGTTGTTATACAGAGCACTTGGTAAAAAGGGAACCTGGAGAGGTTCTGAGAAAAACCCTTGTTTTCTAACGAAGAGGAAACCATACAGAGGACACTTTCTTTTGACCAGGCAAATCTGCAATAAGGTTTAGAACGATGTTGTCATATTGACGAACTCGAATCTAACAACAAGTCTTCCAAGTGATTGGGCAAGGCAGAAGCTGGAGGAAGAGACCATTGCTCCGGCTCTCTATTAGTTTTGTTTTCCAAGGTGGTCGGACCATATTAGTTGGATAGGATTTCGATTAAAGACTGTTTTCTTTTGACAAACATTATTAGTTTTAGTTTCTAGGTAGCGAAATCCCCTCGTAGAAATAGTGCAAGCTAGGAGTTTTCTTTTACTTTCAATAAATATCCCCGAAAAATGTCAGTCATTGGTCCGAGTTCTTCTTCTGGCTCATAACAGTCCCTTGTTCCAAGTGACAGGTAACCCTATAAATCAGCCAATACCTGCTGTACCCCATTCTGGCCAATGCTCTCTCTTTTCCTTTGCAGGACTGCAGGTCTGAGGAACATATGTGACAGAAAACAAATAGGATGGCCCACCAGAGAGAAACGCTGCCAAACATATTACTTATTGGAAACTAGAGTAAAACAGCTTACTGCACACCGGCAAAGCAGATGCTCAACCCTAGTGAAACACAATCCACAAATCAACCAAACAGCCTGCTAGGAAGCCATCAGAGACTGTCATTGGACCAGTGTTTTAAAGGGAGTTGGGGTTTAAGAGACTTTTTAATGCCTTTCACCTGTGTAACACGGTCCCCTGGGAAAGCTGTTATAGATTGGTACCTAGAGTCAGGCGAGCACTGCAGCCAATGGAAAGGGGGCTAGAATCTGAACAAGAATGGTATAAAATGGTTGTACATGGACAACAGGGTGTGGATGGTTCAGGTGAGGTCAGGTGGAGCGAGGCGGTTCAAGAGACAAGGAGGAGGAGGCAGGACAGGGAAACAGAGCATGGAGGAGACTGTGCTGGAGGTTATTACAGGTGAGGTATTGGTTGTGATAGAATGTTCCTGTGTATGGGAGTGTGTGTATTTTTGGTAAAAAAAAATAGGAGGAAAAGTGTGTATGGGAGAGTGTAAGAGGTGAATGAACGTGGGAGGTAAAGAGGGTTGAGTAGAGTGGAGGGTAGAGTGGGGAGTAACGGAGAGAAGAGTAGAGTGCATTGTATCATAGAGGAGAGTGGAGAGTAGAGGAAAGAGAAGACCAGAGGGTGAGGGAGAAGAGTAGAGAGAAAGAGGAAGAATAGCTAGGATCATGTCAATTAGAGGGAAAAAAGGGGCAGTATAGATGAAAGCAGAGGCGTTGCTAGGGGCAGGGACTGAGGGGCTATAGCCCCAGGTCTTTTAGTTGTAGGCCCGGATAGAAGCTCAGGGGCTACAACCAAAGGCTATAGCTAGCCCGAATCCCGCCAGTCCTGACATTAGCTTAGCCCTGATCTTTTAAAGACCAAGCAACACCCCTGGATGAAGGAGAGGGGAGGAGAAGGAGTGGAATAGAGAGGGGAGGGGAAGAGTGTGAGAAGGAACTCAAGGGCATGAAAGGGCGAGGGTGAGGAGGTCGGCATTTTAAAAGGCGCCAGATCTTGTTAAGAATCATATATCCTAGGTAACTGGTAGGATAGGTTTCCCGTAAAAAATCCCAGTCACGCTAGTCAGAATTGTAAAAAGTAGGGGTTGCCAATCTCTAGCTGACAAGTAGGGGAACAGGGAAGCCTGGGATAGGGAGCTTGTGCAAGTGTGACGAAAGCGGGAAGCCCATTAGTCTACCCTCCCTGCACGCTGATCGGAGAAAGAAAACGTGATTTTTATCATTGTGGAAATTAAAAACCCTTAAACCACATTTGGATTCTGGATGTCCTTAAGACCACCTGTCGCACTGGAAAAAGGAGATGGTATACAGATGCGGACTGGGGGTCTAGGGATGGCAACTCTAAGGGTGTTTTATCTATTCCCCCTCAGGGACTGGTGAGAGAGTTCTGATTGAGTACTAGTGCCAGGGCTCTGCAGGATAACATATCATGTCGGGGAGCTACGGAGGAGGCTGTGCCAACCACAAATGGCCACCTGTGAGACATGACAATGCATCACAACATAAAGGGTCCTGGTGCCTTGAGGGACTGTAGATGGGTCCTTCAGGAGCTATCGACAAGACTCTAGAGGAACTTGTGGCTTGATCCAGAGAGGATAAAGATGGCTGCCGGAGGACTAGAGAAAGAGTGCTGAGGGTCTAAAGCAAAGGCCTCTTGAAACAGGTGCACTTGTTCCAAAGGAAAGTTCGGGAAAGAAGGGTAAGAAACAAATTGGGCCTCATTACGAGTTTGGCGGTATTTTGGATGTGAATCCTCCGAGATTCCACCAAACGGATTTACAGTTACCAGTACTTGGTCCCGTGGCATTACCACAGGATTACAAGTGGTGGTAGGCGGTGTAAATCCCTATTTTCTGGAGTCCATAGGACTCCATTCGGGGTGGTTTCTGGTGGAATTACCAACGGTGGCATTACGAGTGGCATTTTCACCAATTATTGGGAGGAAAAGTGGAAGATTCACCTCCAGCAAAATGCTGGCGGTACATCCTCCACTCTTCCTACAAAAATCGGCAGAATTACCACTTGTAATTCCACCAGTGGTAATTCTGCCAAAACCTGTAATTTGGCAGAGCAGAAAAAATTGAGGTAATGGAATTACATCCACTTTTTCCCTGCACTGCCAAACTCGTAATGAGTCCCAAAGAAAACAGAACTATTTATTCCAAAACACAACACACATTGCTGTGAAATGACGGAAGCACGTAGGGGAAGGATATGATCTAAAACGGCCACCGTTGAAAACAGATTGTGATGGCTGGAGGGAAAATCTCCTTGCCAGTGGCGCGGGCCTTGATTTGCCATGCCTCAGCGGAGCCGCTGGGTACCCTGAATGCAGATGAGGCTATGAGTCACCGTTGCACGGCGGGCGAGAAGCAGCTAGTGTTTGGTACCCACAGTCGCCATTTATCTCCCCCACTGTAGGGATGAAGCCTGCTGTCCAATCAATGAAGCAGAAACTGGATCCATTGCGTTCCATCATAAAGAATCAACAGTGCGGCCTCCAAGGCGCGCACTGCACAGGACTGCGAGTTCGGGCTCTCGCCGCCAAATAATCCATCCTTCGCAGCCATTTTCTGCTGGGTGTGAACTCCCTCTCCCACGCCTGGCTTACCACCCCATTTCACCTGCTCCAGAATTCAATCGTTCCAAGCTGTGCACGAAAATGCAGCGTTGAGCGCCGGGAAGGAATTCCAAATATGGCTGCCAACCAATTATTGACAACCCATGTTTCCCTGTTTTCCGTCATCCTTGAGTACATTGAGATCTATCTGAATCTTACCCAATGGACGCTGACTGCCTGCTCTCCATTGTGAGCAGGTCACTACTACTGTCCCTAGTGGACATTCTGAGCACCTGGAGACAATAAAAATGGAAGCAGTGTGTGGAATAAATCAACTTAACGTAGCATTCTAGCTGATAACCAAATGGATCACATCATCTGATGGGCTGGTCAAGCTCTGATGGTGGCAATAGCTTCTCACCTGACTACGCAATGACGCGGCCTACGGCCTCATCGCAGGAAATCGCGGCGTGGGGGGTATTTTTAGCATAAGGCGGGGCAGCTAAGGTGTGGAGAGCAAGGACTCACGCAAAGGCTGTAGCAGTTCTTGCACTTGAGTGCACAGGTGGAGATGAGGCTCTCAGTGGAGGGGTAGGTGAGAGTGAGCAGTTTAGGAGTTTAATCCGTGCAGCGGTTTCAGTGGAGATTATGAATTGTCGTCAAGTAATAACCCTGTCTAAGAGGACCCCAGTGGTACAGGAATCGGGGGGAGGGGAGAATATTGTATGCGGGGTAGAAAGGTACATAACTTCTATTTTGGAGGAGTTGAGCACATGAAAACAGAGTGCCATCTAGCGGGGGAAACCGAAAGGCAGTGAGCAATTCCAGTGGGGAGGTCAAGTGTACAGTGGAAAGGAGAAGAAGCTGTGCAATTGTTTGCGACCTAGGTCTCACATCACAATATTGTTTATTTTCTTCTCCAATTCAGAGAATCTACATTCTGCTGATGGTTTGCTGCTAGGTTACTGCCCAAGAACAGACTGGGCATTCCCCATTCTTTTTTTAAAAGCTGAATATTGTTATCAGACTTCCATGGCTGTGCAAGCTGCCCAGTCACCAAAAGTGCAATGATTTTGTTTGTGTAGAAAAGTGTAGAAAAGTGAACAGACCGTGTCCAAGGAGGACTTCACAATGAACATGTTGGCAGCGGGAGGAGTCCCAATGCCGCGTGCTCTGCAATCCTTTATAAAGTCATGATATATTGTAGATACATCAAACTGGCCAGTGGCGGGGAAAGAGTTGGAAAAAATGAATGGGTGCAGCACAGGTGAGAGACATAAAATAAATCAAAATATCTCATGACAGACTCCAGAAGATCCCAGCATGGATCGAAGGCACCCGGTCGCAAGATGCCCGCTGCTATAAAAGCTGCTTATGCCCCTTTTCCCCCAATACAGGGACTAATGTAAAGTCGGTTGGAAAAATAGGGGTTAGTGAGTATGGGGGGTACCCTGGGAACCGGCCACCGCCCCAAAACATGGCTATGCAGCGAGAGATTTCATTGCTGTTATATATAAAAACGAGTCCTTCACATAGGTCCGAACTAAAATGTCTAATGAATTTTAACTAAAGATTTAATTTCGGCATTTGTATAGCGCCTTTCACCATTGGTATGGTCCCAATGTGCTGTAGGTAGAAAGCCCTCGGGGGCCGACGTCCGAAGTATATAAAGTTAGGAGGTGCTACTATGCGTTTGTGCATAGTTTGATATAAAATATATAAACAGAAAATTAAAATTGGAATAAAAGGAAGAGTTACAGAGCGGAATTCAGAAAAGGAAATATTAGTGTGAAATAACAAACAAACTAAGTGGCCCAGACATGAAATTGATTGCACCTGCTCATTCATTCACAGGGCTTTAAGTGGGAAAGGTGCTATAGGCTCACGTAGAAGAAGCTTGCAGCAACAGGCCGGATCCATTCTGCTGAAATGTGCGATCAGAACCAGACACCGACCCCTAAAACCGCTGCATTCTCCCTTGACTCCTTTTTTGAATTGAACCACTCATTGGGCCTCATTATGATACTGGCAGTAGCCGTGTCGGTAAAACCGATATAATTTTTTTTCCGGCACCCGTCAATGAGCAATTACCAGGTCATTACGGCTTTGCCGGAACCGGGTAATTGCCCTTTTGCGGGCGCCACAAAATATTCTTCCCCATTCGAGCCCCATAGGACTCAATTGGAATGGGGAAGCCGGATCCACCGGCATCATTCACATCCAACATGCTCTGCTCGCGTGTGCCGGTACGACCGCCAGGTCAGACCTGGTGGGCGAAAAGGCACCTGCGAGCAGAACCTTTGATGGAAAAGCTGGATAAAGCTATCTCAAAAACATCCCAGTGGGATGTGTTTCAGGAGGGGCAAGGCGCATGAAGTAGGTGGTAATGGCCATATGAATTAGCTTAGCCATGGGCAGTGAATGGGTGGGTAAATAACCAAACAACACCTACAAGCTTTATGTCCTTGTGTGCCATTTCTCCCTAGCTGTACTCTAATGTGATGGTTTTGGCTAAAAGGTGACACTAATGAGGAAGTGTCTGAGATTTGCCAAGCATCGACTCGAGAAATCTGCTGTATGGTCAAAAAACAGCCCAGCAAAACCTGCCTCATCAATATTCATGAGTCGGGCTGGGTGCAACACATTGTTCAGAGAAAGTAAAAATTGTGCCCAATTTAGTGGAATGGATGTGGATCAAAGATCCTGGCATGTCACCACAATGTGGAGTGAAAATAAATCATAGTTATGTGACATGGGCAGTTGATAAATCTGGACTGAGGGTAGCTTGAGACACAGTTTTCCAGAAGACCTCCGACTAATAACAGTACATAACGGGAACAGGAGCAGAGAACACTATTTAAATTGTGTCAAACAAACTTGTGGAAAACTAAAATAGCCTTCTAGACCAAGGGAGGGTTCATTATCACGGGATAATGACCCTTCGCCTCTGCCCATAAATTGGGAAAGGGTTACTATCTCAAGTGAATCAGCACATGGACATCTTTATTGCCCACCTCTGAGCCATCAGAATGTGCAAAGTGCAGTCAATAACTTCTGTTATTGACTGCAGTCTGAACATACTGAGCTCATCAGTCAATCAGGCAAACAATAATTACATTTCTAGGCAAGATGTCTTTCAACAAGACAATTCCTTTTTAAAAGAACTTTTTTTGCCACTGCAACATCCTATTTAACATTCCAAAGAAAAATCTAAAACATGGGGAAAATGCTTTCACTTTTTTTAAAGAAACCATTTACTATTTTGTGACCCCCTAATGCATGCTCATGTTAAACCCTCTCTAATTTAGTATGAAATTCAAAAGATTAATTTATGCAGACTAGCTTGTTATTGAAATGAGGCACAATTAAACCACATTGAATTTACTAACTTAGTTTGTCGATTTAATTTCTCATTATTAAACTAACGATATTTACTTGACCTCCAAAGCATGTATTGCTAATATCGACAGACAAATTCATGCATCATTCTTGGCGATGGTACCTCCCCCGCCTCTATACCGCACATATGAGAAACGCTAAGCACTAGACAACCATACCAACCTTATCCTGGAACAATACAAGAAGAAATAAACAGACAAAAGCAAGAAGAAATTAACATCCCATAACTGAAGATGAAGAGAGCAAGTGACCTCACTGCCAAACTGACCCACGAGATTAGACATGAAGTAGATATGCACTCACCATGAAGACACACGGACACTAGGCCAAACGTCCATGTAGACATGAAGAATATTACCTGCACCAAATATACATGAAGAACATGACAACACCAATGTGTACGCTGAAACGCCACACAAACGATATACATTTTCAGCTTGCTAAACCTAGAAACGCAATGGTAATGAGTGGCCTTCTTGAATAAAATGTATGGCAGAACTGCATTAGAGTAAATGAGAGGGTGCGACGCTGTAGGGAGGTTCGCCCTGCTGAATTAGCTGAAATACAGATCCGTGCAGGCCAGACAGTGGCTGCGTAGCCCACCTCCCAAGGTTACTGAGAAAGAAGGGAGGTTGGGATAGCTCCAAAGAGAACAGAAGATAATAATTCCCAAGCGTGAGACATATTTCTCTTACATTAAATAGAGAACTGGCAGCATTTAAAAAGCCAGGTGCATGCTAATTAAAAGCTTAATACTGCATGAGGAATGGCTCAACCAAGTCTCCAGTGGCCAGAGAGGGTAATGACACCCATATTAATATGAGCTAAAAGTCCAGTAAAATCTGATTAGAATAATTCAAAGCACGGTCTCCTCACACGTGACCTATAATTGGGAGACACTGTCCATTCATTAGCTCCAAACAGAGATAGGCACCTGATGAACTCCCCATAAATTCCCAGAACAAGAGACGCTGGCCACTGCCAAGTGCAAAGCCTGATGCCCTGGCCCGTAGGCTTGGAAATAAGGAATGGTGTCTTATTTAATTGGCAGATGCAGTTCCTTGATGTTGCTCCCCCTACCACTATTTTGCTCATGTGCTGATGACCTGACAAGTGTTCAAGGTTAGTAAGACCAATTCCAACCAATCACAGCTATCAAAATAATGCTGTCCTGTAACTGTTGCATTAGCCAATTACCTGTTGCTAAGATGACACATTTCTTATCTTTATCTGTTTAGGGGTGGCCCAATGTGGGGGCCATCAGATAGTAATGTCCAATGAGAAGACTACCCCATAAACAAACTATATGTAGGGAATTCCTCTAACCAATCCATAAACTCTGTAGGTTTTTGCGATTCAGATTATGATATGATGTCAATGATGACGTGTTTCTTGGTTACAACCTGATGTTTTGTGTTGAAATGACATAGAGCTCTTGAGACGTGTGTGCTTATTGCTGTCCCTGCTTTATGTGGATTATTAATCCAGCCGGCTTTGCCATTTACTTTGACTATTTCCTTATTGGGCACAGGATTTCCTGGCCTGTCTGTCCCGCTTGCTCTAGAGTCTTCTTGTGGCCTATTACAACACTACAACTATGTGCTAATGGCCTTGCATACTTCAGAAGGTTTCATTATCACGTGGGAAAATGACCATTCTCCAACCCTATGGCCATCGGTTTCACCTTGGGCCATAACCTAGTGGTGGGCCATCATCCTGTGATAACGACCTATAGTTCAGTGCATAAGGCCTTATTAAGAAGTCTTGAAAAATATATAGTTCAATAATTACCCATTACATGGGAAATAACGCCTATGTATGACATTGTAGAACTCTCGAGTCTACAAAATGCTTCCTACAACAGAAAGTGTGCGTCACCTGTTCACATTTAACCCAATGCTATTCAATGTTCTCATTAACAATTTGAAAGTAGTGATAACTACACCCTACAACTTCAGATGGGCACATTAGGCAAACAAGGGAGTGGCACACCCATTTGCTGGTAGCGTAGGTGTTAATGCACCTACTGAATATCCAGTTTGCTCCAGTTCTATACTTTGTGAATAAAGTATAGGTGAGCAGGGGAAATCTGGAGTACTCCCAGGCATCTCATGTTTTGCCTCAGTGGAATTCTTTATCAATTGGTCCGCTTATGTTCTCTACGATTGTTGGTGTTCTACGATAACATTTGTAGCCGATTACCTTGAAAGACCCACAACTGCTCGCGTTACCCCGATATCCTCGAAGTCATTAATACCCAATTAGCCACCTTTGGCCCGAATAGCTGCCAAGTGGCCCCAGGCCATGCGTGGCACCTTTATCCACTGATGGTCTCAAACATTGCATGCTGGAACTTGTAGTTTCATTTTTCCTACTGTAAGTGTAAGCCTATAGGTCCCAGCACCCAAAGTTGAAAACCAGAACTGGCGCACTGTGTCACACATGAGCTGGGGCCATTTGGTAGATCTATTTGCAAACTACCTGAGATTTGTGACCATCTCCAAAAAAAATTAAAATGGGGAAAAAACATAAGATGAACTTGCAACAACTAGGGAGGTGAGCACACTAAGCTTAGCGCCCCTGAGGGGGAAGGGCAAGTGGGCTTACCCCGTCCTTAAAGGACAGGCCATCTATTGTCCCAGGAAGCTAATATTTCTACTGGCTATATGGGGATTACACAAGACAACTATAGGAATGTTCAGAGAGAGAGATCGACGCATGGTTTCTGACCCTTTATTGCTGCCCTCATTGTATGAAATGCAGGACCAATGGACTGTATTGTCTCCTCCCAGGGTGGGACATAAAGGGTCCATGGGACCAATCAAGAGAAGGAGAGTGGGAGAGAGGAACGTAGATCTGCAGAAACGAGACACAGAGGACGACCTGAACCCCTCCGAGGCAGAGTCAGGAAGCAGTCCCACGCAGATGGCGTGAGGCACAGTGGAGCGAGAAACCCCTCAGAATGTTGCTATCTAGAGCCAGGCCTGGAGCCGGAGAAGCTCCACCCTGGCCACCAGAGAAAAGACGCAATTGCCTGAGCCGTCGTTGACCGGCGCCGGCTGGAGTCGATTCTGAAGTACCGTCATGAACCAACTGAAAGCACTGAATCCCGCACACCGACATGGAAGACATAAGAGAAGCTGGAAGCGCTGCTGCCTGAGGAATGGCAATCCTGGTACACGGTGAGTTCATGGAACCAGAAGGAGTGGCGACAGGTCCAGGAATACCAAAGAGACCAAGAGGGGCTCAGATAGCAGATATCCATAAACAGGGTAAGAATCCATATACCCAAGCCGGGGTGAGAAGGCAAAGAGTCCATATGGAGCTGAGAGGTGCAGTGAAACCCAATATCCCAGTGCGGGTAAAGTATGCATTGGGCTGAGAGTGGGCCGCTCTCAGATCAACCCCAAGAGGGGGTGTGCAACCCGAGACCCCAGGAGCCAAAGGGGTTCCGAACCTAGCGGGATGAGGGCCAACTATCCAAGATATATGGAAGGACTCTGCTTTGTACAGGACTGGAACTGAATAGCAGGCCAGGAAGCCTAGAGAGATTCCCTACTCCACTGTACAGTGTGAGGGAAACCCCAAGGAGACATATTGTCCTAGAACTGTGCATCGGACGAAAATCCCAGAGACACTGTCTGGTAGTAAGAGTGGAATCCTGCTTAGGGCAAGAAGCCATTGTCTATTCCTGAGACGGTCTAGGGCAGGTCAGAAACCAGCCAAGAATATATCAGTTGGGCATTTTGGGCCTGATTCCTAGAACGTTTTCCAATGGGATTGTTCCATTATAAAATGTTGATGAAGGTTTTGTATTAGGCCATTCCAAGCAAATGAAGACGATGACATGGAACGCAGCACAATTCACCCGACTGTGTTTAAGTATGTGTGTACGTGGGCATTAAGTTTCATAGGGTGCAAGCCATTCTGGAAGGCAACAGAGACCCCAGCAGAGAAGGAACCGACGATCCAGACCACCCCGGGTAGCAGACTGCACATCATGATGGGCAAATCTCTTCGCCAGTGGCTCGGGCACTGATTGGCCGCGCCTGAATGCAGATGAGGCTCTGTGTCAACATTGTGTGGCGGGGGAGAAGCAGCCAAAGCAGTGGGGCCGCGCACTCGCCACTTATCTCCCTGGTGAGAATGGGCGATGGCAAGGGGGCATTGGCCTACTGAGCGAGGGGCAGGGAGGGCAAGCTGCCCCTGCACAGGCTCTTTTGATAGCCTGACTGGAACTTCTGCAGCGGGACACTCCTCCCGTTCAGCACCTCAATGAGGGTGCCCAACGGGAAAGATGTGCAGCTGGGAGGACCATGGGTGCTGAGCAGTTCCTGCTAAGCATGCTCGTTGTCCTGGCAGCAGGACACCTTACCCTTTCTGAACGGGAGAGGTGTCCCACTGCCATGAAAATGTTCCAAGGAGCACCGGGCATCAGAGGGGCTCTCATGTTGCTCTGTGTCAATAGAGCATTTAAATCTGATCCATTAGTCACTGATGGGAGGCAGGGAGGACTATTAGCCGGGACTTTTGTCCCTTTAGAAATGTGCATGAGAGGGAGTGATCAGCAGTGAGAAGGAAAGGGTGCATAATGTTGAATGCTTTATTTATTTGTGGGTTTTTTTGTTATATAACGCGCATAATACCTGGTTGAAATAATGACTATGGCTTTACTCAAGGGGGATTTGTTAGGCTCACATGAACCTGCATGATGCTGTTGTGACTTTGCATGCAGGATGGGGAGAGTAAAACTAAAGCCATACTCTTATTGCTCAACATATTTCTATGATGATGTACATAATGTTACGCTAATTATTATCATGTAATGTGCTTTGCTTTGCTTCCAAGGCATTGCTACAAATATAGTATTATGCAAGCATATCAAATGCAAAGGGAAACCTTAATAAATATCTATATCAACTAAACCAGTGTAGATGTGCTCAGTTGCTTAAATTGTCCACATCCTGGTTTCACTATTTAATCAAAGTGTGTGATCCTGGGCAGATCATTTAATCACTCTGCAGCTCTGTGATTCACTTCAGAGATTATGTTAATACATCATGCTGTTATTTAAAACAAGCCTGACTATACAGTTGCTCCCTATATAACAATAGTGCAATTTAGCTATTTTGAACCACAAAGTTATTTGCCACTTGGCTTAGTTATGGCAACTTATTCTAAAGTCACTTCCATGGTGCCTCCAAGCACCGAAGACTGATGCAATGTCCTTTTCTGTGAAGTCACTTCTGTTGGTGCAATCCATATGCTAATTAGGAGGTTGCATGTATTTTGCCCGAGAACGCCTGGACAGAGCTCTAATAGATAAGTTCCCTGCATCTATAATGATTCTGCGTTTTTTTTGTTTTTTTGTTATGTGTTAAAATGTCACCTGCCACTAATGTTACCAAAAAAGTAGATTGGGGAAGGGGTGGGCAGTTTGTCGGCACGAATGAAACGCTATGGAATTGCGTGCACTGCATTTGAGGGGTAAGTAGCAGGACTTTTTTCGTGTTTGGCAGTCTACACCCCCACGCCTTGCAATGCTTGATACTCCCACTCCCCTGGATGGGGATGAGGACCTGTTTGATGAAGCAGATACTGGAAAGAGTGCACGCCGTGGCTCCGAGAAGGTAGATGAGTGCACTGGGCCCTCACTGTGAACTGATTGGAGCTGCACTCTCACAGTCCAGTACTGACCTCAAAAGCCCAAGTTGTGGTACGATATGGAGATTTGTATAGCACAACTATTGACTTAACAAGGCTCCTTGGTGCTGGAAAGTCTGTAAAAAAAAACTAACCATGGTTCCATTTAACAATGATACATTCATTGATTTGCCAGTGTTTACTCCTAAGTGGGATTGAACCAGCCCTTCTTTAGTTCTCTGCTCATAGAGTTGAGCTCATTGACCTTTGCAACTGTAAATTCTAATAAGGTTTTCATGCTCTTCATAATTAATATTTATGGGTGTGAAATGTGTATATATATATATATATATATATATATATATATATATATATATATATATATATATATATGTATATATATATATATAATCAGAACACTAGAATATTGGCAGTTCAGTTGCAGACAATGTAGTGCAATAGGGCATTAATGGCTAGTATAAATCTTCTGTTTACAAAATTCCACTGTTTCTCCTTTGCCATTCTTGTTTTAAACAGATAATCTTTCCAAATGTTGATGGAATGTTGTTATCGCTTTGTAGACTTGCAGTAAGGCTTGTACTGGACATTATCGGTTTTGCAGGGGCATAATTGCCAGTAGGGTGTTTCCTGCCAGTGTATAAATCTACCTTTTAGATGGTCAGTTATCAATTGACGAGATATATATAGCGACAGCTGAGAGAGAACTGATGCTGTGTGGTGTGCGGTTCGTGGAAGCGTGTTGGAACTTTGAGATTAGCATGCCGGTTCATTGATATGATGGGACACATCACCCATGACCGTGAAGTCATGTTGTCTGAACATTTTCTGAGGTGGTATGGCCATTGACTATTATGTAAGTGAGCTGACCAATGGGCGCGTGGCTATTGACCAATGTGGTCCACCATCATCATGCATTCATTTTGATTCAGAATAAGAAGACAGAATGCATTCCCTTGTGATAGAAGGAATCATTGTCCTGAAGAAGGCTGCATCAGTAAGAAAGTTGGGACCCATGAGCCGAAACTCGATTTGGCAACAATTCCACTATGCTGACGGGATCTAGTTTTAATATATGTCTGGCCATACTAAGTGAAATTATGTGACTATGGCCGTTTTCAAAAATGGGTTGATGCACTGGTTTTTGATTGTGATTGGCTTTAGGATTATTAAAGTGTCCTTTCTTGTGGTCCATTTAGTTAGTTGGTCCACTTCGAGTATGAGTGTTGCTGGTATGTGTGCGTTGCTAGTATTAGCTTTGAATTATTGGGTTGAGTGTGTGACCTTTTGTCTCATTTAGGGAATATGCACTTGCACTTTATCACATTGATGCATTTTACTTTACTTAATTGTCGATTAAAAATATCATGCAATGAAAAAAATTATTTAACTTTTTATTATTGTGGTCCTAGAAATGACTAGATTCTTCAAAAATGTTTTGTTTTTTGTGTCATTACAAGTTTCCCACTAGTTCCATTCAAGATAGGATAGCTCAGGGGCAATGTGCTTGCCTTGGAAGCAAGACGACACAGAGCAACACAGGTTCGATGCCCGAGTCAGTGCTTAGAAACCTCTGGGTATTAACCAGGTCATAAATAACCTATCATATAATTGAGCTATTGTTGTGACCAAACCTCAATTTTGTAAGTATGTTGATAGAGAACTAGAGCAAAGCTCGAGATGTCTGTGATGTTACTCAGAACTCCGGATTGGGTCACACCCCATAGTTGAAAGCTACCCATTTATGATGTTTATGGGCCCTGGGTGTCCTTTTCGTACCCCCTATGGATCAGCATTGCAGGGGGTCATGATTGGAGGCATGAGGGAACTACATAAAGCATCAAAAACATTTACCAAGATCCCTATCAACGGACCCCAAAGCTAGCAGAGAAAATGTTATATCTATATAAGCAGCTGATTATGAATTCCATAATCCTCTGTTATGACGTCACAGTAGGAGGAAACAGCATTCAGAAAGGGAATTGAAGCCAGGGGGAACAGTGAATTCCAAGGGGGTGGGTGGAGTTGCAGTTTGCAGGGTTGTTGATGTTTCAGAAAATCGCCCTGGATTGTGTTATTCTTTTTGAAATGTCTTTCAAAGTGAGGGATCAAACTAAGTTGTCAGTTATGATGCCATGGTTTCATAGGACAAACCCAAATACCTCCCTGATCCGCCCCAAACCACTGCCTAACTCGCGGACTTCGGTCTCCGAGGGTGTTCCCACCACCAGCGCATTGAGACTATAATAATGGTAACTACAATACAATAACCTCCATTGGACTCCATCAGTTCCATCAGCACTCTCTTCCATAAGCGGGGTTATATCCTCCTCTTCCTTTTAAGCTCCTGCCATTCAACCCCAGGTGCACACGAATGGCTGCGCGTCAACAGCCTCCATTGTGTGGACTCTGCGGGATTAAGTCCGCGCCACTGCACGTATTGAAGCACTGGGCGCTCCCCAGAGGGACAGCAGTCTGAGGATAAAGCAGGAGACCCCCGGCCGAGTGATTTAGGTCAGCAGCACCATGTTTTCCACTCTACAGCACAATGGTCCAGTCGGCGCAAAGCCTTCCGCACTCCGCCATCCTTCCAGCTCCCTTACCAACTCTGTTCCGGCACCCAAGGGCAGTTTAGCTCATCGCATTTTCAATGCAATTTAGCTTTTTGAAAGATTTTTGCCGTGCGTCCATGCAGTCGAATCATCGCTCAAACCCCAGCAGTGTTCCTCTTGTCTCTAACGTGTTCATGTTTGAATCTAGCAGGTGAAAGGAACGGAAATGCAAAGGAACAATGTTTTTCACCGCATGAAAAATCCCTGATGTGCAAGAATATGTCCAAGCCAATAAGATAGCTCAGGGGGTTCAGTACTCCTGCGATCCGTCTGTCATCTGCAGATCGCTGGATCAAATCCCTGGAAGGCCAACTCAGCCTTTCATCCTTTTAAACGTCATTAAATGAGTACCAACTTGGTAAGGTGATAATTGTTTAAAAAATATTCTATGCAAAACACTTTTTCAAAAGCACTTTATAAATAATAAAGCATTATAATTAAGTCTCCCGCTGTGCTCAATGTGTGGGGGTGTTTGTCACGCCAGTGGCCCAGGACTTATTTTTGAGCACCGGCACTTATTGTGTCAGACACAGCTCAATCATGAGGTGGTGTTTTGGCAACTTTATTTTTGAACTGTCAATCATTTTTAGTCACACAACCAGCAACAACAGTATGAGCTGCACCAGCGTTGCTGTGCTGGTTACCCAGTGTCATGAATAACAACGAGCCAGAAGGGGACGGCTCCGGGATCATTTTCTGGTCATGCCAGCAGACTGCTCTGGTCAGCTGATGGCTCTGGGGTCATTTACTGTTCATGCCAGCAGCCTGCTCTGGTCAGCTGATGGCTCCGGGGTCATTTGCTGGTCCTGCCAGCAGACTGCTCTGATCAGCATACGGCTCCGGGGTCATTTGCTGGTCATGCCAGCAGACTGCTCTGGTTAGCTGACGGCTCCAGGGTCATTTGCTGGTCATGCCAGCAGACTGCTCTGGTCAGCTGACGGCTCTGGGATTATTTGCTGGTCTTTCCAGCAGACTGTTCTGGTCAGCTGACGGCTCCGGGGTCATTTGCTGGTCCTGCCAGCAGACTGCTCTGGTCAGCTGACGGCTCCGGGGTCATTTGCTGGTCATGCCAGCAGACTGCTCTGGTTCTGGTTAGCTGACAGCTCCAAGGTCATTTGCTGGTCATGCCAGCAGACTGCTCTGGACAGCTGACGGATCTGGGATTATTTGCTGGTCTTGCCAGCAGACTGCTATGGTCAGCTGACGGCTCCGGGGTCATTTGCTGGTCCTGCCAGAAGACTGCTCTGGTCAGCTGATGGCTCCGGGGTCATTTGCTGGTCATGCCAGCAGACTGCTCTGGTTAGCTGACGGCTCCAGGGTCATTTGCTGGTCATGCCAGCAGACTGCTCTGGTCAGTTGACGGCTCTGGGGTCATTTGCTGGTCCTGCCAGCAGACTGCTCTGGTCAGCTGACAGCTCCGGGGTCCTTTGCTGGTCATGCCAGCAGACTGCTCTGGTTAATCTAGATGACATCAGTAGCCCTGCTACTGTAACAACTCACAGCAATGCCACAGCGGGGAGGGTGCCTCAGGTGTGTTGCGCGGGCCTCCACCAGGCAGCCACTGTACCAGGTGCAGCTCATTAGTTCAACACATGTACATTGGCAATGTCAGTGTGATTCTGTTGCAGCGGCACCTCTACAGACGGCGGCATTCAGTGGGCATATGCAGTGCCTCGTGCAGATGGGCAATTCCCCTATTTCTACTGGTAAGCAGCCAGCATTGGGTTTACAAATACACAGACTAGCACCAGGTCGCCAACCTAGGGGGCCTTAATCACACATCGTGGCTGTAATCAGTGCAGCACAATTATCAGTGCCACTAGTTTGGGTGCCTGACACACAGAGGGCAACAGTAAAGTCGCCAGCCAACAGCACCACCAGAGGAGCAAGGCCAGGAAAGATCACTGTTAAGGCTGGGTGCATGTGCTCAGTGCCCACCTACAGCATACATTGCTTAGATGTTTGATAGGTAGGTTCACATACAGAAATGATGTTGTCTGTATTTACTCATCACTCTACTCTATGAAGATAGCACTTTTGCTCTATTTTCTATTGAGAGATTGACAGAATGTTCTATTTGCCACCTACAGAATCAGAGGACATTGACAAGGAGGACGCCTTTAAATAAACTATCAAACATGTCATGTCACATTACAAGACACAACTGCTATGTTAGATTGCTGTTTTCTTTGCCATTTGCAAACTGCTCATTTTCCATGGGGGGTGACCACATCGCCCACAAGGAGCTTGTGGGTGTCGCAGCTGCAATCCCAAATATGGTGACACTGTGGAGAGTAGCTCTGGGTGTAGGCAGCAGTGGTCGGTGTGCTTCTGCCCTGATGTGGTACACTCATGCTTGAAAATATGTGTTCCCCAGCACTTATTTACACATTCCCCATGCAACAAGCAAGGGTGATCTGAAGGTGGTCACCCCTACCGTGCCCGGTGCCCTACCGGGCATACTCTGCATCGCCATGCACTGCCCTGAATGCCAATGATGTGCCTACTCGCGATTGGGCTGTGCTGTCTTTATTGAGATCTAGAACATGATCAAAATGGAGAAAGAATTAATAGCTTAGTTCCAAATAACGCCTCTTCCCCACCCTCACTGCACTGCAGGTTGGTGGCGGCCGCACAGGTCCGCTAGCCCAACTGCTAACTACTGAGTGAGTGCATGCGCATAGAGGCCACTCCATTCGAATCCAGCATGTTTTGCTCACAGAGAGCAGAGATTCTTAGAAATCCAATGTGTTGGGTAGGCCTTGGGGTGGCTGGTGAATTATTTTAATTGGAGGGACGCAACTGTTTCCTATAAACATGTTGTGGGATGTTTTTACCCATGCATCCGAGCCCTACCACGAAAACTGTGCCTTACTGGCATTGAAAACATCATGATGGCCAGAACTTCCCAGAAAATGCACAGGGAAATGCATGAAGAATAGGCTGCTACCCATTTTTGCCTATGTTGTGAGCACAGGAGGGCACTGCCTAAAACCACCATTGGGCTACACACACAGTAGCCTGAAACCATCGGGAATGGCAATGCTGATTGCCAAAAAAGCAACTCAGAACTGTGGGGAATTCATTTTCTTAATCCCAAAAATGGTTGCATTACCAGTACTCACCACTATCAGAAAGCCGGCGTTTTAAAACCACCAGACTTTTGTGTAAAACTGAACAAATGAAACAAAACCAGGCCAAGGAAAGACTTGCTAAGAGGTGGATACAATGTAAAACTATATTCTGAAATGACTTGAAGGAAGTAATTATTTAATGTATCGGTAAAAATTGTCAGTTTGATTTGAATGTAGAAAACTGGGAACAAAAAGTGACATTTAGCTGAAACCTGGCTTAATGAAACTGAATTCTGCCTGACAACTACCCGCGACAGGAGTTAAAACTGGATGCTCAGACACTCTGCCCCTGGCCAAAAGGAGTTAACACCTCTCTGATTAGATTAGGGGTGGAGCAGCTGGGGACTACAGGGAGTTGAACAAAGGCCTGTCCTGGACTCAGGCAAATGTTATATTGGGGGCTTCGTAAAATAGCTTCCTCTTAGGGGAAACTGGGAGGGGCAGTGCCTCTGCAAGCCAGCTGAGCTTGGGGGAAGTGGATAAACCAGTTATTCCACTATGTGATGTGGGAAGCCACACCCCTTTTTGACCAGAGCATAATTTTAAAAAGATAGATAACTCATAGTGCGGACTTGTCAGAATTATATAAGTAATATCATTATTTTTGTGATTTTTCTTTGAACATTTTAAGAGGCGTTAGGACCCTGTGGTGTATTCTGGGGGGTTGCTAGCGGAAAATAGGGTCTTACTCCAAATGTCTGCATGTTAAAAATCTGACACTTCATCAATTAATGTCCATACTTCTTGCGCACATGTGTGTAATTTTGGGTAAATGTCCGATATTGCAAAACCAGTTAAAAAGCGCAAAATGTTGTCATTTTTGAATGCAAGCCCCCAGGAAGATCAGAGGCGGACAAGCATGGACCATAAGGAATATATAATGTGTACATGTAATTTCAACAAATTGTATATCTGGGAAAGAGGTATTTGAATCAAATATAGATTTGTGGGCAAACTGACCAGGGGAGGATCCTCTGACCCATAAACAGACTTCATCATGATGACAATCCATTTCCTTCCCCCAATCATCGGAGAGGGGAGAATTGGGCCAATGACAAGTAGAGAGGGGCAGGTTTAGCTAGGCCCAGGCACACACCCATTTTCAAAACACATAAAAAGAGACTGCTGGGACAGGTAGAGACATTCAATTCCATTTTCTGCGGAGCATGCTGACCGACGACTTCACATCCAGAGATCCAACACTTAGACTACCAAGCTAAACAGAGACTACAGATCTTTGAACCAAGAAGGCCCACTGCAAGCAAAAGTAGCTGTCATGATGCCCGCTCCCGGGGAGCCGGTTCAAGCCCTGCGCTCCCGAAAGTGGACATCCGGTCCCCAAGGAAGGACCCAGTAACCCCATATAGGGGCCCTTTGGACAGTGTCCTGGCGCCTATGGCGCCAGGCTCATAAAAGACATCAGTCCTGGCGCCATAGGTGCCAGGCTCATTATGGGAGTGCTTGGGTGCACTTACCTGATGCAGACCATGCTGCAGGATCCGGCCTCCTTGAGGCCTGAAAGGAACTACTTTACCTGTGGGACTAATTTACCATCCGGGCGTGGTCGGGGAAGGATACATACCTGATTGGAGGAAGGATACATACCTGGAACTTCTTCCAAGGCTATTTAAACCCCACCCGAACAGCCACACGTGCTTCGCGTTGTTCTGCATCTAGCAGCTGGACGCTCACCGTGTCTGCTCCTGCATCCTGACTTCTGCCACGCCTGCCAGCATCCTGGATCACCTGCAAAGGAAGAGAAGAAGAGAACAGAAGAAGGAAAAGTCCTTACCTGCTAAATCCGCATCCCGGAGACATCTCGCCGACAATCCTGAAAAGGAAGACTTTTATTTAAAAGCTCATCGCGTCGATCGCTGCAGCGCCGTATTCCACTCACCTTTACAGGGCGCCTCCATGTTGAGCAGCGATCATCCGGATTCGCAGTCACGCCCCAGCGCCTAGGGAGAAAAAGACAAGAACAAAAGGTGAGAGAGAGAAGGGAATAAGGAAAGCTAAATCTCCATGTTAAGACTTACCTGTTGATTCATTCCCTCTTCATTTCGGGTCCGCGCTGCATCCTGGCATTTCCGGACCCCGGCCCCTAAGGGGAAAAGAGACATCAGCGTTAATGAGCGAATGAAAAGACATTACCAAAAAACGCTCATTAAAGACTTACCTGATTTCTACAAGGATTTCACCTCTCATCTCGGGTCGGTGCCTGTTCCCCGGCATTCCGTACCCCGGCCCCTATGGGGAAAAAGACACTAGCATTAGTACATTAATGCATGGACACAAGGGGAACCTCTTATAAAAAAAAAACTTACCTGGAAGCCAAGCAAGTTTGGTTCTCACCAAACCGAAAATCCAGAGAAGTAACTGGATACCAACGCGCCCCTGCATCAGAAGCAGAATGGAGAGTTCGTCCTTCCAGACCCTAAGATGAGACGCTACGAGGAATCACAGAAGGGTTTCGAGGAGGGTGAGAGGGGAAAGTGAGAGGCCGATTGCATTACCCCGCAGACAGTTAATCCCCTATTTTTGCCTACAGAAGGATACTTCTGCGAGCCAGACAAGCCAGATTTGGGGGCCCGGTCCAGTCCGTCTTCCGAACCCTGCGCATCACCTTAGAAGAGGTCACAGCAGCGCGAACCAGGCCAGCGCCTCCGTGGGAGTCAGGTGAGCGTTACAGTATTTGTCAGCAGGCCTCAAAATCATTTGCAAACTATTCCACAGCCGGGCGAGCTGTCTGAATTCTTTTGCAAAGAACTCTTGCCAGTACCCAGAAAGCAGTGTTACATCCAGAATCCACTTGATCCGGACCGGAAAGCAGAGCAGTATCCAGAACCAGAGGCTGCTGAATCCAGAGCGGCTAGACCAGCAGAGCAGAGCTGACCCAGATCGCTGTGAGCAGAACCGGTGCCTGATTGACCCGCCGAGCAGACAGAACCGCAGCCGGACGTGTTGACCAGATCCGTGACGAGGCCTAGTTCAAATTTATATTGTGAGTACCTAGCAGAACTGTGCAGAACCAATCTCTTAGTTAAAATAATCTAATCCAAACTATTTTAACCTAAGTAGAACTGCCTCCTAGAAATTGTGTCATCTGTTATTTTTAAAGCTGCACAACTGTCACCTGTCAATTCTGCAGCTGCAGGCTGTCACCTGTCATTTTGAGTTTACTTTAAATCCGAAAAACTACCTTTATTTAATCATCCGTATCTCTGGAACCGTTTGGGCTAGGAACGAGATTTAACTTTCCTCTGAAAGCTTAGAATCTAATACTTTTGCTGCAATCACGATTCAAGCACTCGCGAATTTACCGCAATTTGCGATTTTGGCTCAATTTCTCCACTTGTCAAAATAGCAGCTCCATTCTTTCCTTTGTTAAAATCCGTTTGCAACTTGGTAATAACTCATAGAGCATTGCTAATGTGAGCCTGAACTAATACCAACACGCATCTCCCACTCACCCTGAATCTCTAGAGGGAATTAAAATCATTGGCACATTTTCCCATCCATTGCCATCACATTTAAAAAGTATTTTGGGCCTGTGTTTCAAACTCCTACCTGTTTCCTCTAAGCTTGCTGGGGGGAACTGAATTTCGTATTGTATTTGATTGCATTCCTGAGAACTCTGTGCTCCTCTTTCCATCTCCTTCCATTTCTTACATTGCATAGGGGAGGGGGGTGAATTGCCAGAGAAAAAGTGATTATCTTATATTTTGCTAAAATCATATCAAGTATTTCTGTACTGCATTTTATTCCTCGTTGCTTTTCCCTTGAAATCATAAAAGTATTTTTGCTACTTTATCCATCCTGTACTAACTCCTCATTGATTGTAAAAAAGTGTGCTAGTGCCAGATTACCCATTGTTGATCAACATCATATGTCTAAGTGTACTATCAGATATTAATTTATTATAAAGTGTGATATATATATATTGTTCAAATTCTCAAATAAACCTTTTAATTTGCAAAACAAACCTACTTCTTGGCTCAGTGGGGTCAGGGGGATTCTAAGAGTGGGGTGTTATACAATGGTGGTCATCCAGAGTACTGAACTAGACATAAAAATACATTAATAAGGGTTTTCCTCAGCATCCCAGACTAGGCATTGACTTGGCTGTAGTGTTGATTGAATATCGCTTACAATGTGTGAATGACTATAATGAGATTAACCAAACCAACCAAGAGAGGTCCAGGGGGCGGGAGCTTTACTTAAAGATATTGGATGAAAATGGTGCATTTTATAGCCCCCTTTTTGTGAAAAATTGAGTAAAAGTCACCAACTGTGCACAGGAGCATTTTCCAATGCATTTTCATGATGCCTTTGCCCACAATACAATATGTGGCAGCACAAAACATTTTCATGCTGGCTGTCCCAATACATGTTCATGCTGGCTGCACCAATATTTGCAAAAATTCCATTATAAAACCATTCTCAGGTTTGCCTTGCCAATAATACCAGCAATGGGACTATAAGAAAACATGTGCCTGCTGGCTCTGCCAATATAATCCAGTATCCTCAAATAAGAATATACTGATGTTGGCTTTGGTAGTAACAAAATGCAATGCCCCTCAAATAAAACAATTATATTCTGGCTTCACAATCTAGACGAGTATGGACATGGAAGGACACTTGTCAAGTTGCCTTTACCCTTGATGTCAGTCAAAAATGCTTTTTCGCAGTAAGAAAACATGTGCAGACTGGTTGCATCCAATGTAGACGAGTATGATTACATAAGACCACTCATGTTGGCTTAACCCTTGGTGTCAGTAAAAAATGCCATGCCACAGTAAAAGAACATGTCCAGTCTCGCTGCACTGGCTGTCACTGCACCGATGTATCCCTCCCATATTAGATGCCCGCTCCCAGCCCTGGCAGACACACACCACACACATTCATACCACACATTTATCCTTTCATTCACACTTGCACCCATACAACATGCACTCTATCATTCAAAAGCATGCCCACACAACATTCTCTCTATCATTGTAACGTGTACTTACAGACACACACCCTCACATCCACGCATACCCACACATACATACCTACATAAATGTGTTTTTTCTTACCTCCGTACCTGGTCCAAACTCCAGATGCCACATGCCATGTGGGCCCACTGGCAACTGCGCAGAATGCAAACAGGAACCAGGACGCAGAAGGTTTCTGTACATGCGCGATGAAGCCGAGCGTCACTATCTCACCGCCGAAGGCTCTCCAAATAAGCCTCCTTCTTAACACATTTGGTGCTACAGTACCCAAGACTGCATCCCCAAAGGGCATGCCGGCTGGGGAAGCAAAAAACTCACGTCCTTGCATGTGCCATTAGGAATGTGCACTTGGATACTGAACTGTGAAACGGAAACCATGTTTCCCTGTACAGTTAAAGCCATACCAAGAGTGCTCCCCCAGCTGCATGCTGCAGCCCAAGAGCGCTCTATCAGCTGCATGCTGCAGCCCAAGAGCGTCCCTCAGCTGCATGCTACAGCCCAAGAGCGCTCCCTCAGCTGCATGCTGCAGCCCAAGAGTGCTCCCCCAGCTGCATGCTGCAGTCCAAGAGCGCTCCCTCAGCTGCTGCAGCCCAAGAGCGCTCTCTCAGCCGCTTGCTGCAGCCCACCCAAGAGTGCTCCCCCAGCTGCATGCTTCAGCCCAAGAGCTTCCCTCAGCTGCATGCTGCAACCCAAGAGCGCTCCCTCAGCTGCATGCTGCAGCCCAAGAGCGTCCCTCAGCTGCATGCTGCAACCCAAGAGCGCTCTCTCAGCATCATGCTGCAGCCCAAGAGTGCTCCCTCAGCTGCATGCTGCAGCCCAAGAGCGCTACCTCAGCTGCATGCTGCAGCCCAAGAGCGTCCCTCAGCTGCATGCTGCAACCCAAGAGTGCTCCCCCAGCTGCATGCTGCAGTCCAACAGCGCTCCCTCAGCTGCTGAAGCCCAAGAGCGCTCTCTCAGCCGCTTGCTGCAGCCCACCCAAGAGTGCTCCCCCAGCTGCATGCTGCAGCCCAAGAGCGTCCCTCAGCTGCATGCTGCAACCCAAGAGCGCTCCCCCAGCTGCATGCTGCAGCCCAAGAGCGCTCTATCAGCTGCATGCTGCAGCCCAAGAGCATCCCTCAGCTGCATGCTGCAGCCCAAGAGCGCTCCCTCAGCTGCATGCTGCAGCCCAAGAGTGCTCCCCCAGCTGCATGCTGCAGTCCAAGAGCACTCCCTCAGCTGCTGCAGCCCAAGAGCGCTCTCTCAGCCGCTTGCTGCAGCCCACCCAAGAGTGCTCCCCCAGCTGCATGCTGCAGCCCAAGAGCGTCCCTCAGCTGCATGCTGCAACCCAAGAGCGCTCCCTCAGCTGCATGCTGCAGCCCAAGAGTGCTCCCTCAGCTGCATGCTGCAGCCCAAGAGCGCTACCTCAGCTGCATGCTGCAGCCCAAGAGCGTCCCTGAGCTGCATGCTGCAACCCAAGAGCGCTCCCTCAGCATCATGCTGCAGCCCAAGAGTGCTCCCTCAGCTGCATGCTGCAGCCCAAGAGCGCTACCTCAGCTGCATGCTGCAGCCCAAGAGCGTCCCTCAGCTGCATGCTGCAACCCAAGAGTGCTCCCCCAGCTGCATTCTGCAGTCCAACAGCGCTCCCTCAGCTGCTGAAGCCCAAGAGCGCTCTCTCAGCCGCTTGCTGCAGCCCACACAAGAGTGCTCCCCCAGCTGCATGCTGCAGCCCAAGAGCGTCCCTCAGCTGCATGCTGCAACCCAAGAGCGCTCCCTCAGCTGCATGCTGCAGCCCAAGATTGCTGCCTCAGCTGCATGCTGCAGCCCAAGAGCGCTACCTCAGCTGCATGCTGCAGCCCAAGAGTGCTCCCCCAGCTGCATGCTGCAGTCCAAGAGCGCTCCCTCAGCTGCTGCAGCCCAAGAGCGCTCTCTCAGCCGCTTGCTGCAGCCCACCCAAGAGTGCTCCCGCAGCTGCATGCTGCAGCCCAAGAGCGTCCCTCAGCTGCATGCTGCAACCCAAGAGCGCTCCCTCAGCTGCATGCTGCAGCCCAAGAGCGCTCCCTCAGCTGCATGCTGAAGCCCAAGAGCGCTCCCTCAGCTGCATGCTGCTGCCCACAAGCGCTCCATCAGCTGCATGCTGCAGTCCAAGAGCGCTCCCTCAGCTGCATGCTGAAGCCCAAGAGCGCTCCCTCAGCTGCATGCTACAGGTGATGGAGAGCTCAATAATTTTACTGGGGTAGGTTGGCTCCTCCCTAATGGGTGGTGGGTCGATGTCATTTCACCCATTGTGGACGAGCCGGTACTGTGCAGTGCATGGCACAGTAGGGGCAGTACCAAGGTTGAGAGCAATGTTCACAGCTCAAAATATGCCCCTTCTATTGAATACTTCCGTATTGTCTAAGGTTTTGGGGTACCATGTAGAAATACCCCTCCAATTTATTTCTTCTGTTACATGCTCTTTCGTTATTTCATTTCTATTTCTAGTTTTGTCTCCAATATGCCTATTCTTTTGTGTTTTCCCTGTACCTCTCTACTCCCACTCTCTTGGTTTTTTTAAAGTCTGTATTTGGACAGAAGTTTTTTTTAGAAGGTATTCTAGCAGGCGTTTTTTTCATGAATAATCTGCGTGGTATAGCCTCTCGCTCGGTGCAATATTTTAGACTACACTGTTTGGGAGCATCGGATAATCCACCATATTGCAATGAACCATGTCTTCTTCCTTTATTTTCAATGTAAAGCAGAGATAAGTGTTATGTCCTGTCTTGCCTGCTTGTCTCCGGCTGAATGGGCCCCTGGATGCCTGGCTTCGGCATGCCCTGAGAAGGATTTCTTCCTGAGTATTCTGTGGGTGTCCGCTATCTTCCCCAGGGATGCCAGGTATCTCTGTCCACTACTTACATGCACTTCCTCTGTCTCCGACTTAACTGTACTCTTGTCTCCGTCTGTAACTACGTAACTCGCAACCTGCGTGTAAATGTGCATCTTGTCTCCGTCTGTAACTACGAAACTCGCAACCTGCGTGTAAATGTGCATCTTGTCTCCGTCTGTAAGTACGTAACTCGCAACCTGCGTGTAAACGTGCATCTTGTCTCCGTCTGAAACTGCGTAACTCGCAACCTGCGTGTAAATGTGCATCTTGTCTCTGTCTGTAACTACGTAACTCGCAACCTGCGTGTAAATGTGCATCTTGTCTCCATCTGTAACTACTTAACTCACAACCTGCGTGTAAACGTGCATCTTGTCTCCGTCTGAAACTACGTAAATCGCAACCTGCGTGTAAACGTGCATCTTGTCTCTGTCTGTAACTACGTAACTCGCAAAATGCGTGTAAATGTGCATCTTGTCTCCTTCTGTAACTATGTAACTCACAACCTGCGTCTAAATGTGTAACTTGTCTCTATCTGTAACTATGTAATTCGCAACCTGCGTGTAAATGTGTAACTTGTCTCTGTCTGTGATTACGTAACTCGTAACCTGCTTGTAAATGGGATATTGTCTCCGTCTGTAACTACGTAACTCACAACCTGCGTGTAAATGTCTAACTTGCCACCGTCTTGTAAACTGAACTCATCATGTCACCGTAACTAGCGCCTTGATGCGCTGCTATAAATGTAAAAATAAATAAATATAATACCTCATACTGCCTGTGATGTACCATGAAGGACACTTGCCTGGACCAGCTCGTTGCCACTTCATTAATAAAAGTATGGAGCCATGGATAGCAGGAAGCCACTGGTCTAGGTGAGTGTGTATGTCACAGGAACACTTTGATTGGCAGGCAGTTGGAGGTGGGTGGGATACCTTGAGGGGGCACAGACACCTGGCTTTGAACATCATGGGGAAGATAGCGGACACTGGCCAAATGGCACTCCCGGAACACCGGGGGCAGAAAACTCAGGGAACACTTGATCCGCGGACATGCGGCTGCCAGGCAGCCAAGGACCCATCCAGTTACAGGCAAGACAGGGCATAGCACATTTACTCTATGAAAGAAGCAGTACATTCTATTTCCAATGATGAGTAATGGTTTGAAAGACTCTGTCCCTGGGGGGCGGAAGAGATGAGTGAAGGAATGGTCCATTCCCCATTCTGACTCCCAGTTTAGCATTGGCATTTAAGCTAAAAGGTCAACGGGAGAAGCTTGATGAGGACCAGAGGAGGATGCCAGTCTGCCCTGAACAGCATCGGGAACCAATATTGGAAGAGCCAAGCCTTTAATTCCGCTACAGTGTCAAGAGAAGGGACCAGGCAAGTCTTGAACAAACATTTCCCTGAAATCAAACAAACCTTTTTATTGAAACCCTTCTCATTTGTCCTTTCTCCTTCTTTGCAGACAGCATCGCCTTTCAGTGCAATGTAAACCCAGGCTTGGTCAGCACCTGCCTGGTGTGAATGGCTGGAGATATCAGACCATTGTTTGGAATATCCTTATTGGATGATTGTGACATCATAATGAGTAAAAGGTGACATCATAAGGCGTTGGTGACATTGTAAGGAGAGGTTTCATTATCATAAAGAGGAGTTTGTAACAATCGGAGGAAAGTACTGTAGTGATCTTCAACCATTGGGATGAACAGCAAGGTAGCTGAGCCGCTAATTAAGAGAGTTGCCAGCTGACCGGGTAAATAGGCACCATTTAAAAGAGCTTAGCCAGCGCACCTTGAGGGTCCTGCCATGGACACCTGGCTGCTGTTGTGACGTAAGAATACACCTGGGGGTGTTCCGCTAGGTATTTTCCTTTTATTCCCATGTTTTCACAAAATGCTAATAAGGTTTACAGTATTTGACTCAATTCATGAACAAATTCTATTTTTATTATGACTGTTCCAGTTCATATACATACCAAACATATCCTGACCTCAGGGCATATCGCACACCTTTTTCCGTTCCCATGAGCTGAGGGCTGTGACACCACAGTGGAGCAGAGCGTGCTGTTATTTTTCCATCTATTGAATGAAATCACTGCACTGCCATGGAAGTGCTATTTCCTAATTTGCCTGGATTGGATAGGAACTAGAAGGAGTATGCAGAGCAAGATGTCAATCAAGATGGCTGCAAACTCTCAAAGTGGTTAATATCTACTGAACAGGTTATCATGCCGTGTTCCTTCGAGAAAGGGGAGCTTGCTACCTTTTTTGTATTTTTGGAAGGAACTTGGGGTTGGTCACCCTAAGTTACCTGGGGGCAACCAGATGTGTACTCCCTGCTCACTGTGCTCAGAGAGGCACAGCTTCACCTCACTGATGAGTCCCAGCAAGGCTGAAACACGTGTATGGGGCTGCTGATGGTACTCTTGTTCAGAGAGGAATTGCCATAGCATTTTGGTGCTGGAATGTCCATGTGGGCGGGACAAAGACTGATATGCAAATGGATATTTCCCATCTGTGAAAGGTACAGGAAGCAAAAAGCAGATGGCTGCGAACTCTCAAAGTGGTTAATAACCACTGAACAGGTTATCATGCCGTGTTCTTTCGTGAGAAGCGCGCCTGCTACCTTTTTGTTGTATTTGTGGAAGGAACTTGGGGTTGGTCACCCTAAGTTACCTAGGGGCAACCAGATGTGGACTCTCTACTCACTGTGCTCAGAGTGGCACAGCTCCATCTCACTGATGAGGCTCAACAAGGCTGAAACACGTGTATGGGGCTGCTGTTGGTACTCTTGTTCAGAAGGGAATTGCCAGAGCACTGAACAGGTTATTATGCCGTATTCTATCGAGAGAGGGGCGTCTGCTACCTTTTTTGTACTCTATAAAACCTGCCACATGACAACCACACCTTTGCACCCCCCTTCATGTGGAAAGACTCTTGCTCAGTCTCTTAGTTCTCCGTCACCCCTATGCTGCCTCCATACGCCAGACTGCTCAGCCTCCCTGCCTCCAGAAGACAAACTAACCACAATGCTGCGGGCCTCCAACATCATTCTCAAAGATGAGCTTCTTACCATGAGGGAGCACAAGTGTTGCACAACCTTGTTACCGCTCTCCATGATCCCCAATCCTGTCCTCAGGCGTGTGCCCTCTCCACCAGCTGGCACCTGTCATGCTGAAATAGTTCTGCTCACAGGTGAAGTCCCTACTATGCTTGTATACCTTATTCTACTTTGTTTCTGTTAGAAACACTATCCCCTTCAAGCACATTTTTTTCACTGCTGCGGTAGAGCAAAGAGGATTTAAATTAGGTTTGTACATCTTCCAGCTGTGACTTGATTTCCTTCTCATGCGTATCCTGCAGTGACATCTGTTATGACTTGCCAAAACCATTTATTTGCCCTGTGAAAGTAGAAGTCTATGACTGTCTGTTGACAGACGCTGCAAGATTACCCCGACTCACATACAATTGCACTGGCTCCCACTGCAAGCCTGTGTCATCTTCATATCCTGCTGCATCATCTGCACGGCTGTCACCCTAAAGTCCCCAAGCTATCTCTCTGGGGAACTCAGCATCACAGGAGGCCTACAATCCACCAGAAGTAAGGACATATGCAGACTTGAACTCTGCCAGTGAGACTGGCCTTCTCGGGCTATGCTCCAAGACTCTGGATGCTCCTCCCCATCAACAACAGACTCGCTCCTTCACTTTTACAGTTCAGGAAGGAACTGAAGACATTCCCATTCAAGGAATGGCTCCTCCCTAATACCTAAGTCCACACACCCGCAACTCCCCATCCTACATGAGACTGGGTGACCTGCTCCCCACTGTTTCCCCCTCTGGTTGCATGTAGATTCCATGCCGCCAAATTGTGTGCCCTCTCTCTTCACTGTCGCCAGTGCCCAACTCCATGTTTCTCTGCTTCCTTCACTGTGTTCTTCCTCTTACTTTTGTAAAGCTCGCCATTGCTTCCCGAAGTTAGGTCAGCGCTCAATACATACCCTAATAACTATTGTAAAAATAATAATAAAAGCTGCAAAAGGTAATATTCATGGGGTTTTTTTTAATTGCAGGAACCAATTGCACAGTTCTGTTTTTAATAGGGAGTTGTAGTTACTCTACGGCAGGGGTGCACAACTGATTTTGACAGAGGGCCGAAAGTACCTTACATGAGGGCTATAGTGGGCCGAAAAGTAAATGTGGGCGGGGCGGTAGGCGGGGCGTGGCAGGAGGCTTTTTCAACCCCCAATTTGTATTAAACACATGGAAAAAGAATATGTTTTTGAGGGCTAACGATTTTTATTTGCATTTCAAACTTACATTTTGTACTACACATTTTCCATTGTTATAATTTATTTCTATTTAGTTATTGTATATCGTCTGTTTAATTATTTTATATATATTTTATTGACCCTTGATTGGACATTCCGTTATTTTGGACTGCTATAGTTTGCTGTTTGGGTTGCCCAAGAGGAGTATGGCCTTCGTTGAGTCAGGTTTCTTCAAAAAAGCAAAGGATGTACATCTCCTAATTGTGCCTGTTTTAGCTTTATTATTGGGTTCACTCTTGGAGTGCAACACTATGCCCCATGGCTCCCACCCCCAACCAAACACTATGTGCCCCATGGCTCCCACCCCCAACCAAACACTATGCCCCATGGCCCCCTCACCCCCAACCAAAGACTATGCCCCATGGCTTCCACCACCAACCAAACACTATGCCCCATAGCCCCTCACCCCAACCAAACACTATGCCCCATGTCCCTCACCCCCAACCAAACACTATGCACCATGCCCATGTCCCCCACCCCCAACCAAACAATATGCCCCATGGCTCCCACCCCCAACCAAACACTATGCCCCATGGCCCCCTCACCCTCAACCAAACACTATGCCCCATGGCTCCCACCCCCAACCAAACACTATGTCCCATGTCCCTCACCCCCAACCAAACACTATGCCCCATGCCCATGTCCCCCACACCCAACCAAACACTATGCCCATGGCTCCCGCCCTCAACCAAACACTATGCCCCATGGCTCCCACCCCCAACCAAACACTATGCCCCATGGCCCCCTCACCACCCCCAACCAAACACTATGCCCCATGGCTCACTCAACCCCCAACCAAACACAATGCCCCATGGCCCCCTCACCCCCAACAAAACACTATGCCCCATGCCAACCTCACCCCCAACCAAACACTATGCCCCATGGCTCCCTCAACACCCAACCAAACACTATGCCCCATGGCCCCCTCACCCCCAACCAAACACTCTGTCCCATGGCTCCCTCACCCCCAACCAAACACTATGCCCCATGGCTCCCACCCCCAACCAAACACTATGCCCCATGGCCTCCTTACCCCCAACCAAACACTATGCCCCATGGCTCCCTCAACCCACAACCAAACACTATGCCCCATGGCTCCCTCAACCCCCAACCAAACACTATTCCCCATGGCTGACTCAAACCCCAACCAAACACTATGCCCCATGGCTCCCTCAACCCCCAACCAAACACTATGCCCCATGGCTCCCTCAACCCCCAACCAAACACTATGCCCCATGGCCCCCTCACCCCCAACCAAACACTATGCCCCATTGCCCCCTCACCACCAACCAAACACTATGCCCCATGGCTCCCTCAACCCCCAACCAAACACTATGCCCCATGGCTCCCTCATCCCCCAACCAAACACTATGCCCCATGGCTCCCTCAACCCCCAACCAAACACTATGCCCCATGGCCCCCTAACCCCCAACCAAACACTATGCCCCATGGCTCCCTCACCCCCAACCAAACACTATGCCCCATGGCTGCCTCAACCCCAACCAAACACTATGCCCCATGGCCCCCTCACCCTCAACCAAACACTATGCCCCATGGCTCCCTCAACCCCCAACCATACACTAAACCCAAATCAGAACACTCTCAAACATGCACCCATACAGACCTCTCTCAACCCACAACCAAACACTATGCCCCATGGCTCCCTCAACCCCCAACCAAACACTATTCCCCATGGCTCCCTCAAACCCCAACCAAACACTATGCCCCATGGCTCCCTCAACCCCCAACCAAACACTAAACCCAAATCAGAACACTCTCAAACATGCACCCATACAGACCCGAACCCCCCACGCCCCAACTCAGCACACAAACTCTTAAGCACGCACCCATACAGACCCGAACCCCCCACACCCCAAGTCAGCACACTCTCAAACAAGCACCCATACAGACCTGAACCCCCCCAACTCAGCACACAAACTCTCAAGCATGCACCAATACAGACCAAACCCCCCACCCCCAAACTCAGCACACAAACTCTCAAGCATGCAACCATACAGACCCAAACCCCCCACCCCCCAACTCAGCACACACACTCCCAAGCAGGCACCCATACAGACCAGAACCCCCCACCCCCCCACCCCTCAAATCAGCGCACACTAAAACAAGCACCCAGACAGACCCAAACGCCCCACCCCCCAACCCAGCACACACACTCCCAAGCATGCACCCATACAGACCAGAACCCCACCCCAAATCAGCATACAAACTAGCTAGTATGCACACATACAGACCCTGCATCTCAACATACACTGCACTTACGCTGCAAAACAAACATTCATGCACACCCAACACCCCCCACCCCCGCATCTCAACATACATAACACAAACATTAAAAAACAAACATTCGTGCACATCCGACACCCCCCCAACTCTGCATCTCAAGATACACAACACAAACATTCAAAACCAAACATTTATGCACACCCGACACCCTCCCACCCCCCCATCTCAACATACACAACACAAACATACAGCAAAACAGACCCGACACATAAACACAAACAGACCACTTACCAGAGATGTGCTGGAAGGCAGGTAAACTGGAACACTGGCGAGGTAACTGGAATCGTACTACAGCTGGCGTGGTCCAAGGTTTAAATGCCTTCCGGCATCAAGCCTTATGGACCACGCCAGCTGTAGTGCTGGCACTCCATTGGTGCAGCACACATGCACTACGTGGCTCGTAGTAGCGACGTGGTGTATGTGTGCTGAGCCAATGAGGGCCAGTGTTTTTTCCGGCTCGGAAGACAACAAAGACTTTCCTAATGGAGGGCGGCCGATGCTGCTTGCGGGCCACCCTCCATTAGGAAAGTCTCTGTGCCTCGCGGGCCGGACAAAACAGCATGGCGGGCCGCAACTGGCCCGTGGGCCGTATGTTGTGCAGCTATGCTTTAAGGCACTACAGCCAAATGGTGTGGCATTGCTCATAGCTTATGATAAAGTTCATATAATTGATGAGATCAGACTAAGTGTAAGTTATGATTCACAAAAATCAATCTCCATACCATATTTTTGTGTTGTTTCAATGTAACGTCACTAAAGGTGATTTCATTTGAAATCTTGGATTTCATTGGTATTATGCACAATTAGTAAAGCAATAAGCCAATGAAGTTCAATATTCTGTCACAACGTTGATCGTGCAAAGATTAATAAAATTGCCAATCCCGTACTTCATATACAAACATGGTCAATCACACCTAATCACATATACTCACTCATACTCCTAACCTATTGGACTCACAGACCACATACACAATACATTTCACACTAAGCACATATGCGCAAAATAGCTCGACATGTCCAAATAACACAATGTAGTGCAAAGAACACAGTTCCAATATTTACTGTCAGGAGGACTGCTGTTATTACAGTCTAGCAACAGTGATGAAAAATATAATTTGGCCAAAACAATGTTTTGGCCTTGGTTGCAGCTCTCAGCTACATCACGAGGGCTTGAAAAGTTATTTTCAGTCCTTTGGGTCAACAGATGCCATTTCATACTAGCCTACTCGAGTTTCGGCTGACGGAATTGATAATTTGGTAGACCAAGCCTTCAGCAGGGCGGCCGAGAAATTTGGTATATACAAACTAAGTGCAGTCCTTAACAAGTGGGACAAGGCACACCAGTTGTCACATCAACAGATGGCGCAACTTGTGCACAGAGACAAACTGGGCAGGCACCATGGTTAGCAAGGGGGACATGATTCAACTGTCAAAACGTAGAGTGATGTATCTCCAAAGGGTAGCGCAACATCTCTTTTTGAAGAAGATGGCTGCACTGGTTAGTTACAATACAAAGATGCCCTGATTGATATATTGATGCATATGCGGAGCAAGATGTCAATCCAGATGTTGTCCCCTTGCTCACTGTGCTCAGAGAGGCACAGCTCCACCTCACCGATGAGGCCCAACAAGGTTGAAACACGTTTATGGGGTTGCTTTTGGTACTCTTGTTCAGAAGGGAATTGCCATAGCATTTCAGTGCTGGACTGCCCATGTGGGCGGGACAAAGACTGATATGCAAATGGATATTTTCCATCTGGGAAAGGTACAGTGAGCTAAAGTGTGGCTATAGACTCTAGAGTGGGTACCTTCCCAAAGAACAGGCCATTTTTGCTGTGTTCGTTCTCATAGAGGAGAGCCCATGACTAATGTTTAGGTTTTTTAGAGTGCATATTGCAATGTTCAGTACTTTGTTTATAGCAACAAAAGTAGTCAGGAGTGGGCACGGGAGGATTCTAGAGAATTAGTGAAGGTGCTCAAGGCAAGAGTGGAAATCTGACTTTTAGTAAAGTATTAGGTGAAATCCGTGTGATGGTGCAGATAAGAACAGTGATGTGCAAGGCCACGCCCCGCTTGTTCCCAAACGACAGTGAACATATAGGATAAGAAAACTAGAATAAGGTGTCATTTTATGTATGCCACTGCTATGCAGAATGTAACACAAATAGGATAGAGTTAGTTTTCCCACACAGTAGAGAGCTAGTTTGCCACATTATATAGGGGTTTAGGTTGCTGAATACACAGAGAGGGAACGTAGTAAGTGGTGTTATGCACATTTACATAGGATATATATAAAGCAGCATTATGAATGGCAAGAAAAGTTCAATTTGTCCCTTTGCAACGCCCTGCATAAGTCATGGTTAAAAAGCACAGCATTGCAGTTTAAATAGTTTAATAGGGATTTTTGTTGGTACATGATGGTGCCCAGAACTGAAAGTGCCAAGCCTGAGAGAAAGGAAAGATAGCTGAAACTCCACAAATAGGTCTTTCACATTTTTCCAGATTTAGATAAGTAACACTTAGTTCTGTTGCTAGCAGACTTAAATGCACAAGTTGCAATTGCCAGGTGCATGGAGTAACATTTCCAATAACACACTAGCAAGATATACCCACAGTGCCTCCAACGGTGAAAGCAGTTCAACGCATGCACGAAGAACACATTAACAGGTTGAATAAATTGAAGGCAAAAGGTCTCATACACTGGTCTCACACTAAAATGAATCAGCTAAACACGTCATGACCCAATTATATAGAAAACAGACTACTAAGGCAACACCTTATTATTGCGCCAGAAAAGATGAATTCAGATGATGTTATATATTTGTGAAAACTTTAATCATATCGCCCTATAGATTACATGTGTTTCGGCATGGTGCCTTTTTCAAATCAGGGCATATCCAACACTGTTGCTCATATGCCTTACTGGCGGTGTAATAATTGGGATCAATCCCAACTGCAAATACCGTCGCTGCATCCCGCGTCTTTTGCAACAAATTAGGTCGCGGGGGTCCAAAGTGATATCAACAAAAAGTTCCTTCACCATTGTCCAATTATATAGAACACCTGCAAGCAGCAGCATGTATAAGAAGGGAGTACAGGACCAGCTGTCCAAGGATGAGCAAACTGTTTGTGAGATTGGGGCCCAGCATGGAAAGAAAAGATGGGAGTGAGTTTGATAGTTCTTTGCCTAAGGCAACATTTCGTTCTCTCCTTTCCCACCGTAAGTTAATTGGATTGTTATGGATAAGTGTAATTACCACTGGCACTGCTTTCCTCTTTTAGTTCAGGCTGCATTATGTTGGAGATAACTCCACCCTTTTCTTTTCTTGTGGTTCTCTATTGGCTGTATGGCCATCTAAAGTTTTCTTCCAGGATTCGATCAGACACTTTTCCAAGGATGTGACTTCTTAATATATACTTTGCTTGCAGGTTCAATTAACTGGTATCCCAGTTGAAGTTCCATGAAAAAGTTCTAGAGTCGTGGCAGGATTTTGTAACTCTTTGTGCAAGTCCGGGACACTAGTTGCCTTTTTCCTTTGGACTAATTAACCCATCTTCTAGGCAATGTGGAGGATCTTCTCCTGCTCTGTGGCCATGTTGGTTACTCACTGGGACTGTTTTTACACATGTGAAAATGTAAACTTCCCTGTTGTTGACACTCTTCCTTGGGGGTTCCATGGCAGTGCAAATGAATGAGCCATGTGACAGCAGTTTGGATTGCCTCCTTTTGGAAAATCCCATGAATGATGACACGTTTCCTGTGATATCGGGGCTGTTTTTACACATGTGAAAATGTAAACTTCCCTGTTGTTGACACTCTTCCTTGGGGGTTCCATGGCAGTGCAAATGAATGAGCCATGTGACAGCAGTTTGGATTGCCTCCTTTTGGAAAATCCCATGAATGATGACACGTTTCCTGTGATATCGGCTTTATTGATTGCCTGGAAAAGATTGCTTGCAGAGTGTTAGTAGTTATTCCGCTCTGTTTTACAAGAATTGAGGTAGCGGTTTGACCAATGGTAGGTCTCCATCATTCTAAATATATGGACAGAGGCACCCCTCTTGTCATGGGGTGCATCCTGTGGAGAGACAGCTGCTTACAGCTGTTAGACTCCAGGAGAGTCTCTCCTTTTGGACAGATGCTGTCTTCCCTTCATAAGCCTTCATAAGCATTCCTGTTCCTGAAGGCACCTTTGAAAATATCTTCTGACACCCTTTGACACCCTTTGAAGTGCCACTCTGTGTGGGCCCTTTAAAGAACAGGGAGCCTGCAAGTCTCTCCACTCTACAGAGGCACATGCCACATAGCACACCGCATTAATAAATGTAGCTTGGACCAATGTCTTTTTGAGCACGTTAAAGAGCATTTATTTTACATTGGCTTTTGTTTAATTTTGATCTTGGGACTTCCAGACTAATTTGAGGCAGTATTCGAACTGAATAAAGTCCTGCTCGATAGTAGAAGATTTGGTTTGACATATAGTGCCATCCCAGCATGCCTGAAGCAGGAGCTCTGCACCACAGACCTCCTCTTAACTATGGATCTGCAATGCACTCAATCTGATTTGCATTGTTTTGCGAATGGTGTGTGCAGTAGGGAGACCCAGGCTTTCATTGCCACTCGTAACTTGCTTTGACCCTATTGCCTGAGATGTTGTTGAATCTCTGGGAAGTCCCACTAAGAACACATAAGAGAACAGCTCACTTTCCCACTGGCAGTCACTTACTGCATATCCTATAGATAAGCCTTACCCTATAGCAGAGGACTGCAACCTTTGGCTTTCCAGATGTGTTGAACTGCAGCTCCACTATCTCTTCTGTAACCATTGACTTTGATGATTAGTGCTAATGGGAGTTGGGTGGAGTCTGAAACATCGGCAGAGCCAAAGGTTGCAGACCCCTGCCCTATATTCTGTGAGTACCCCCCTTTTGGCACGAGCCGGCCCACTGTGCGAAGACCAACCACTGAATCTAGACTGCCAGAAGGTTTCTTAGTCTACAGCTATTGAGAGATTAGCTGGAGAACTATCATTGCATAGAATGCTCAAGCTGTCCTTGCAGTAGTGAAGGGTGCAGGGGGCTTACACATGCCTCTAGACCCTCCGCAGTGCAAGACATTCCATCGGACAGGTTATTTGAACCATGTTCATTCTCACTAGAGGGGCTCCCACGCGTTTTCATATTCTTGCGGTTGTTTTGAAAAGGGTTGCAGCTTTTCCAATCGGTTGTCTTTATTATTTATTTATTCTGTCAATAAAAGGTAATACATTTATAAAACCCTGATAAACCAGATTTGTATTTTGAAAGTATATGGCACTGACATGCTGCAATGTAATCTAAACCTGCTAATCCAACCTTTGTAGCAGCACCCAGAGAGTTCAGCCTCAATCCATTATTTAATTTAAGGTTATGGGTTGTCTATGCTGGGGTACGAGGGAGCTTAGGGATCCCCATTTTAAGACCTAGTGAAATCTACCTGAGACTTAAAGCCCAACCTTTGGCCTCCCACATGTGTAAAGGAATAACTTCTACTGTTAAGAGCTAGCAAACAGGGGGTGCAAGGATTCAACCAACGTTCCATACCTGAGACCTCAGGATAAGTGATCAGAATGGATTATGGCTAATGAGCCCAGGTGGGCAAGGTTGTGGGAGCCCCTCTACTAAGAACGAACATGGTTCAAATAACCTGTTCTATGGAATTTCTTCCACTCAGGAGGGTATGCCACTATGTGTTTACTGGTGGTACTCTTGTTCAGAGGAGAATTGTCTAGCATTTCGGTGCTGGACTGCCCTTGTGGGTGAGACGAGACTGATATGCAAATGGTTGTTTCTCCTCTGTGCAAGGTACAGTAAGCTAAAACGTGGTTGTGGACCCTCCTGAGTGGGCACCTTCCAAGAGAACGGGCATCATTACGACTGAGGCAGAATGGGTTAACGAGCTCCGCTAAAGGAGGCGGACCCGTTAAACCCGTTCCGCCTCATTACGAGGTTCCTGGTCAAACCAGGCATCCTTACCGGGTCCCGCGAGGGGACCAGGGAGCTAACAACGGGCCGCTCGTAATGGGCCCGTTGCTAGCTCCCTCTCCCATTCCCATTGAGCCCTATGGGGGCTCAGATGGGAATGGGGAAGGTCCGGGCCCGGGTTCCTGGAGGGAGGAATTACCGGGCCCTCCGAACTCGGAATGGCCTGGTAATTCCTCATTTAGGGAACCCAGACCCAATTTTAGCGGCAGCCATGCTGCCAATAGCGGCATGGCTACCGCCAAAGTTGTAATGAGGCCCAACATGTTATTTGTCCATGTTCATTCTCAGTAGAGGGGCTCACAGACCTTGTTTTACTGTTCCCACTGGTTATGCAAGGACCCTTACCACTCCAATTAGCACAGTGTCTAAAGTTCTTCCTTTAAATTTAAGTTCACTTGGAGATGTAATTGGTCATAGTATGGCCTAGTCTCAAATAAAGGGTATTTTTGGCAGGCAAGCCTGCAGCAGTCTGAATAGTAATGTTGGCCTTTGCCCTTGTGTCGTGTAATGACAGAACCGTGCATAGGTCCACATCCTGTCTGAGGTATGATGGGGTTAATTGATTTTCAAAGTACACACCGAAATGCTTACAGATTTTAGCTTCTGCTTTTCGCAAGTGATGCTCATGTAAACAGGTATGCATTTGCACCAGTGGCTCAGAATGACCTGGCTTGCTGTAAAGAACAGCATAACAGAGGTGCTTCCCAGCCTTGGCCACAGGGAGGGGGAAGAGCGAGTTAGACGCCAGGTGCCTATCAGTACTATTCCCTAGAAAACAAGCTTCTAAAAGGGTTGTGTAACGTTTGATTGACAGACACACTCCATAAAAGCATGGCACCCACATGAGGGAGGGGGATCCAGTGAGCTCGCATTGTGCACATGCGGATTGTCCTGTGACTCACTGGGCGCCGGCTTGAGGGGGTCGCATAGCAGAGTATCCAACCAGGTTCCCTACCTAAGGAACGCAAGAATTGTGCTCATTGCAACTTGCATTTACCTATTTGTCAGCACAAATTCCTGTGCAGTTTATAGTGATTATGGGCCACTATATATACTTATTGCAAAATAAAATGTAAAGTATAGAGCATTTCATTGTTTTCGGAGTGAGTTCATTGTTTCAAGCAAATGCGAACCTGCAGTCGGGTGCTTGTTCTTGGGCTCGTCCCAGTGCATGTACACATGGATATAGAACACCTTGAACATGTAACAATTCAATGCAATCGTGGCCATATTAGAGCATGAGGGGTGGATATTCAAGATAACAGAATAGATTATAGCCATGGGTTGTTTGGAACAATCTGGGTAATGAAATGAGATTAAAATGACCCCAAAGCAACACAAAAAGTGTGGCTAGTCAAACCAGGGGTCACTCACTTTACCAATGTTCCCCACTATTTCCAGGTGCTGTTTTGGGGTTCAATAAATGTAAGGACATTGTCCCCTTCCAGAAGTCAATCCAAATTGAGAATCTGTAAAATGTGGCATCCTCCAGGGCATCTCATGAGACATGGACCTATAGATGGCATCGTCGGCACCTACGCTGTGCTCAACTCGATGGCGTTGAATGAAATTAGACAAAGGGCAAAAGGGCCGTGCTCTATTGACATCACAGGTGAAGGTAGAGTCAAAGATGTAAAAACAGCCCAGTTTCCCTAGAAACTCAATGGCACACAAACATAAACATCAGATCGGCAAAACACTGGGGTTATACACAGACTACCCACAGACTATTTGCCATCGTGCAACATTTGTAAATGATTTCCTGTACTGAAAACAGAGAAGATGTGGTTCCCCTGTCCTTCACAACATGGATAGTTATTATCCAACATCTCTTCATACTCCAGATATTTCTACTGGTTGAAAGTCATCAACTCTAAATAGTCTTAGCCAAAAATGGATAAATAACATTGAAATTAGAAGGTAAAGTGTTGCAGAAACCAGGAAGTCCTTGAAGGTGGGGAGAAATTCAGAGAAGGAGCAGCTATGCTGGTGTGGTGGCCAAACATATACCTATTGTGGAAGTAGGGAACGGCAGATCATCCCTAGGAAACGTTGGACCTCAAATGTGTTGTGGAGATAACAAAAATGGCTGCGTTTGAGAGAAAAATAACTGAACTAAAAGATTCGATGGACGGGTTCAGCTTGCCTCAGATCCCCATTTTGGACTCACAAGTGGTTTATTGGTTTATACAAGTGCGAGATTGGAAGGAAACACGTGCAACTCAAGCATAAACTGTGGCACACATGTTACCTGTTACTTAACATAATTGGTAGTAAATGTAGTATGTGTTTGCTGTAAATGCAATGCATCTTCTATGTGTCAATGTATTTAGAACTAACCTAGAAGGGAGATCGGTTGATCGAATTGAAATCTACATTAATATGAGTTATAATTATTTTGTGTTCTGCCATTTGACTAGAGATCAAAATCCTTCCTATGTGCTAAATCATATATAATTATTGTGAAAAACAACCAGTAAAAAGATAGTGTTCAATAGTTTCAGAGGGTCTAAAGAAGTCCTAAGGATTTGGGCGTTATCCATCAGCTACACAACCGCCTCTCAAGTCTTGCTTGCTAACTACTTTGCAATATTTAAGGTCACTCAACCATTGAATCACCGCTGAAAGAAAAGCCTCAGGGCGGCAAGAATTCTGGAATCCACGCCTGAGTCTTAGAATTGGTACATCGCCATAGCAACCATTTAACCAATCAAGGTAGCACAGCACATGGCCGTCGCTTGTTAGCCATTTGCAATCATAGCCTTTCATTTGCCATCCTCAGTTAGGGGGGTAAATGAAACATGGCATGTGAGGAGTAGAAAGAAGGCTAGGATGTGTATCTCACACACAAAAACACCCTTTTCAAAAATCTGAAGAAAAAAAATATATGTTTTCGCCGCAATCGAGAACTTGGCAGAAAATTGATTTAGCAGCACTTATCTTTCTGCACTCTGATCATCTACATACAGCACTAAATTGCATGAGGGAAATACGTCACTGCAGGCAGCAGCTCTTTATGGAGGGTTTGAATTACATCCAAAATAACATTTCTGCCTAAACAAAACTCAAATATTCCCTTAAAGTTCCAAGAAAAGTAAAAAAAAAAAAAAAATTCCAAGAAAATGTGCGTTGGGCCACTGACTATAGTAAAAGTAGGCCAAGTAGAATTAGACTAATATGTGTGATTTGGCTGGTGGGTATCACTACATATTATGCCCACCAAAAATATTGCCATATAAATGGTCGTCTGGAACGGCCATATTTGATATTTGTGGGGGGATAATTTTTGGGGTTTTTGGGAGTGGGGGTTGCGGGGGTGTCCCCCTCTCCTTTCAAAATAATTCAGGGGTTGGAGGGGTGTCCCCCGCAGGTTTCGTGCCTTAATATCGCTGCAAAAATATGGCAATATCTTTGTATGGCGATATTTTTGCGGGGATATTAACACATGGAACCGTCTGTGGCCTTCTACAGTTTGACTGCTCATATCCCACACTGTGTAAGTTTGCTCAGGTCTCTTCTTAGAAGTCCGCTGTTACATGTTACAAAGCACCGCACAGCCACCCAACCAACATAGCATAACTTAGGGTAGTATAGCTCAGTGGCAACGCGCTCGTCTTGGGAGCAGGCCGACGTAGAGCAACACAGGTTCGATCCCCGGGTCCACGATTAGCGACCTCCTCGGTATTGAGCTCGTTATAAATAACCAATCATAATTATAATGAAATCCAGGTCTCCCACACATACTAGTAGGAAAAAAAAACTCCCAGCATACTGTAGGGAAAGACCTCCCTGAACAATAGGGCAGAAGGTTTATTAAAATTGAAGGCAGAAGCCAGAGGGGATGGGTGAGACATGATTCTCTCACAGGTCGGGAGAAGCCAGGCAGTGATTTGCTCTACTATCGAAGAATTGGAAGAATGTCATCTGTATGTGACTTGGCCTCACTCACACCAGCAAAACAAAAAGATGATGGCTGGAAAGTTTGGAATTCCTCATATCCATGGGCTTAACAACCGGCAACCCTTCAGTTTCAGACCATTGTTACCCTCTTAACCTACCTCACATCTGCCTGTTAGCTAACATTTTTCCCTCGCCACTAACCTGCCACTGTCCCTCACTTCCCTGCACACATAATGTCTTTCCTGCTTCACATACTTTGCACAGCAGCTCTGCCTTTAGAATGCAGCTATCCACCGTGTTAGAATTTGGTCAACCTGCACACCTATTGTCTCCAATGCCTCACAGACTTTGCACAGCAGCTCTGGCACTTGAATGCAGCTATCCACCGTTATAGAATTTGGTCAACCTGCACACCTATTGCCTCCAATGCCTCACAGACTTTGTACAGCAGCTCTGGCACTTGAAGGCAGCTATCCAGATGATAAAATTTGGTCTAGGTTCAAACATGTCTCTCTCGCATAATCTCTGGGCTACCTCTCTGCACCCACCCACATACCAGCTCAACATGGGTGACTAGCAGGGACTTGCCCACCCCTACTAACCTTCATACTGGCTAAGTGCACATACACACAGACACAACTGGACTTCGGTCCTCCAAGGGCGTTTAACCTACAGCGCATTGAGACAATACCAGTGGGCAAAGGCACTATAGAAATGCCCATTAAACTAAATACATTACTTTCGCTGCCTCCACTCTAGCAATTAACCCATCATGGTCACATCCCAAGCACAGCTGGCCAAGCCACCTAACTGTTCTTAAACATTTACAATGTTTATTGTCCTTAATCTATGTATGTCTACTTATATATATTGTCCACAGTGACTGTTCCATTTACTCCCCTCCACAACCTGTTCACAATGTCCCTCTAACTCACTCCATTTTAAGCAGCTCCCTGCTTCCCGTCAAATCTGATTTCCTATCTATTGTACTTTCTTTTGTGATCAGAAGAATATTGTTCCTCCTGTATATATAAATAAATGAACACATTCTGCACAGTTTGTCAGGGATAGAGCATCACATTTTCTTTCCGCAGTTCTTCTGGGTTGGGTGTGCATCCGTTCAGTTTCGCTGCTATGTTGTTCCACCACATTGCATTTTCTTCTCACAGTGCCTCTGAGTTGTTTTTCATTTTTCATCCCATAAGGATCCAATCCTGTAGTCAATAGTGGTACAGCTACACTGTGTCTGCTCCCGCCATGTCTATCAGCTCCAAAATCAGAGGCACCAACTGGCGCACCAGAAACACCCCACTGCCCAGGCCTGTCCTCACTCCTCCCACGGAACCTAGCACCAATGTGAGAACGCGTCTTACCCACTTTAGCAAAGCCCCTGCTTCCACAACACCCATCCGAGTATCCTCCCCATTTATGCTAGTTGCCTTCAGGTTTACCCCTATTGAATGAATCCCAGGATAAGCTGTGTAAGATCTTTTCGAACCAGGTGGCAGTCCCTCATCAATGGAACATCAACCATGCCACCACAATGAAACATAACCTACCCGCACGGGCACAGCCCACTCACCTGGGTGCCTCTCCATAAACACTACTCGATTATACACACCCAATATATGCATCACCTTCTCAAATAGTATACTGCTGAGACCCAAGCACAATTCAGACCAGCCGTTCACATAATCTGACCCTCCTGACTCTCCCACTACCCTGACAATCAGTCCCAGCACCCATTCACTCAACTGATACCTATGGTTTAGGGTTAGGGACCTAGCCACTCCCTCCTGACCTTTGTGCTAGCTATAAATGCACACACGCGTTTTACAAATCCTTTCGTCACCTCCTACATCCCTGACTACGGTCATCCGAATGGTGTTCAACCTCACAGTGCTTCAGGCCATGGCAGCAGGTGCTATAAAAGTGATATATAACCTAACATAGCAGATGCAAATCAGGCTTATTATCACCCAAAAGGAGTCGACAATCCAAACTGCCTGGTGGCATGCCTTCTGCATGAGATCACAAGCAACCGCAGAAATGTTTTGGTGCTGTTGGGCATCATCAATGAGGTGGTGCTCGGATGTCTAGGCCAGCAGCATCAGGACTGATGTCTGTGCATACCGTCCCACCGTAACTTAAGCAAAACTAAAAGGAGATGGCTCGAAGGTTTCGAATTGATCATACTTACGGGCATAGGTCTGGACAAACCTCAATACCATCATTTTTCAGCCTGCCAAGACATTACAGGAGGGGAAAGGCCATATGACAGGCTTAATCGCACCGCAAAAAGGCAGTCCATCCCAAACTGCTTGGTCATATCCCTTCTTCATGAGACCACACGCAACCCCAGGCATGTTTCTACCTCATTGGGCGTCATCAGTGATGTGTGGATTTAGTCTCTTGCCCAGCAGTCTCGGAGCCCACGTCTGGGCAGTGCCGCCCTGCAACTTCCTTCAATCACATGGTTAGAAGGTTATTTTTGCACCATGATCTTTTTCCAGAAATTCAAACACATGATGGGCTGAAGGGGTACTTTTCTGATCTGTGCAGTACAGTTTTGTCAGATGCCCCACTGCATATACTCACGACATACATGGTTGCCCCAACTACGATTTAGATCTATTCAACTAGACAAAACTTAATGTAACAAAGCAACAGGAACGTGTTTTTAGTTTATTCAATTAGGTGGCACTGAAAAAGCTGCCTTTAAGCCAAAACTATTATCATGGGAAGTGAAGAAAGATGAGAGATCAGGCGAGAGTATGGACACACAGCCTGATGTGTTGTTTAGTTATTTACCCACCCTTTGACCTGCCATGGCCATCCCAGTCCATATGTTATGTAATGTAAAGCGTTCTTATATAGCACCCTTCTGCCAACAATGGTGACCTCGCTGTGCATGACTCTCTATGAAATAAGGGCAGATGGTGTTAGTGAGTAGCCGGGAGCCAGATGCAGAAAAGTTAGTGTTGATGGATGCTGTTCGGAATTACCCGTTATCTATGGGTCGATATGAAAACCTCAATGTTCTTTGCGGTTGATACCAACCAGGCAGGTTAGTCATATGGGCATCCCTCCAATTATGGATTGCAAAAATGAACAGCATGGTTGTTGATAGAAGATGGATATGGTCTGAACCTAGGGGGTCATCTGTAGGAGTGTGGTAGGTGTAAGGATGCAATATTTTAGTAGTGAGGAGTTAGATGAGGGGTGTTGTCACCTCCTGGCATTTGGTGGTAAATTTTACTGAGATTAAAGGTGCGTACCAGTGCCACGCAGGAGAGATTCCATGAGCCAGCTTGGTTTGCCACAGATGGTTGTGCCAAGAGTTTTGAAAATGCTTGACGTAAATTAGCCCAAGTTTCTGGTGCACAGTTTTTAGTCGTTTACTATTATTTTCCTTTTCTATCAAAGTGGTTGGTTTAAAAGCCAGGTCTTGAGCTGTTTCCTGAAAGTCAGGTGGTTCTCCTCCAGGTGGAGGGATTTGGGTAGGGTGTTCCATAGTTTCCCTAATTACTAGGGATGTAGGTACATGATGGAGCTATGCAGTAGTTAGGCAGGTGTCGAAGTCGGTTACTCTATCATGCAGCTGTTATTAGCAAAGCACTATGAGAAAGCCTTTAATGAGTTTGATATTTAGGTAAGTACACAGAATCAAATCTGGCAGTGCGGTAGGTGTTCATGTATTGATATTAAGCTAAAAAGTTGTTATAGACGCCTGTATAAATACAATCAGGTTAATGTAGCGAAGTGCTAGATAGCGGGCAAACAGTGAGTCAACTACGCAGTAGTGGTCAAATGGGAATCGTACAAAAATGTCGACCTGGGAATTGCGACGGCCGAAAATGCTGACTTTTTTTTATATATATATGTGGTGTAAAGGGTTAAAAAAAAAGTGGGCATTTTCGGCCGTTGCAATAATCACATAGATCCGTCGAATACAATTCAGTTATATGATAGATATGCATGGTTGTAGTGTAAAAGCCATAAAGGTGTGCGGCCAACGCAATAGTTCTAACTAGCTCTGTGTTGTTTGTATGTGTGCACCAACAGAGGCTATGTGGCTATGTGCTTGGTATGCAGGAAATTACAAAGACTGACATGTAGCTATGGGTTAGGTTTCTTTTGTATCGTGATTAAAACATTACACTTTTCCCAAATTACATACAGTGTAAGTTATACAGTGAGCTTAAAGATGAGAAGCAAAGTTGTTTTGATGATTAACTGAGTGATTAGCAGCTGATGTGTTTTGTATGCATGTGGCAATATAGTTAACTGTGCAGATGTAGTGGATGATAAACACAGATTTAGTCTAGACAATTACTAGCCATGCAGTGTAACCGCAATGAGTCATCATTTTTTGCTAGGATTTCAGGCAAAATCAGAGTTAGTCTAGCTATGGGTTATGGGTTCAGCAGTATAATTAGCTATACCAATTAAAATTGTTTTGTAGGCGAACACAATGATTCAATGCAACTCAGTGCTACTGGTTCAGGGAAATTTATTACAAGGTAAACAGTTGCGGAGTGTATACACAAAACAAATTACTCTAGAGAGGCTATTGCCCTCATTATAAGTTTTGCGGTACATGAAAAGTGCTAGTAAAAGTGCCGGTAGTTCTGTGACTGCCACTTTTCCCGGACCGCAAAACTACAGGTTTGCCGGTGAGGGTTTCCTGATTTACATCCAGGCAAGAGTTAGAGGTAAATGCAGCCCCACGTGAAAATAAAACAGCAGGTATTTCGAGCATCGGTATTGCCAGTGCTAGAAATACCTGCAATTCCCCCCATGGAGTCCTATGGAACTCCATGCAATGGGGAATAACCAGCATTGCCAGCTCCTGGAATATGCCGGTAGTATTGGGATATCCAGCGCCGGTAAAGTTAGGTCCGTTTCATGGTATCTCGCTGGAATTACTGGCGGGATACTGGGAAACGTGTAATGAGGGCCCATGGGTCAGGTATACAGGCAATAATACAGTGAGTCAGACCAGTTTGTGTGCCAGACTTTGGCTGCAGTGTTATTAACCACACATATGTGAAGGAAAAAAAGCCAGAAACAAACAAAGGACTAGACCACAAACAAAGTGCACTATAGGATCAGTGCAGATCAAACAATGGGCTGGAAATCACAGTAGCAACACAGATATATCCCTCCAAAAAGGCACCAAACAGGCCCTAAACCCCTTACCAAGTGGGTGTTTTGCGGGATGGCTACGTATTACATTATATGGTGATTTACACCATCTACCTGCCCCCCTGGGATTTCTTTGAGTTTAGCTTTGTACTTTGTAAGCATCCTTCTGAAAGGTAATGACTTAATTGCAGTTATAAACCAGCTAAACCTCCTCTTGATGTATTAAAACTGTCTCAACTAAGCGTGTCTTCCGCTACTTGATTCATAAGAAGTATGCATGTCCTTGCGCTGAAATTCTGTAAACATGCATTGACAAAGTCAAAGGTGTGAGCATTTGTGTAGGCATGGGGTAGGCTTTTGCCAGGAATTGCCATAATAGTACTACCCAGTAAAACTATATGAAAACAAATGGAAAATTACGTATTTTGGAATTTAACAATGCCTGGAACATGTCTATTAAACACCTATACACCAGCCAAAACTTTGCTGTGCATATTCTTTTCTGTATGTTTAATGCAAACAGCATTTCCATTCACACACCTGCCAACACACAAATGTAAATTAGTACTTGATGTCTGAATTTGTGCACAAAAGGAGCTGGATATGCCATCACTAACTCTATGTTAGTGAATAATGTACGCTGAGGCAAGGATCTGAAACCTTTTAGCATTACAGATATTTTGAACTACAAATCCCATCAGTCAATGCCAGCATAGTCCATGCGAGGATCACGGGAGTCGTATTCCCAAACATTTGGACAGGCTTTCTCTGAGAGGTCCATGCTACTCTAGCCCTGAAGACAATCATGCATCCATCCGTCTGAATTCTTGTGCACGGTGTAGTCTGGGGCGCTGTTGTCAGTCTTGTCAAATATCCTGAGTACAGCTATTTATTTTCCCTAATCAAAGTGGAGAGTGGAGTGGGAAATATATCTAATACAATGGGGCAAATGATGAGGCCTGAGTTTCCGCATAGCTTGACCTCATAATATTGCATACATGCCTGTGTGTTCCATTACATGCTGGAGATGTTAATCCAGTCTGTTTTTTCATAGTAGTCTGGGACTCCCACTTCAGGATTTTACCATCTTAAATCTTAAATCCAGGGCTATAAGTCCAAGAATGCAAAGAAAAAACAGGACTGAACAACTATCAGCTGAAATGGGACACGCTGAATGTATGGTTTCAGCTGTGTCTTTGTGGAAACCAAGAGTTGCTGTCTTCATCAGGCCACTGACCCTTCTTTACAAGGGATAGAAAACTTTTAAAGACACCTGAGTATTATTGAGTAGTTGTAAAGGAACACACTTGTCTCCTATAAAAACATGTTTTAATATTTCGCTAAAAAGGTTCTTGTCTAACCTTGGATTTGGCCTTCCAAGGTTTTTGTGGCTGTGATTGGCGAAATGCATAGAAATGGGCAATATGGGGTAATAATTCAATACACTGAAACAAGTTCTGCAATATACCACTATTTTAATATGGACAAAGAATGTACATTTGTATATATGAAGAGACATTATTATTTCTATATTGCAACAGCATGATGGCTCATGTCAAGGTTGGATTTGATGTTAACAAGGGCTTCTTTGCATCAGTTTTTTAATAACTTTTTGTAAAGGGTTCAAAAGGTGATCTTGTAAAGTAGCGCAAGCACTACTTGGCATAATCAAGGTCACTTGACTGTTTAACACATGTGGATAACTTTGTGATGGCAAGATCAGCCACAAAAGGTGGAAATGCACCGATTTAGCAAATGGAAAGGAATGGCTGTGGGCACATAACCCTGAGAGTTGGAATAAGGACAAAAGGGGGTCAAGCCCACGCTCAGTGTGAGGGAAACAGAAAACACACGCACAACTTCCTGTGGAAGTAGGACCAGAAAGCAAAAGGACACTCGTTGAAGCGGAAGATCAGAGTGTGAATGCGCACACTTGGTGCAGCAGAAGGCCCTAGGGATAGCCTGCACACAATCACTGCACCGCTGGACCAGAGTGAAAACACTTAGTGCAGCTGAAGATCCTAGAGGTAGCCTGTCCACATTCAGTTCAGACGAAGATCAAGTTAAGCATGTTTACACTGAGTGCAGCAGAGGATAAGAGAGAAAGCAAGCTCAGATGAAAAACGTAGTGGAAGCAGTTGAAGCAAAAGGTGAGCATTCCCACATTCACGGGAGGGCAGTACAGAGTGAGTTTTCCCACACTTGGTGTAGCTGGAGCCCCTGGAGGTAGCCCGCCCACATTCAGTGAAGTTGTAGATCAAGATAAGCATGCCCACAATCGGTGCAGTGCAAGATCACACATAGGGCATGCTCATACTTAGTGAAGTTGAAGACCTAGAGGTAGCCTGCTCACTCTCAGTGCATATGAATATCAATGCGAGCATGCCAAACTTGGTGCCGTGCGGGATGAGAGAGAAGGCATGCCCACACTTGGTGAAGCTTAACCCTCTAGATGCAGCCTGCACACATTCAGTGCAGAAGCACATCAAGTGAACATGCCCACACTCGGTGCAGGTTAGGATCAGAGTGAAAGCATACTCACGCTTGGTGCAGCGTGAGACCCGAGAGGTACCGTGCCTATATTCAGAGCAGATGGAGATCAAGTTGAGCATGCAGTGATGATTCACAGGATCTCGTCACTTCTCCCCAGATAGGAGCCTTTCCCTATGAGGCTAGGGAGGTGTGGCTGTTACTCAGTAGTACCCCTATGGGTGGTAAAATGCAGGAGGACCTAATAGGGAGAGATTTCCCTCATGGGTAGAAGGACTCCTGTCCTGTGAAATAACTCCTTAAACCCTTGTTCCCAGAAGATAGGGCCATGTGGACTCCTTCTCCCTTCCAACATGAAGCTACTTCTGTGTGTTATTGTGAAGTCTGTACTATTGCACCTGCAAGACCAGAAAGGGTTGAGAGGAAGAAGGACCAAAGAAACATACAGAAAAACAGAAGAAAGTATTACCCAAGAACAGTGACGAGTTAGCCACTAGGAGGCATGAAGATAACTTCAAAGACTTTGACAATCAACATTGACCCTACATTAGGTCGGGAGCCAAAGGGAATCCGAATTGCTGCAGAAGCAGGAAGAATCCAGCAGTGGTGTGGCCTCTCTGAGGTTGACTGTGTGATCTATACAACTTGCTGAGACAACTGCAGCAACAGCACTGCAGAGCCACACAGACCAGAGAGAAGGAGGGCAGGAAGACGCGCTGAGTGCGTGCAGCACCAACAAAGACCTGAGACCCGAGGAAGAACCGGTAGCACTCCCCAGTGAAGATACAGGTAACGGAAGTTGCAGGCAAGCCGGGTGATGTCCACGGAGCCCAAATAGTGAAGTATTCCTCTGGAGTGATCTCCCTCATCACAGTAGTGATATCCAAAGAACCAAGAGTCAAGTATTCCTCGGTAGGGGTCTTCCTCATCACAGTAGTGTTATACCGAGTGTCAAGAGTCAAGTATTCCTCTCGAGTGATCTCCCCTATCACAGTAGTGATACATAGAGCTTCAAGAGCCAAGTGTTCTTCAGGAGTAATCTCCCTCATCGCGGTGGTGCCACGTGAAACCATGAATCCGAAGAACTCCCTTATTGCAGTAAGAAACCAAACATAGGTGAAATATAGCAAAAGGACCAAGAACTGCCAGGGAGTAATCTCTCCAATGGTAAAGCTATAAGAAGAGTTGATAAAGTCTTAACTCTTTGTTCACAACCCCTTGGGAGGAAGTAAAGAGACTTCTAAAGACTTGTCCAAAGGCTATCAATGAACAGTCTCCAGAGCTCTTCCAGATAGACCAGGAGAAGGGAGTAATTCTCCTGATCTAAGCATGTTTGGTAAATCAAACCCTATGGAAAGAGACTTGTTAAGTCACCCTAAGACTGGATTGTTTCACCAGGACGAGGGAGCCATTCTCCTGGTGGCTTGGATCAGACAGTAATGTAACCCTTTTCTTCTTGGGTCATTTGTTAGTGGTAGGGATAGAGTAGCTGGTGGGAACAGAAGATGGTTTCTTTTGACTTACATCTGCACGAGCACCCAGTTTATTCTGTGTTGAGGTAGGGGAAAAACCTTCTAGAAATAGGGAGAGACAGGTTATTTCCTTTATTTGGTCTATAGCCAAAATGATACCATCTTGTCAGCCTCCTTACTCCATCATGCCACAATGCTCAGACTCTGCGCAGCGCAGGATCAAGGAGATAGCATGCTCACACTTAGTGCAGCTGAAGACCTTAGAGGTAGCCTGCCAATATTCATTGTAGGTGGAGAGAAGGGTGAGCATGCTCACACTTGGTGTAGCCTAGACTAAAATAAGCACACCTGCAGTTGGTGCTTTGCAACAAAGAGAACTTGAACAGACTCTGTAAATGAGGGCAAGAGAGGCTAGGCCCATACTCTGTCCATTTGAGACTTAGAGAGTGCAAGCTCACAATCAGTACAAGTGCAGTGCAGCTGACATTCAGAAAGGACATACCCACACTCATTGCGGCCGAGTAACTGAACGACTACATCCGCACTCCTGAAGCTAGCACTAGAAAGATTATGCACAAGTTCCGCTTCCTTATAATATGCCTTCGCTGCCCTGGCTCCCAATGTTCATTGCATTTCAGGGACAGTCGTTGGTTCTCGGAAACGCCAACCATCAGCATCAGTCCTGTACCCCTATTGCCAAGTCAAAACTTAATTGACACCACTAGGAACTATTCTTCTTGTGTAGCGCACCAACCCCCACATTTCCAATCTGTCATGACCAGTGTCCCAGGTGAACCGATAGCCCTTTTTCCCTATGGATCAGCTAGGGAGGCACAGACCACTTCACTAGCCAATTGAGATGACAAAAGGGACCAGGAGGAAGAATACCAGCAGGCTCTCTCTGGGGCTGCAAAAGAAACACAGGTGACCAATTACTGTTTAGAAGCAGAGGACCACCAAGACCCTCCCTTGATATATGTATATATATATATATATATATATATATATATATATATATATATATATATATATATATATATATATATATATATATATTACCTGTAGTCCAACAAGGTGCAGGATGAAGGGAGAGGGAAAGGTGGAGGGACAACCAGCACAAAGCTGGATGGACGCTCACAGGGGAAAAAAACTAAAAGAAAAGGAAAAATAAACACAGGCCCTATTCCTGGGCAGCACGAGGTGGATGTCACGGGACGTAGAGCAGAATTCCAGCAGATCATGCAATCCAAACATCAATCCAAATGGGTAATCCAGAGCAATTCAAAAGGCAGAAACCAAGTCCAGGGTACAATGCAGGAGAGCCAAGGCACAAGACCAAAAGGCAACACCACTCACAGAGAATTTCCAGCTCAGACGCAAGTTTTCTGAATGCAACGCAGTTTAAATACCCTGCGAATCAGGTTGGCAGTCCATGACGTTACGCCTTGCCCAGCGTGTCTCGTAATGTCTATGCCGTGCACTCCACCGAGACTTGATTTATGTCCAGGCGGCAGACATCTTTACTGTACGAAATGTTCTTTTTTACTGGATGCTGCCTTTGTTTGGATCAGAAGTTGCCATTCCATCTCATATAGTCTTTACTATATTATTATATTATAACAAAGTTGCCTACCTATATAGTGTACCTTACAAATTAACCAACAGAGAGGCCATTGTCATCCAACTGTACTCATTCCATTTTTTTTTAAATTGTATTTTATTGTATTTTATTGTTTAAAGCGCAAACCTGGCTCAAGAGCAGCGGAGCACTGAACAGAATGTGGGTAGCCAGCCTTTGGTCTGTCATCCTTTAACAGTAGGCAGTACTGTGAGATGAGGTTTGTGTGTCAATTGGAATTAGTCCTTGATCAGGTATTGTTGAAAAGGCCATGTTTTGAGAGATTTGCAAAATTCTTGTGAAATATTTTTTGTGGGACCTTTCTTTGCAGACAAGTTGTGATTCAAGCCGGTTGGTTGATTTGCTGCGCGAGGAGCGTGTGCCACCAGATATGGGCCTGCTAGTACGCTAGTGTGCTACTTGTGACTTCTTTGTAGATGATACATGCAGTCTTGAACAGTATCATAGCCTTTAGAGGAAACCAATGTAGTTTGCATATGATGAGGTGATTCGGTCAAATTTCTGCGTACCGATAATATGACATGCTTTCATGGGAGCTAAGTGAGAAGCTATGAGCCCCGTCAGGAGGGCATTTCCCTCTTCAAGGTGCAAGACCCCAAGGGCCTGCACTAAGGTCCGGAAGTCCTGTTTTGGGATGAAGTATTTCATTTTTGAGAGGGTGGAAATTTAGAGCTAGGCCCTTTGGGCCTTCTTGTGTATGTGTGTCGGCAATGGTGAAGCCTAAGGATTTTGCTAAATCAGAGAGTTGTGGATCAACTCCTTCTAAGTGGATATCATTGAGCCATCGCTGGACATTGCTGTTGTTTAGAGGGGGGGACGGATGAGGACGAACTCACTCTTGGAAGGGTTAAGTTGGAGGTGGGCAGACGAAAGCAAGGACTGGATGATGGCTAGGCAACCACGGAGAAGACTGATGGCCTGTCAGCTTTTTACTCTCATGTACAACTGGATATCGTCAGCGAATAATAACCTTCAAACCATGAACGCCTGAGTGACTGGAGTTTAACCGATAAACAGTGAGATACATAGAAACCTCTGCAGCAGGCATTCAACTCAGTGTGCAGCCTTGCTGATATAGAAGACATTGACCTCAAACAGACAACAGCAACTTTCTATGGCTTCCAACTATCTGACTTCGTTTTTCTTTTGAAAGTAATCAAGGGTACAGAGAGTTGCAATCTAGTGCCTATGATTCAAACCCTGCTTCCTGTAGTTTTGGAGTCTAATCCCAGTTTGGGCTCTTGACCATACACTTGTATAATTATGAGATAGTCACTCTCTCCCTGCGCCTCAAAATCTATGCATGGTTACTTTAAAATACTATGGGCCTCATTGCACGGTAGGCGGTAGCCATGGCGCTATTAGCGCCATGGCTACCCCTTTACCGCATTCCGGGTCCGTGTTCCAGGAATAGGGACTTACCGGGTCATTCCGACTACCTTACCGGTGCCAGTAATCCCTTACCGCCTACTGTGTATTGAGGCCTTATGTGCTGTCTAGTGCCTTTACAGTTGCATGTTCGCAATCACTCTTCCCTATCATATCCTGTTTTCTGTGTGCTGCTCTTGATTGAACCCCACATGCCTTTCTTTCCTCTGTACAGCACCTGATTCTCAGTGGTGCTTGTACATTGAATGTTCTCTGTCAGTCTCTCTGCTTCTTCATAGGGATAGATCTTTGCTCTACCAAATATGGAAAATATAATAGCCTTATAGATCGAGGGAATGGTCATTATTACAAGTGGTGAGCCATTTCAAGAACTACAAGTCTAACAGCAAATATCGGGAATAGCAATACTGGTTGTGTGGTTGTGGTGGCGAACTGAAAAAGTAAATGTATTACTGAGCAAAGTAAATGAAAAATACATGTTAGTAATTTAAATGTGGCTTTATTTCATACTATTCAAATAATGTGGCTGTCTTTCAGGCCTTTTAAAATCTTTAAAGTTCCAATAGACCTTTAGATCAAGTAACTTCAATGACCTACCCGACCTAGGAAAAATGCACTCTAACCCTGACGATGCGTGACAAAGCAATTACCAGCATTTTCTTTACAATTGTACATCTCACCATAATCCCACTTCATGTCTCCCACACGGCTGCTACCCAAAAGCCAGCACACACACAGTGAAACATTACTCGTCATTTACTGCAAACAAAGATTGTTTGCAGTAAATGTCAAATAAAAGTTTTAAACCGTCATTGCACACACCAGCATGGTCGGGTACCATACATATTGCTCTTGGCTTTTATAAAACTCACTGAAAATGTTAGTGGTTGAGTAGATTTTTGCAAGCTATGTCTATAAAATCAGCATTTTCATTGTAAACCTGTTGGAACAGAACAGTTTTAGCTTGATCATGCATTGGGAGTTTGTTAAAGTGATTCTTTCTGTATGCAAAACTATATATTACATTGGTTGCTGTCTGTCACATTGTAGATGTAATGAAAAAGGGTTCATAGTGACTTATTAAAATATATCTTGCTGGGACATTTCATTGCTATTTCTTGAATGGGGAGATATGCTTTCTGATGTTTCCCTGTCTGCTTCTGAAGTCAGAAAGTTTTTTAAAAAGTCAATACCAGTAGTTATTGATTGTACTCTGAGCATTCTGATTGGCAGAAAAGAGGTCAATAATGACTTCAAGTGCTAAATAACCGGATGTAGAAGCACACTCTTCCAACTCTTGCCTCACATTGCTTTCAATAGATGTATATGGCTCAGGCCTAACTATATACCTTCCACCATATTGACAGCATAATTCACAGAAAGACAACCTCTAGCCCAAAGGCACGAAAAGTAAGAAAGCCATCTAAAGATGGCCTGACCCTATCCTTGACCCCAATCACTGCAACTCATGGCTATAGCTAAGGGCTCTCAGCTAATGTTGCTAGAAGTGCCAGACCTGAGCTGGGGCACTACAGGGAGCCACTTGAGATCTGAAATTCATGAGGACACGCATCCGACGGCCCCTCACATAGATCCTGCGCCTCGTTATGCAAATTGCCTCATTGCTATGCACACAGAGCTGCTCCGCAGCAGGCAAAGGTGAGTCACAGAGTCCACAATCACTTCGCATGCGGGTAAAATTGAGCTCTATGACTCAGGCAGGTGTTTTCTTGAGTCGGAAATAGTTTTGGGAGGAAGATAGGTTGCCTTTTGACAGAGAATTCATACTAGCTCTGGGAGGGGAGTGATATACTTAGAGTGGAAATTTCAGAAACAATGGAAGTTTTGAATCCAAAAAAAGTCCTGCTTCTCGGAATTATATTCAAGGTTAAACTGTTGATTTCCTCCACAAATTGCGCAAGAAATTCAATTTATCTAGCTATGCTTTGAGAAATGTTCCCCTCTATCTACAAAGTGATCTTTGAGTGAAGGTACCTAGATTCTTAATAATTAAGAGGCTGAGTTCCCCCAACATCACTTACAGGGAGCCTGCATAGGGAGTCTTTTCCATTGCTCCACTCTCCTCTTTGGCCTCCCTGCCTCTCACCTGGCTCCCCTCAAATCCCTCTATCACTCTGCTATCCGTACCCTTTGCCTTCTCTCTCCTCACGATTCCATTTCCTCTTCGCTTTCTTATCTTGGCTGGCTTCCCTTTTACTCTCAACTTAAATTTAACTTCCTCTGTCTGGTCTATAAATGTCTTCATGATCTTGCCCCCCCTACCTTTCCTCTCTCCTCTCCTTCTATGCTCCCACTCGCCCCCTCAGATCTGCTGCTCTCTTCCTACTGACTGTTCCTCCTTCCTCTTGTACCCGTTCTCGTTTCCGTTCCTTTCAGCTCCTTGCCCCTCTACACTGGAACACCCTACCTCTCTCCATCCGCTCTATTTCCTCTTACACCTCCTTCCATTCTTCCTTGAAAGTTTGTCTTCTGCATTCCTCTTAACCTTGATTCCCTCTTACTCTTCCCCAGTTCAGTTTCTCTTTACATTCTTCTGAACACTGTTCTATATATTGCTTTTGATGGTTTGTCTCATGTTGTACAATAATGCTTCCATTTTAGTCTAATGGATTCTTGTTGTTTCATGTAAAGCGCTTTGGTGTAAAGCGCTATATAAACCTAATAAATACAAATACAAAATGAGTTCCCTAACAGGCTATTGGCGAGTGAGTCCAGGATCAGGCAACCATCATAATAACAATATCCTGTGTTTAATTAGTTCTTCATGGCAATACCCACCTGCATTTGTTATGCTAGGTTATGTTTTGTATAGCGCCTCCTGCCATGTGTAATGGTGTTTCAGCACTGTAGGATGCATGGCCCTTCACCAGAGGCAAGAGAGCAGCAGTGCAACGTATGCAGCAGAATGTGCAGTTTAGGCACTCTAAGGAAGGCAGAGCAGTCTAATGTGGAGACGCTGGAAGCGGGAGAGGATGGAGATGAGACAAGGATTGCATTAAAGATAATAGAAACTATGTGACACCTGGGTCCCATTTGTTGTCTTTGTTGGACTCAGATGTATGAAATGGCTGCAGTGCTATAGCAGGAATGTAACAAGAATGAACACTGTATGAACCCCTAGATCAATTGTCTATAGTTGGGGAATCTGCAGCAATTGCATGCAGTGTACATGAAAATGGTAGAGAGGTACTCCACTGTATAGCATAAGGTGGAGTGTTACATGTAGCGTGTGAGCGGAGTGAACGGTATGCCGTCCCGTGAAACAGATATTGAGTAAATCTCTCTTACCTTGAATCAGCAGTGCTGTTGCAGAATATGTTATTGTGTATTGGCAGACAGGCCTCACAGCAAGATCCTTGTGCATATGTCAACAGAATTGGCACAACAGGCCAGAATTGGCACAACAGGCCTCACAATAGTTCACATCCACATGTGTTCACAGTATTGGCAAGGGAGGCCTCACACTATGCCGCATGTGCATGTGTTAACAATATTGTAAGTGGTCTTGTATAGCACCATTCGGTATGCCGCTGTTTCATCGACAGGCATTTTTACGACTGCCTTTTTTACATGGACACTATTTCGAAAAAATCATCAAAATTTGGAGGGTGGGAAAGGGCACATAAGGGGCTTGCGGGTCAGGAATAGTTAAAAATAGGTGGTGGGGGCGGGCGAAATGACATGGAACCCACCATTCTACCCACATTGGTGGCCTCGCTGTGCTTTGCTCTTTAAGAAAGGGGTGGGGTGGACATTAGTGGGAAAGTAGGAGAGGTAGATGCGAAACCTGTGCTGTTGATGGGTGCAGGTCAGAAGCACCTGGTTCCTGTGTGCCAATATTCTTTCTATGGTTTTGGCAGAGAAACATAGGAGTAGGTTATCCATAGGGAGGAGCCAAAGGTCAGATAGAGTGCAGTGCTTTGCATCTGGCTTAGCTGATTATGTCTTTGTTTTTGTAGTTTATTTATTTCTATAGCACCGAAGCACACACGCATCGGGCGCTGGTAGGAAGAAAACAATAACAGAAAACAATGAACAGAAAGACAGGACAATCCAGCGCGATGATCCATGGTCAATACAAGATTACTCCAATATGTGAGTTTTCAGTTGACGATGAAAGTTGACCAGATTAGTTTCAGTTCTCACGGTCGGAGATAGTGAATACCACAGTCAGACTGAGGTCAATGGGAACGATTTTCCCCCGGCCATTGGCACGTTTGAAGGTGCGTTTAGTCACTAGTGACTGATCGGTAGAGCGAAGAGCTCTTACAGGGAGATAAGGGGTCACCATATACTTAAGATATGTGGGAGCATGCCCATAGAAACATTTGTGGACAATCAAGGCCGCTTTTAATTGTATACGTGCAGAGACGGGTAGCCAGTGAAGGGATTTCCTACTGCTAGAAATGTGGTCTTTCCTAGATTTACCTTTGATGATACGTACAGCTTCATTTAGAGTGATTTGCAATTTAGCCAGATTTTTCTTGCAAGTGTCAAGCAGCAGTGCGTTGCAGTAATCTAGGTGTGAAAGAATGGTGGCACGAGCAATGGTGGCACAGTTAGTCTCTGAGAGAAACAGGCGAATATTGTGGGTGAATGATGTGGGAGAGTGAGATAGGGCTAAATAGGAGAGCTTAGATGCATTCATTTACTCTTAATGTGCAAATGGCTGGGCCTGTGGAATCCACTAGTGTAGGGGTATGTGTGTGTGTAGTGTAAGGAGGTAGGAGATCTTAGAGGAGAGTTGGTTATTATGGGGAACAGGGACGTAGACATTACAATGAAACACAACCTGCAACTCTACACTCCTGCCACTGGCCTCTTGCAAACAGGTCCCATTCTTTCACTGGCTCACACTGCCACTGTCAATCCCTCTCTCGCTGTATCTCCCTCAAATCGATACTTTATATCCTTTGTGTATTCCCTGTGCAACAAAACAGGCATCTGGAAGCTGGCATATGAAGGGCAGGCAGCAATCTGGAAACTCCACTCAATTACCATAAACCAAATGCTAAGAGTTATGGAACACAGGAACATTAGGATCAGGGAAAGGTCTACCTGAAATTTGGGGACAGAGTAATCCATTTTGCCTTTCTGAGTAAGCTGATTGGCAGGCTGAGGGATGCCTCAAACCTCATCCTTGCATGCACAGGTGCTGTGCTCAGTGGGAAATGCCGCCTGGCAAGGGCAAAGCCCGCCTCGGGCAGGACAAGAAGGTGTTTGTCAGGTGTTCGGCAGGCAGGAGAGGTAGGGGCCATTTTCCCTGCTCCTTCCTCCTAGAGGTCTACCCTGCTGTCTCCCACAAGTCCCAAAAGCCAGCGCACCCAGGGCAAAGGGCATTCCCTCTGCTCTAACAGCCACAATATTTGCACATGGGCACTTTTATATTCAGGTGTAGTATCATTTAATTTAGTAATACCCAATTAAATGATTTTGGAAAGATGAACAGTGGAGTGAGTAGCTCTTTCTGGTACTCAAACCTTTGCATGCAAGTTGCATGTAGATCTCTGAAGAGAGTCAACTCCCTGCCCCATCCTAGCAGCTGATTTTACAGAACCAAGAACATATGAACCCATCTAAAAGTCTGATGTACAGAATCCCTGCTGCGCCATTCAGTACCCGGCTGAAGTCCACATGCCTAAGCCAACAGAGAACAGTAACTTGTAGAGTTGACACAACTCAACATGTAGGAGTAGCGGCCCTTTGTAGCTTAGGATACACCAAGCCCTTAGGGATGGCTTAGCTAGGGCGCGGTTAAGTTAAACAAAATTTGGCTATGTCCACTGTTGTGCCATGCTGTATTGTATTCATGCTTACTATTTTGTTATATGCAGGGGTGTTGCTAGGTCTGGAAAAGATCTGGGGCTACTCTCATTTTGGGACTGTCGGGACTCCGGGCTAGCTAGCCCTTTTGGCGTAACTCCTGAGCTTCTATCCAGAACTACAACCAAAAAACCTGGGGCTATAGCCTCCTCAGCCCCACCCCCCCCCTTAGCAACGCCTCTGGTTATATGCCAAGCTGTGCTTTTGCCATACAGATAGTGATGCAACGCTGTGGAAGGAGTGGTGTGTCGACAGATGTTTCGTGCATTGCCTCGTGCTTTGTCAAGGCCATATATTTGGATTTACTGTGTCAGCACAGGTGCATTCTTCTCCATATACCATGCAAGAATCCACACCATTTTTTCTCTCAAAGCATCCTTGCTTCCTTTTTAGGAAATGTCATGCTCAGATTACAACCAATTTTGGTTTCTTCTGTGTGCATCAAGCCACTGTTTAATTATGTGTAATGGCCACTGATTGATTTGCAATATTGCAGAATCAGTGCATTTATCACAGTATCCAGGGGCAATAATATGAACACCAATGGCAAATAGCAAATGGAGTTACAGACACTGTTGCCAGGGCCACTGGTCCCTTACAAGGTCTATCAGAACCAGGGCACCCCACTGCAGGGCCTATTTGTGTCCCCTTCGCCTCCCCATATGATAACACGCCTTCAATACCATGGTGATGTTACTGTGGGAGACACGCAATGACAGGACATGTTGCCACATACCAGGCCAGTCCCCCACATTGGAGAATGCCTCTATCAATACTGCTCTCATTCTACTTTTAACCATTAAACAAAACCAGCACCCCTTCAAGAAATCTGAGGGTTTTCTCTATCATTCTGCTGTCAGCAACGGCTGGGGAGGCTCTAGCAAACACACACCTGACAACGTGACCCTCACCCACAGAGAGAGAGAGAGTGGAATGAGACAGAGAGCGTGCAGAGAGATGAAGAGAGAGTGCACGCACCAGATCAACATATGGTACGCTGCGGCCAGCTAGTTACTTTTAAATTACTTCATGTTTAAGCATCAATTGCAAAAAAGCAATACTGACATTTCTAAAATAACTAGTGATTCATTCACTCAAAGGATAACTTCCTTGGCTTGTTAAAAAAAAAAAAATCTTTACAATTAGAGTTCCAGTTGTTCGCCCCATCAATAACATACGCCGATATAAAGTTTTATGACCACTCTAACAAGGATAAAGCGTTCTCCAGTTGGGAGCTTTATAGGGCTCTAGGTGGACCTCTCGCCTTGCATTGTCTTTGGCGTGTTGTTACGTATGCAAGAAGTGGATATCTTGTGTGGAGGTCTGTTGTATATGGTACATGGCATGTATTGTAACTAAAGGTTATGACTACTTGTAGACTAATTCTGCCAGAAGGTTAAGGAGCTAGAAGCAACAGAAATCTACAGAGGCAGTAAAGTAGAGGAAAGAACAAGAACTTGTTTGGAACGGGGTCCGTCCGCGCGGTGCTAGAGGCGGTACCGGTAACTTGTAGACCTGAAGAAGGAGGAGTTGAACATGGATCCTAGGAAAAATCATGGCTGCAATGGAGGCCAATTGACCCGTGTCTTTGTGGCTTTTCCACATCATCGTCATCTAAAGTCCTTCTGTGAGAAAGAGATCTATATGTTGTGTGATGTTATCACTTTCATAGGACCAGCAGCATAACTTCAAAGCTGGCATTGTAGGTTGCAAAAAAACTCAAAAATTGACATTTATCGGTGAATCGCCGAGTCTGCAAAATGGAGGATGGCAAAAACCATGCTGGAAGGCCATAGCAAAATTAGCGGCAAGAATTGACAAATCTTTCATCTTCGCTCTCTATTGAAGCTTCTGAACCGTCAGAGAGGACTGGAAGACAGCGGCGCTCTCTTCTGATTGAGTGATGTGGGCACATACTTATGTGGGCTTCATTAGCAGAGTTACCCAACTGCAGGGCACGTCACGCCGAATGCAAGTCAAATGGGGCAGCATAATGGGTCAGTGGATTGGGCAGGATGGGCACAGAGTCCTGACGTCACATTTATAGCAGTGTTTGGGAACAATGGTTCCAAAGTCACACTAAGGACAGTGTTTGTGCAACCTATGCAAATGCACAGTAGTAACATAGGTGTGTGTGTGTTTCTGTGTGTGTACAGTGTAACACCTTGTGCTGAAATCGCAAACCAAATCATGTCACTGTGTTGAAGGCAGGGCCCTCTCCAAAACAGTCCATGCACATCATCTGAGTGGCTTATCGAGTCCTTTTATGCAATATTCCGTGGCGGATCGGATGAAGGAGTCGGATACTCGGAAGACATGGTTCAGGTTCTTTTAATGTACACTATAAGTAGAAGGCCTACTTTCCCTATCATTAGATGGAATACCCTACCCATCTTACGAAACTAAAGGTGCTTGTCTATTGTGATGAAGTTCAAATTAAAATATGTCCTCAGTCCAAACGACCCTATCTGGCACAACCACTAATTCTAACAAAATCAAAATAGACCAAGGGTGTGATTTGTCTTCACCTGGCCTCTCCCCTCCAGTTCATTCAATAGTCTCTTGAATGATAACACCTTTTTGGTGGGACAGATAGTCTCTGCGATCAATTCTTGTAGTTCCTCAAGAACACTTTTTTCTCTCGTACTTTTTCTTGCCTCTATTTAGAATGTCCTCCTCGGTAATATTACTTGACATTCAGATTGTTACTTGTAGTTTCCTTCCAGGCCTAGCGCTCAAGGAATACTTGAACAGGGTTTTCCTTCACCGTTTTCTAAACTCTCATTGTAATAAGTTATCAATCGTAAGGTGTCCCTTACTGATTATATAACAGCTGTCTGTGTTCAGCCCCTCTCTTCTAGGCTTTTCACTTCTTGGTTGACTTTGTTACTTATTTGATAACTTGTCCTGCATATTGGGATGAGATTTCAGCTTCTAACAATAACTCTCTTCCCTCTCTGGATTATTCATTATTTGCCTCTAAATGCCATCACATAATTATAGTCCTCCTTTCTCGTTCTTGTGACTGGGATGAGTTTTCGCTGATTGTTAATGATATCCTGAGGGCCTGCCGCTTCTCCCGGTCCCCCAGGTACCTCTCTCTTGGTATGGGCCGGTGAATTGGCTCGACTCTCATTCGGAATGGTTTCTATCTCTCTCTCTCTCTCTCTCTCTCTCTCTCTCTCTCTCTCTCTCTCTCTCCCTCTATCTCTCTGTCACTCTGTTTCTCGGCTCCATGTCCTGAGATCCGCGTCAGACTCCTGCTTCATACTGGTGCTGCTGATTGGATGTGTCCCATGCTTCCCGTATAGGCAGTATCAGCATTGTTCCTGGGGTGTCCTGCCCACCACGTCCAGCTTGTGGTCAGACCACCACTGGGTTGCTTGTTCCTTTCTCGGTCGACCTGAGACCCTTCCCATGTTCATACTCTGGTTCCCCGGCCATACTTGCGTACTCTGTCTCTCTCCAAGTTGAGGGCTCCGCGACTAGTTTGTGCCCTGCCTGAGCCGGCCTGATGATGTCAGGGTGCTTCCCCTGTGCATCAGGCTCCTCACTTTTCTTCCTCTTCATCACAGTTAAATATATGTCCTGTGTAACCAAAGCGCTTTACATAGGACATATTTGCATACACTACTATTGGTGGTTTGAGGGCTGTCGGCAATGGCCTCACGAAGACACCAACACCCAGAGACAGTTCAATGGTATTTATTTTGATTTGTAGATAAGGGCTCTCTAAGGGCAGCCCCTCACTATTTAAGCTAGGGATGGGCAGTCCCTCCCTAACCCGGGCATCCCTGAAGCCCAGGCTGGTCAGTAGAGATTGGGAGCCACTCCTATCTAAATGCGATCTAGCTCAATGCGATGGCCTAAAGGCAAACCCTGTAACTAGTTAGACTCCCTCAGGGAGCAATCTGGTGGTCCCTACTCAAAGACTCCCCAATGTGATGTATCTCAAGGTGTGAGCCTTTCATACACTCAACTCCCACTCTATCTCATCTTTCACACTCTGATGTTCCACTTGCTACACCTTTCTGTGGCTCTTCCTTCCTACGTCCACTGTCCTCCTTTCTACTGCACCCACCGTCTCTCCTCTCTCTCCCTCCTACTTCCTCCTCTAGCCCTCTGATGTTACCTCTCTACCATACACCCTGCCTTCCGCTCTTACTCTCTCTTACTCTCTCCCACACCACTATTAATCTCCTCTCTCCAACACCTTTACTTCTCTCCCAGCTTTACTGTTCTCCTCACACTGCTATACATACTCATCCAACTCCAAGTACCACATCCTCTCACCGGTAGCCAGTTATAATATCGAAGAAAAAAAAAGTCGAATGCAAAAATGTTGACAAAAAAAAAATGTTGAAAAAAATTAGAATGTGGTTTTTTTTAAAATGTGTATTTTTTTGGGTTTAGGTAGTAAAAATAAACAGGGGTTGGGGGGCAACCCCCCATTAAAAAAAAAACATTCAAATTTATTTTTTCGACATTTTTCTTCGACATTTTTGCAGTCGACTTTTTCACTGTAAACCCCTCTCACCAACCAATGCCTCTCCTTGAGCACTGCCTAAATAATTTTCCTTCAAGCTCTACTGCACCGTCCTAACTCCTGGTCTCTTGGTCTGCCTCTGCCTCCTCTGACCTCACTTAAACAACTCACAACCTCCTGCTTCCTGGGTTGCTTTTTATCCCCCACCTCCTTTCCCTCCATTGCCTATCCACCCCCTGCAGTTACCAGGGAAGGTCTACTCCCATGTTCTGCCCCCTGATCCCTACGGGACATGGTAAATTAGGCAAAAGACAAAAAAGGGGAGTCCAAGTCCCACCCCTTTCTTGTGTGCTGGTCTGTCATGTTTGGCAACGGGTGTCCGCTGCAGTGAGTTCTTGTCCCAGTTTTTGTGATGGCCTCCCAAGCAAGATTCCACACCCACCGCACAACACCTTCATGATTAGCGCAGAGTGAGCACAATTACCACCAATCGCTATTTCACGCCTCTCAGGCTTGTTGGCCTATTGGTCTGTCTACGGGGCTGCTCCGCAGCTCCAAAACAGGTGAGCATCATGTTTTCATTCAGCGGTTGGGGGCTCGCCACATCTGTGCGCATTTCCGCTTTGTTCTTCTGCACTGTAGTGCGTAGCAGCTTTGCTTCATTCTTTTGCGGGTTTGGGTGCGTGGTCCCAATACAAGCCTTTAGTCTCTCTCTCTCTCTCTTGTGCTGTTCTCTTGTGCTCAGTCTGCTGTGCATGCTAGAACATGTCGTTTTCTACTAGGAAAACATTTAAAAAAGCAATTGGCCAGCATCATACGAGAAAGGTATAGGGTGATTTGACAGTGATACTCTGCCCAAGCATACTGGAAGAAGGGACAGTGACTGCACCTTCCACCTCTGGGGCAGGGCTGGTTCTGCCTACCACCCTGGTAGGTTTCCCACCCCAGGATGAGAGGGATAGCCATTGTATTGAACTTGGATTGTATTGGTCATATATAGCGACTTTTAAAATTATTATAGCCTCAATGCGCTGGTAGTGGGAACGCCCTTGGAGGACAGACGTCCAGAGTGTTGGAGGCCATGGAGTAGGATTAGAATGGTGTGTGCATCCACTCTGGACAGGGTCAGCTTACACATCTTTTCCACACGTGCCCCCCAACTTTGGAACTTGCTCCAAGAGATCACTAGAGACACAGAAACCCCTTGGACTTCATTTAAAAACGCACAGCAGGACTATTCGGTATGCAGTCTTTATATCGAATATTTTATAAAGAATTGAACATATCTCAAATATTTTATAACGAAAATATTTATAGAGAATGCAATTAGGAGTGGGGTAAAGGGTTAAATATTTTTGGGAAACGGTTGGGGTGGGTTATTAGGAGTAAATAATGGGATTGTGGGGGGGGGGCAAAAAAAAAGAAAAGTGCATACTCCATGACATGTTTCGTTATCAAATATTCGATCATTATAAAATATTTCGGTATAATGATATGTAACCGTCTATTCTTGAATAGAAAGTAATTGGTGCGAAGAGCTCTACTATTTAGGCTCAGAAGCAATTTCAACGTAAGTTTTTTCTTGGTAAGTAAATTAACAAATGGTAGAGGAGGGCTCATTTTATAAGGATTGGCGTAGTAAAATGAGTGTAAAAACATGGGTTAAAAGCCACAAACCAAGCTGTATACTTACTTTACCGCTTTGGGGCATTTTAGATATGTTTTGCGGTCAGGGTGGGAGATGCGAGGGGAAACCAGTTTCTACTGTACCTACAAAAGCATGCAGTTGTACACATGCAAGACATTTTCCTTCAGGCTTAAAATAAATGCATTCCTATGAGATGTGCCTAAATTTAGCACCTGCTAAAAGCGCACACGTTCAATCCATTGTAAATGCCGTCTGCAAAGCATGATTTAAAGGTGTTACTAACATTTTTCACAAAACCGAGAGTAAAATGAAAGAGTGAAGGCAATGTTCCCGGTTTCACTCTTTTTTGTGAAAGTTGAGCATTGCATGCAGGTGACCAAGAAGCATGTAAGTGTTAATGTCGTTGGTTCCTTGCATGCAATTTACACCTTCTATCAAATTAGCCCCTAAAGGATCTATGTGATCACTGCCACCACATGTATTTATGACGACCGAAAATGCTGACTTTTAAAAAAAAATTAAACCCCCTTTAAAACACATAGATATGTGGGGGGAAACCCCCTGCCACCCCCCATATTTCTATAATATCCCAGTCCCCTCCACATATGTATGTGGTGTAAAGGGGGTGTTTAATAAAAAGAAGTCGGGCATTTCGGTCGTCGCAATTGTGAGGGTGACATTTTGGGCCATTTGCCCGCTAAATGTTTCTGACCTTTCGCCCCTCTCTCTCCGCTCCTGTAGGCATACCTTATTAGTTTAGGTGTCCAGATTCTTTTGAATTCAGAAGTTCGCAAAGTTTTTGTGGTGCGGCAAATAGCCAGCAAGTGAATCTATTAAAAGTTTGTCAAGTGATATAAGATTGATGAGTGTCACGGTGTGCCTGATATTTTAGATTACTCCTCTCTCACAATGACTTTTGGGAATGTACAATAAGAGGTTGTGCCATTAGAGAAATATTTTGAAATTGTAGTTTCTTATCCTTTTAGCCCCCTTAGTGGTAGTCCTGATTTAATTGAACAGTCGCCCCTGAAGTTATTTCTTTACGCGACCCACGCCTTAAAACAGTGGCGGCTTCTATCCAAGAGAACTAGCAGGCTTTGTCACCAAAGCGCTGGGAATGTCAGCGCTGTGTAGTGTGTGTCCAATGCGAAAATGTTTTGGACAATGTTTTCAAAGAAATTGCTTCATTGCATAATTCAATTGTATCCTTTCCATAGGAATGAGCCATTTTGAATGTCTAATTGTGAAGCTTATGATTATCTTGTACAGTGCCTTGAATAGACCCTGTGGAGGCCCATAGGCAGTCGAAATGTCAGGGCCCCCCTCGCAGATTATCTCCTAATACGTTTTTCATTTTCTGCACCGCTTTATTTTGATCTGTTGTCGTGGGGCCCCTAAAAGGAGTGGGGCTCATAGGCCAGTGCCTACTTGGCCTAATGGATAATACAGCAGTGTATTTGTACGATCTGCGGCAAGGTATTGCAGGGATGGTGTCTCAGTAATCCCTCTAAATGCCAACCAAAGTGCTGACCTATGTACCAAGAGCGCATAGGCAAAGAAACAGCGTTTAAAGGGGGTAATCTCTACGGTTCTACTGCTCCTGCTAATTTTACTTATTCTGGTTGACAGTTACAAGGGCACAGACAAGGGAGCTATATCCATCACCCACTGGGGTCGATACCAGACTCTATCCCTCCAAAAGTGTCAATAAGCAACAAACAAAAGACAAAAACTAGGTCCCTTTAAATAGGACATCGGCTTCTATAGGACAAAGGTTCCCAAACTTAATAAGGGAACTGGGAATGACCAGGGACATTAACTAACAAGGTGATTCACTGGATTTGGAAAAAGTGCGAGGGTGGTGCTGTGTCCTTACTGTAATTGTAATTGTTTATTTGTTAAGCGCTTATGTATAAGTGAAGTGCTCCAAAGTGCTTCAATGTGGGAAGGGAACAAGGGAACACAGTTATCATTCATAGGCCTTGAAGTTTCCGAATGATCAACAACAAAAGCTAGCATACTAGGTCAGAGACACATCTACTAGTATGTGCTTATAAGAGATGATATCACTTCTATTAGGCCACCACCAGACCAGTTTATTACACCAGTGATGTAAATAAGGCCACGTTGGAGATCCATGCTGAGCTGATGGGTTAATGGTGATTAACAGTCCCTTCCACCAGCAGGATGCAACATTGTCTTATGTAAGGATTTGGCAAATCACATGCCTCCCAGACTGTGTAATAAGAATGAAATAGCTGTGGACAATTATGATATTGATATTTCTAAGCAGGACAATGGGGAGTCCACTATGGACACTTTTCATGAGGTCCACACATAGAATTTTGGCACTTATTCCTCCCTCGGGCAGATTAATCCAGCCCCAGGAGGAACAAGCAAGGTATTAAACATCACATTATAAAATATAGCAGGTTTATTTTATTGTTCATTTATAACATGCTTAATACCCGCGAGTGGTTTCTACACGCAGGATCGTGATTTGAACTTGTGTTGCATCACATTGTCTTGCTTCCAAGACAAACGCATTTCCCTTGAGCTATCCTTCCTCCCCAGAAACCTGGGAGATACTGATTGGAGGTGCTTTATCAAGGGATTTCACATGGTCTGCTTTCAAGAGACTAGGGTGCTGAAAAAAGGTTTTTATAGCCAGTTTCCAATGATTGTAAAACTACCTTCGATAGGGATACTAGGAGAAAACAGTGTCATTCTTGAATGTTGCTAAATATCCCTACATTCTCCATGCACAGCTGTAAAGTATTTGTATACAAATTAGGGTGAGGTTTGGACAGAGTACACTGATAGGCTGGTGAAAAAAAGGGGGAAGCGGACAAGACTCTTATGACAAATTACAAAATTGGATAATCAAAAAAATGAATCAACCACAAGTAAGAAAAATCACAAAACCTTCCAAATATAATGAAATCCAAACAAAAAGAAACATGGACGCAGGAAAAAATAATTCTGCGAAAAAGGAAATGGAGTGCCACCCAAAAAAACTTTTGGAAAGTGATAACCCACCACCAAGGTGACATGTACCAATCAGGGAGAGTTGTCTCAAAGAAACAGCCACAAAATAAAAAGGCAAACTGACAGAGTTCACACCTTGAGCCACACTTGTGTGTTGGCTCACCAAACCCAATGGTATAGTTGCCTAATTATAATACACACAAAACGGAACTGCTGTAAGCATCACTGTGAAGAGTCGGCCTACTCGCGTTTCGGCTATCTGTGGCCAAATTTCTTTCAATGGCCAAGCCTTCTTCAGGATGGGCAACAACATAACAATAATTTAGGAAGGGACTCCCTGTAAATATAAATAAGGCAATTTTAATATATGAGAAATACAGACATAAGTTCCAAGAATGTCTCTCTAAATAAAAATGGTGTTTTCAGAATTATTGTGCAAATATGTGATCAGGATTTTAAGCCAGGAATATATCCCTCAGGCTGCGGTCCCACACAATAAGCAGCGTCTGAAATCATGCAGAATGAACCGGTTACTAACTCGAATCCTAGACAAAGAATACTCGCAATCTAATGTACATAGGGCCTAATCGAACAGAAACCATCTGATCTCATATTGATATTAATGCAAGTGCAATATCATATGGAATGCATAAGTGTATGGCCAGGACTACTCTATGCGTAGACTGAGTAATACAACGCATACAATCTGGTGGCAATAAACATCACCATGTGGTTTTAACTCATGGAATGCTCTGAGCAAACAAAACTGGGCCCAACCTCGGTTCACACGAGTAGTGGCAACCCTGTGATAGATGATGAAGGCTGGTCAAAAGTAGCCGGCGGCACGCAAGAGCTTCCGTTTGCATTCAAAGATCCTACAGGGATTAATGCAGATACGGAACCACCATATCTGCAAAGTACATGTGCATTAGTGCCTAGTGCAGAACCATATCTGCCAAGTACATGTGCATTAGTGCCTAGTGCAGAACCATATCTACAAAGTACATGTGCATTAGTGCCTAGTGAAGAACCATATCTGCAAAGTACATGTGCATTAGTGCTTAGTGCAGAACCATATCTGCCAAGTACATGTGCATTAGTGCCTAGTGCAGAACCATATCTACCAAGTACATGTGCATTAGTGCCTAGTTAATAACCATATCTGCCAAGTACATGTGCAGTAGTGCCTAGTGCAGAACCATATCTGCTAAGTACATGTGCATTAGTGCCTAGTGCAGAACCATATCTGCCAAGTACATGTGCATTAGTGCCTAGTGCAGAACCATATCTACCAAGTACATGTGCATTAGTGCCTGCTCCGACGCAAAGGAGGACACAGGCCAGCCAACTGGAGCACACATGATTTATCATGCACAGTATAAGTATAGAGCATGGCATTCAAAGTGGATCTTAAATGTTAAAGGCTGACTAAATAAATTCCGAAAATGATCGGCATACTGTCTAGAGAAAGAATTGCGATTGCGGCTCTAGAGCGTGAAGCCAGCATGGAGGGCAAGATAGCAAGTACGATGGAAGCACTCACTTTTGTATAGAGTCTAGTGATTATAATGTGACCTTTCCTACAGCAATGTTTCTAGACCTGTGGTGACATCCGCGTGAGAGGCATGAACTTACCTGTGAAAGATGATATGAACCTATCCCTGGCTGTTGAGTTTTTTCTTTTTCTTGATGGATATTTTATCATTGTTCTTGTGTATTGTGCTTTTATATTTGTGGATAATACTTTTACATATGCATTATTTGAGCCGAAAAAAGTGCTTGATTGCTTTGGAGGCCCGTGCCACAGGCCTGCATCGAAGGCAACCTCTCTGGTGACCCCATACTGTGAGTTCCACTTTGCTGAGCACCATTTCGCTAGAGTTGAAGAATATTGACAGATATCTTCTGTTTTTAGAAATGCCTGAAGTCTGTTTCATTTCTCTTTGAGTTAGAGATCTTTCTCACTTTATGTATGCCTATTGTGTTCCTCCTAGCTCAGTACTCTAACATAAGCGCGGGCTTAAGAAATATTAGATAGATAGATAATTGCATGCTAAGACCTGTTTGCCAATCCACAGCTCCAGGAGACGTCTGGGGAGGGAGGTTGAAATTGGGGGAGGGGAGCACTTACCTGCTGTTGCAGCGGCGGGGAAGATGGCGGTCTCCTCCAGAGGCTCTGAACACAAGCTTTACTATGAGGTAAAGGCCCTGTTCCGAACTTCCTGATTGGCAGGGAGGCCCTCTGTACCCCCTGACAGGGTGCTAATAATCTACAACTACCATGAGCTCCCCAGGAAACACACACTGCACTTTGGATGGTGATCATATGCGGGATAGACAGCGCACACTCTTGTAAAATTGAGGCACTGTTGACAATATTATTGCCTTATGATCTGCTAACTGCAGCTCTCCAGACGGTTTGGACTACAAATGACAAGGACCATCAACATCTACTATGCCGGCTAGCGATGATGGGAGTTGTAGTCCAAAAACATCTTGGGAGCAAACAGTGCATGAGTCAGTATAGCTCATATCCAACAATAGTATCTCACTACCCATGACTGTGGCTGCTGCTTAGTTTATTTATGGGGTATATAAAGAAAATATTGCATGCAGTATTCAAGTGTGGTTCATACTTTGTGCATCAGAGGGGAAACCACAGCCTGTTACACTCAGACACATCAAACACCACTGGCAATCCTTGCTGCTAACATTCTGGTTCACGTGGGGGGGGGGGACAAACATTGCCTTACCAGCCCTAATGCATGTAATATACTTATACGTTTTATAGTCATTCCATCGACAGCCAAAGCATCTAATGCCGTACCATCTAAAAAAAAAAGAAAAAACATCTAATACATTATTTCATTTTATTTTTTAATGGGTGGGTCCTCCCTCCCTTGGTCCCCCCCCGGGATGGGTCCCCCCAGTTCCCCCCCCCCGGGTTGTTCCCCCCCAAAACACCCCAACCCCCTTGTTTTAACCTTTAAACCCCATTTTTATTAAACGAAACCCTTTACCATCTAAATAAAAATGCATTAGATGCTTTTTTTAGATGCTTTTTTTTAGATGGTTTGGCTGTCGATGCTTTGGTTGTCAATGCAATGACCGGATACCACTTATACGATGCACAGACTCACCAAAAATGACTTTCAGCCTTAGGCAGGATACCTTGACATAGGCCTAGGGCATGGGTCTGCAACCTTTGGTATTTCAGATTTTATGGATTACAATTTCCATTAGTCCTATCCAGATCAATTAATTGTGAGGGATCATGGGAGTTGTATTTGAAAACATCTGGTCTATGGTGATCAAAGTTAAAGACAAGTCATGTTTGTATAGCATCCGATTACCAGTACTCTGATAAAGGTTAAAGGCCGAAGTCCTAGACCTATCCCAATGGTTCTTGCCAAAAGTTGCAGGTCATTTTTGGTGGTCTTTCCCCTTTTGTAATTGCTTGGCAGGTGTAGAACAATGGTCTTGAGGGTTGCCCAGACCAATGCCAGAGGTTAGGATTAGGTAAAAATGAATTCTAAACCTTCCAGCCATCACCTCTTTTGTTTTGCATAAGTCACCTCGAGTGGGACGGGTATGCCCAAACGCGGGTCCCATGCCTGATGGGCCTAGAGACCCAAGCTACTTCTCACTGATGAGGCCCAACAAGGCCGAAACATGTTTGGAGATGCTTGTGGTCTCGTGCAGTTCAGCAGTTCAGCCTAGACTGCCCCTTTTGGAGTGGTAACAAGCCTGATTTGCATATGGTCTTTTCCCTTTTGTAATGGCTTGGCAGGCAAAGAACAATGGTCTGGATAGTTGCCTGGAACAATGCCAGAGTTTAGGATTAATTCCAAACCTTTCAGCCATCACCTCTTTTGTTTTGTGTAGCATATATATTGTGCTCAGGAGACCCTCCAGGTCCCAGACAAGGCTAAATTCATTTGAGATTGCCCATGGTGTTAGCAGTCTGGTGATCTCCCTTTGATTATGTTGCCTTTTCTCTGGTTTTCTCTCATTGACGGCTTGCAAGCAGGGCCACTGATTGGTTGATTTCCTGGCGGCTGCTTAAGGAACCCAATGCTTGGCCCTCTTGCCAAGCCGCTCTCATCTCTTTATCTTTGGAACCTGCGACCGGTTCCAATAATATGTGAATAATATATAGACATGTAATGAGTATTAACCAGTATCTGCCTCTCACTTACTGTCGCCTTTGTCTACTGGCACTATGGCTGTCCATAGGTACCAGCTTCACCATTCTACACGAACAAACACCACCCTCTGAAATCCAACTCACTCCAACATCCTGGCAGTCTCCATATTTATTTTGTATATTATACATCCTCCCTCTCCACTCTCCGCTCCTCCCTCAAATGACTGTCTGTCTCTAATGTGACATCACCCTCTATGTCACATGACTCTTTTCTTATCCTGCTCCTAACTTGGGATTTCCATTGAATTAAGCTTGCACTGCTGTTTGTGGGATGAGGCTGTTCATTTACTCCCCCACCTCTTTCTGCCTGAATCAATGGTGCTCAAAAAACGAGAACTCGAGCCATAAATGTATTTTGCTCGAGGCAAAATAAATGGTCTGCAACACTGTGCATCTCTACCACAAATACACGCGCATTTGTAAAGGAGTCAGAAAAGTAGAACTTATTTAGACACCTCCTAAACATGCAATATAAACACAGACTACTGAAATGGGTCCCAGTTATAAAGGCCCTGTTAGGACTGCTTTTAACCACTGGGCCTATGGGGGAGGATGTTCTCCTGCCTTGGGGGCAAGCAGGCGGTCACCAACCTCATAATTAAAAAGTCCTGGGGTTTTGAACAGTATTTGGATTTTCACTTGAACCTGAAAATGAAAACTATATTTATAAAATCCCAGCCGGGTAGCTGTCCACTTGCATGCCACACCTGCAAATGGGGGGAGAATTTGCTCGCCAACTGGCCTTGCTGTTTGGCCCCCGTTGAGGAGGAAAGATAATTATTTTGTTTGCGTCCTTCCTACGCTAGGGAGCGACCCCGCTGGCAGAAGACTATTTGGTCTCGTCTTGGTGGAAAATCTTCTTTTACTGCTTTGGAAACATTGAAAAGTTGAACTCTTGTAGTAGAATTAAAGGCGATTGCAATCTTTTTTATTCATGCTTTTAGGAAACCATTTTACTTTTCTTAGTGTTACTATGCTGTGTTTTTATTTACTGTCGGTATGTTTGATTTTTAGATTGTCCTGTGTTCTTTTATGGTGTGTTACCGCCGAAATAAAGATTTCTTCTACTACTGCTTAAAAAGTCAGGTAATTAAATCACAAGCAGATGCCGATATGGTTTACCGAATTAGGAGGAGAAATGGGACATGTCAACACACATAAACAGATACACAAGTTATCTTTATGTGCTTCATGGAGGAGGTGAAAAGGTGTGCGTCACAAACTTGGAGCAGATATGCTGGGAATTAAGGGCTGGCTATATTAACTAATGTTGTGTGCATACCCATAATGCATTTCTGTGTGGTTCTGGCCTGGAGGTGAACTTCCAGTAATGGCCACTAGGTGGTGCTGCGCATGATTGGCTTTTCAGCAGAAAGGGCCAATTGTACGATCACATTCCAGATAGAAGAATGTTTGTCCTGACTTTTTCCAAAACCACCACAATATTGAGGATATTTATTAACTAAGAGCCCTCCAAATCCCAGACAAGGCTACATTCATTAGAGATTGGCCTTGGTGTTGGCAGTCTAGTGGTCTCCCTTGGACTTTTGTGTGCCCATTCTCTGATGTTCTCTCATTGTCTTCCTGCAGGCAAGGGCACTGATTGACCGAATTCCTAGCAGATGATGGAACCCAATGCGTGGGCCTCGTGCCATGCCCCTCCCATCTCTTTATCTTTGGAACTAGGGATTGCTTGCAAAGATATGGAGCTGCAAAAGCATAAAGTTGGACACCATTAGGACACACGAGTCTCCAGTCATGTAACTGGAAAACAGTCCCTTTGTTTCAGTAATTAAATTGTCCTTTAGACTGCTTCTGCCAGCACCACAGTGGTCTCCTGGCACATAGACCTGTGCAGGTAGGTGTGTAATTGGGCCTCACCTCTGGGGCTGAGTCTGCAGTATTAGAAGGTGGGGGAAGGGAAATCAGAAGCAGGTGAAATGGGCAGAGTAGAAAGATGGGGTACTAACACCTTGGCATGCTTGCTGGATTGGTTCATGGATGGGGCGAGTGGTGACCTTTGCATCACCGTGTAGGCAGACCTATGCACTTTGCTCAGCAGTACACGTAAGAGTGGCATATGGTTGCATAGTTGTCCCAATATGTGTTTGAGCATTCCTTTGAAACATGGTAGCCTGAAATGAAGAGCCGGGTGTAATGTCTTCCGCCTGTTTCCGCCGGCGCGGGGTCCTGGGACTGCCATGCCTGAAGACCCCTAAAGCAACTATGTCAAGAGTTGCCTCTGGGAGAACGTGAATGCAGTGGCAAAGGGATGGGGCAGAGAAGAGCTACATGGCGAAAGGACGATGCCCGGAGAGCGAGACCATATGTTAGACTGGTGGCACATCACAGGCTTGGAGTGCATCGTAAAACAGCTGGTATTTGTCAAAATGCTGCCTATGTTACCTCCTCCCACCCCCCTCATTACGGGTTAGGAGGAAATAACTTCTGCTAGAATGCCACAAGAATACCGCCAGCAGTAAATGCCTCTCTATTACATGGTGGATTTTCAGCCGGAAAATCCGGAAACATTTACCCATGGTAAAAATTGGAAAAGGTCCCCAAGAGTTTATGAATGTTTGTTTTTCTTTACAAAAGAGAAGCGCAAATGCTTTCCTGAAAAACAGGGAAGATCATTTTTAAAATGTGATCATTGGATGGAAGTGAAATGAGTGGTATCTGTTACACCCACACTTTCGCCACCTTTTCCATGTGATGCGTAAAAGGGTCACATATATCCTTTTGCAGAGAAAATAAATGTACAGAAATGGTATGAACCACTATTAGCACGCGAGGGGTGCAGGAGGTGCAGCCAATACGGTTCTGCGGATTGTGGGCTAAAACCTCTGATCTGAGCCCACGCTCCGCCGCTGCCGCTTTACTTCCTCTTGCTTGTCCGGCCGCCATGCTAACGGAAGAGGGGCTCCGTATAATTCTGTCGCTTCGCTCAGTCCCATAACTTGGGCTGCCGGGCCATTTACCGCGCGTGTAGCCCTAGGAACGCGTTACTAACGCTATATTGCACACTATACGTTTCCACTGTAAAGCTGACAGTGCAAGTGGATAGGAGAATAATACAGCAAGTGGTACTTCTGGAATTCCAGCAATACCACTGCTGTTACTACCAGTGTATTGGTAAAGATATAATTGGTTGGATTTTCCAGAATGCCACCGGTATTAATGGTAATTAAGACTGGGAGTATTCCTATAAAAACATCAAACTAGAGTGTGATTAGGCTGTACAACCTTCTCAGATGTGACCTGACCATCGGCTGCATTGTATGTAACCATGGCTTCCCACACAGGGTTATGAGTCAAGATGGCAGCCGTCAAGGGCCTTTAGTTGCATCAAAACCTAGGCAGCCATGCCAACGGGGAGCCTAAATTACAGCTGACATAGGGAGTAACCTTCCATCAAACATCCAACATTTTCGATCACATAGCACTTCACAATCATAGTAACACTTTCTCGTAGTGATGAGTGTAGACAGTAGAAAGGGAATTGTTTAGAAGGCAACCCAATTAAAGCAAGCATTGTCAATGCCAACAGTTTGGACTTTTGTATACTCATGGGACAGTCATTTTCCAGGGGTTGTCGTGGTGATACTAACTGGTCATTAATAGTAACAGCTGCTAAAGGGGGCAAGTACCTTAGCATGTCATAGCAGAGGCTGGCAAATGCCTCTAATACCTATACGCAAGCCAAAACTGTTGGCCAATGCTTCTTTTTATCAGGGCTTAGTGAAGGGCACAAACACTGCTGCTGAAGGCACGCCTTTTTAAGACATTTTTATTACACCAGATGTGTATTTAGAGCCATTCACTCTCAGAATCCTGTTTTGAAATAGCACAGGCAGGCACTTTGAGCACAATGTTTGAGTTTACTCCTTGATAAAGCTAGCTCAAAGAGTTACCAGGAGGTTGTGCTTTGGTCAGGGAGGGGCAGGAAGTGGCAGGGAATTGCTTTAGAGATTAGCATTGCCCTGCACAATTAATTGTTGGGTAAATAATCAAACAACTCTTACAACCTTTGTCTCCATCCTCATCTCCCACACCCCTCCTGGAACTTTAGCGCAACCGAGTAGACAAAACTAAGCAAAGGAAATGTCACTGTTATGAAAAAGTAGAAGTTAATTGCTTCTGTTGATACAGGGAATCAGGACTTTTTATATCAAGTTTGTCAATTTTTCACATCGTTTGTCCATCTTTGCATTTGTCATTGTATTACGGAGAACAGCACAGATGCTTATAAACAACATAGTTTGCTGATTTAATTTTTTAAGAGGTGTTTTCTGAGCAGTGCTTATTCCTCCTTTTTGAATGAACCATCGTTTTTTTTTTGCCTAACTGGTTTTCACAGAGATTTTGTATGTTTTGTCAACTTGATTAACCACCTGATTGTGTCTTCTGTTCACAGCAATGCATCCAACATTTACATGGGTGCAGAACTGAAGATATTATATGCTGAAATTGAGACTACTGGCAAACTCAAAACAGTTCTACCAGGAGACCTCTGCCCCAAACACAGCCACCCCCTTGATCAAGTTATGTGAATCTGGGGAAATCACTTTAACCTAATTTACACGGATTGTGTTAAGTGTAACTCAGTACTGGATTAATAGATTGCAGTGTTGCATGTGTGTGTATGTTTGTGATTTATGTAAATAGAAGAAGGGGGTGCTGACTAGTTGAGATCTGGAGGGAAAGGGAAGGCCATGGGGCCCAAATACAATGGAAATGACTATTTATAACAGTGAGAAAAGCACAAGCTGACACGTCTCTTAGTCAGCTCCGAGCAAAGTCACTTGTGAGCCATGGTTCTTTCACAGAAAAGTGAATAAAAGACTACAACATTTGATGGGCAGGGATTGGGTCTGGGCCAATATAAATATCTGAAAGACATGCCACATTAATTCTTTGAGTGCTGACTCACCTGGCGGCCAACACAGCCAGTGCCACAAAAACAATTGTGGCTACGAACTCGGGGACCTTTGGGGGACACAGATCGCCCTACCGTCCCAACAATTTAGGACGTATTTAAAAACTCCTAAGGACAAAACGCAACACCGTTTTTTGTCCTATGTGCAATCAAAGGTTTAAACAAGGAAAGTGTTTTAAATGATGTCTGATCAATATATTTGAGTGGCAGGGCTGATACTGAGTTTCTTGCTCTGGCAGTGCATTGTGGTAGCCAACTGTTAAAGGAAACTCTGTAGAATTTAGGACCAGGGGACCTGCATTCCAATCCCAGCTAATGTAACTGTGTGATCCTTGGCAATCACTTTATCCCTCTGTGCCCCAGTCATCTTAGCTGCAAAGATTGGGAGTGCATAAAAGAGTGACCTCTATAAGATGTCCATGCAAGTGCTTTAGAAAAAAAGTATAAACAACCTGACCCATACTTTTCTTTCCTGATGTGGTCAGGAGAGGTTCAGCTTCCTGTGTTGAGGAAACTAACATCTCCCCATTTACTTGTAGGCTCATTTATACAGCACAGGATTTGTAATCAGAACACGGGAATGCTCAGATTGCATAGAGTGGGGGCACAGAAAAGGCTGCAGGGTGGTGCTGATATAATGAATATTCATTATGATGAATTACGGATTTTGTCCCTTCTCCCCAAGGGGGAGCCCCCCCCCCGTGTGAGTCTAGGGAGGTGTGCCCAGTTTGCAATACCCTCCCTAGGGGAAGAGACAAGTGGGACCTCACCGGGAGAAACTCCCCATTTGGGGACAAGGACTCTGATTCTCGAGAGGAACTCCCTAGAAGACCATGCAAGGTAACACCAGTATATCTTCCTGATGACAACATCTCTGAAGAACAAATTGAAATGTGTTACTGCAGACCTGAAATAGAAATCATCCTTTTAAAATCCCATTCTACTGGGATGAATAAGAGGCCCTATGGAGGCAAAGAGAACCAAATAGAGAAAAAGAAGAAGGAACGGCTTCTTATGCAGGGGAAGCCCTCCAGTTACGTCATCCCATAGAGGGGATAAATCAGGGGAAATGAAAACATAGCCCACGAAATTCAAAATGAGACACATGTTGACTGTGAGCAGCAGAGATGAGATGTGCAGCGTTCTGCAGTCGTGCCGAGCCCTGGGCTGTCCAAAGTGATATGGTCAGTAGCAAGAGACACAGCAGGAAGGCGCATGGATGAAGGGGGTCTCGAGGAGATGAGAGAAAGAGACACACCGAGTGGTGGCATAAACAGAGGGACTCCGTGGTGGACCAGGGAAAGTGCGGAGACCATTTCCACATGGTAAATTCAGGAAGAGTGGAAACCTGAAATAACAGACCGCCAACAATGAATAAGCGAGGAAAGAGAAACTGGTCGAGATGCGCGACAAGCAAAGAATGGAGAAAAGGAAGCCAATACTGAAGCCACGAAGAACACTCATCACAGAAGGTAAAGGAGTTAACAGGAGACCCAGGGAAGGGATTGTGAATCATTACTGGACTGCTCCTACTCGTCACAGTGACAAGAGCATAAACATAAGAAGAGGGAATGAAAATAATTACCAGAATGTTCCTGCTCATCACAGTCACAAGAGTAAAAACATAGGAAGAGTGAATGCAAATCATTACAGGACTGCTCTTACTCATCACAGTTACTAGGGTAAAGTTATAATAATAGTGAATAAGAATCATTACTGGCCTGCTCCTACTCGTCACAGTTACTAGGGTAAAGTTATAATAATAGTGAATAAGAATCATTACTGGCCTGCTCCTACTTGTCACACTCACAAGAGTAAAAACATAATAAGAGGGAATGAGAATCATATTTGAATGTTATTACTTGTCACAGTCAAGAGAAAAAAACATACCATGAGACACTGCAAATCAGTATTGTAAAGCTACTACTCATTACAGTCGGGAAAGAGAAAATAAATAAAAGTAGTAAAAGGAAGTCTGAAAAACAAGTGCATTGGAAATTATCTAATGGATTACAAAGCACTAGCTGCTATACCCGGCTTTGGCCGGGATTTCATTTCCCCATAGGTACTATTTGTTAGAAATCCCTCACGCTAGCATTTTGCTTTTCGGAAAGGCTCCATAAGAAAGGTGAATAGAAAAATTCACTACATTTTTCGATGATATAATATTTAAAAAATGTTTTATAATAAAGACTACACAACACAATTTTCTTCTTAACAACTCATTATGAAACGTATAACAGTACGCGAGAACAACATGGAGGTTCCCGAGCAGCATGATGGGTGACATGATGCCGACAATTGCCAAAAACTATGGACCTAGAGTTTAATATTACCAAAGTACATGTTCATTATGAGGCTTGTCTATAAAGATAATTTTTTGTTTTGCCAGTCGGAGCAAAGATATACAACTGATTTGGGGTACCAACTCTAGAAAACGCAACATATAACTGCCTGTGGGAGAAACGTGGAGATTCCAAGTTGGTACCCAGTGCACTTGATTGACTAGCCCTGTGCCTTGTTGATCGTGATACCGAATGCCAGCTTGACCAGGAACTGTGGGCGCTTGAAACTGAATGGAACATCTGTCAGAATGAGTGGAATGCAGGGATGAATACATCTTCTCCTTTTCCGTTCCCGGTCAACGCTATCACTTCAATTACATTGGGCAGCTCAAATCTCAAATTAAAGGAACTCAAGAGAGCAGCAAAGTAGTAAACAGGGAAAGCAGCACGGAAGCTGGAGCAAGCAGCAGAGAACTTTCCTAGAGCGACACGCTAGGGACAGTGGAGTAAGTTCTGGGAGCTGGGACTTCCTGGAGCGGAGTGAGTGAAGCGAGGGAAGCCATGTGGGAAGGCTGCCCCTTTCCCTTATGCTCACGTTGCTCTTTGCCCTGTGTTGAGAGGCCAACACAGGAGTGCCTGAGGGGCAGTAGGAGGGACGCTGGCCTTGGAAGTCAGAGACTGTGTGCTCCAAGCTGCAGCGAGAACTGTTAAAGCAACCATTGAGTTTCTGCTGGATGAGAGACCAGGTGCGTGAGTGTGTGAACTGTATTAACAAAGGATACTTCCTATAGGAGTGGTTGCGTTTTTGAAAGTCTCCAGCCGTTAACATTTTCAATTACTGAATCGCCAGTATCAGAGTGGTCGCATGTGGCATGAAACACGTTTTCGAAGGTCTCCGAACACCAGGCAATACATTTAAAGTGAAACGAATATTTAAAGCTGAATGAACAAACATGAAACATTTAAAACGGAACAGACAAACATTGAACATTCAAAGAAAAATAAACACTTAACAGCAGAATCATTCTTGTACGAAAATGTAAAAATGAGTTACGGGGAAACCTACAATTATTGAATACGGAACTGAATTAAAACTTTGCGAACAAACAGAATCAAGACCCTTTTGAAGCTAAAGAGGGAATGGGACCCTAAATTCAAGCAGACCTCATTTATACTGAGTTACAAAGTGAATATAACTTTAAACAATAAGCACACAAAAGTGTGATCTATAATGGAACTTTAAACTGAAACAACAGAAAGAAATATCGTGTGGGAAAGCGAAAAGCTACCAAAACAAATATTTGAAAGTGGAAACAATGGAACTTTGAAAACTAAAATAAAGCAGGCGAGTATATTTTTTTAACTGGGCCTCATTACAACCCAGGCTTTTAGCAGGCGTTAAAATGCAAGGCGCTAACCCGCCTTGGTGCTAATTACGGCACCGTAATTTACAGTGCCGTAATTAGCGCCTTCCCCACTCCCATTATGCCCTATGGGGCAAAAATGGGAATGGGGAAGGGTAAATGGGGAATGGGGATTTACTGCCCCACTCACCTTGGAATGGGGCGGTAAATCCGCCATCCACCATGGTGTAAACAGAGTTTACACCATGGTGGTAAAGTAGGGAACTTACCGCCTGGGTTGTAATGAGGCCCACTGTGTTGTTTAACCAAATTATATCTAGTGTAAGGGAACCCTTGATATCTGAGACATGTGTTGAAGTGAGGAGAGAGCCTCAAGGTTCCTGTGTGTTTTGTGGCTTGGAAATTGGGGAGGGGACATTGAGTATTGGTCAAAACTATATCCTCTTGAATCCTATGAAGCTAACATTAGGACTTTTTGTGGAACTGTTTTACACTTGAGGAAGAGAGCTTACAGGAAGCTCGAGCTGGAAGAAGCTCAGACCTTTGTATTAAACGCTGTTTTCTTTTGGTTAGTGATATCACTAGACATGGTATAGATATAGTTGTGAGGGCAAGCAAAGGTTTTAGACACAGACAGATTCCTAAGTTGAACTCTTTGACTCAGACTTTCCTTAGTTTTATTTAGGTAGGGAAATCCCACCTAAGCATAGGGCAAGTTAGGCGTTCACCCATCCTGACATATAAGCTAAATGAAAGTGTTTGTTTGAACTTAAAGTCTTTTGGCTGTATCATACTTCATGATGCCTACACAATTGACAGAATAATGTTTAGCAGTAAGGATGACTCGTTCACAGAGCCACTCATGAAATAACACTTCAGCACTATCCATAAGAATGTAACAGAAATGCCTGTCACACCTCTTTATATAGCAGCAAGCTAAGTGCCTTCACCTTCGCCTCTCAGGTCCTTTCGCCTCGCGTACATCTCACATTTGCCACCCTTACACCTTCGCCTTATGCCTCTCATATGCCTTCGCCTCCCATACACTAACGCTTCTCCAAGCCACAAACCGACAAACCATTTTTGACTTTTGTATATATAGATATCAAGAAAGCCCAAGATTCAAGGAAATCTAGCTGGTAACGTATGTCTGAGAGGAGAAAAGTAATTGGTGGCACAACAGCCAAGGGAAAGTGAGAAAGACCTATCATTATAAGGGAAATAAGGAAAAGAAACACAAAGTCAAGGCCTCCCTACATGAACTGTATCAACTGATAAAAGTGTTTACTAGAGACTATCTGAAGATCAGTTATTGAAGAGTGATTGAAAGCCAAGTCAGGAAACGTCAAGAGAAGAAAGGCTTTTTCCTATAATTAAGTTAAGAATAGTGGTAGGGGGGGCGCTGTTGCGCACGAGAGGAGATGGCTGCTCCTGCGTGAGCTCCGGCAAAGACCAGGGCCGCGATGCTGAGATGAGCGCTTAGACACTCCGGTTCTGCACATAAATAGCATGCACTGATCCATAAATTTAAGGACCTGGCTGACGAAGTTTGGAGACTGCAGGTTGTGAGCCCGAGGAGTTATGGCTTCTTCTTGATCCCACGGGCCGCGGAAGGCAAAGCCCGCGCGCAGGCCGGGACGAGGGGGAGGAGTCCGGCGACGACAACTTGAGAGGCGGTCGGGTTGCTGGCGGCTTCCTGACTCAGGGAAAATCACTGCGGGCGCTCCGCTCCTCGTTGAGCGCCTGCGAGCCTCCTTGCCGCCTGCCCCCCCCCCCATTCCCCATCTCGGACACCCCGACTGCGGGGATACTAAACACTGCATCGGACCACGCGAGGGATCATCGGCGGCGGCGGCGCTCCTGGGCCCACGGCGGACAACTCAGAGCTAAGTGGGGGCCGCGGGGCTGGGTGGAGAGCACGGAGGGGGGAGACCAGCCGTACATGGTGGCTGCTGTGGCCATCTGCTAAGTCCAGCGATACGGGGGGCGGACCGTGTTCCCCCCTGCCCCCCCAGCCCCATAAATCAGAGCGGGGCGCGGGTACCGCTCCCCCCGTCCTCGCTCGTATTGCAGCAAGGCATATCGGAGCAATGATCGCGGCATATCAGACCGCGGGGGGCCGCTGTGCGTAGACACATGGGCGCCACTGGCAGAGAAGTTTGGTTCTGACGGCGGCGGACCCCCCCCCAGGAGACGGCGAGGTCCCCAAGTGCAGCACGATATTCACGGGGGCCTGCAAGTGGGTGCTACAGAACACTGGGAAGAACAGGCCATATGAAGTGACACTAGAAGTACCCCTCTGAATCCATCTGTGATAGGCGTGCCTGTGCCACGGTCTCTGACCACGACAACAGCAAACAACACTGGGGCAGATCGCCACACCAAGGCTAAACAAGATTGAAGGCAGCACAAAGATATTTAACATATCAATATCAGCAGGAGTGCGTAACTGCGACGGTTGACATTTAGGCCTACGCCGGTTGGTCCTAGCGGTGCCCCTCACCTGCTCACCCGGGAAAGTACTGTGGGAAATCATATAACTTGACCGGCTCGCGGACCAACCGACTTGGGAAGAGAATAATGCCCAAAGGTCTGGGCCACAAGAAGGGCAAGGGGACCATTGAAAAATTTACGACACCTCTCCAGAAAGAGACGGGATCCGGGATGGAGGAGGAAACGACCCCACAAGACCAACAGGCTGCGCCTGGACCATTGATGGACCCCCAGGCGGTCTTCCAAGCCATGCAGCAGGGGTTTGCGGCCCTCAATGATAAGCTGGACGGGATAACGGCGAATGTGTCAGCCATCAAGACCAAACTAGACAAAACGACATCACGCATCACAGAAGCAGAGACAAGAATATCGGGTACTGAAGATGCCCTTAAAGCCTTGAAATGCACAGTCTCCACAATGGCTATAGAATTGGGGACAGTGAAGTCTAAATGCGAGGACTTGGAAGCGCGTTCAAGACGCAACAATGTCCGCATAGTGGGAGTTCCGGAGGAGGCGATGAAGGGTTCTATGGAAAAGGCGGTGGAAGCTCTCCTTCGTACACTCTTGGGGGATCCGGGCTGGTCGCCAATGTTCATAATTGAACGGGCTCATAGGTCGCTGGCTCCGAAGCCCAAGCCCGGAGCATACCCCAGGCCAATCATAGCCCGAGTAATGAACTACAGGGACAGGGACTTAATATTGAGAGCTGCAAGGGAAAAACAGGAGCTGAAATGGGAGGCTAACGTCATACGAATTTTCCCGGATTTCACACTGGCAGTCCAACAAGAGAGGAAGCTCTTCAACGGTGTTAAAAAACTGTTACGTGAACGCCAGGTCCAGTATGCCATGCTATATCCAGCGAGACTTAAAATTCAGTATCAGAACAAGACACACTTCTTCACCTTTCCTGAGGAAGCTGCGAATTTTGTTGAAATGCACATCCCTGCTCTGTAAGAGGATTCAATTCAACACTACAGATAAGTCAATGCCTAGTCTGGGATACTGAATGGAAACCCTTATTGATATATCTTTACGTTCAGTTCATGAGTTCTGGATGACTACCCCTATATAACACCCCTCTCTTGCAATCCCCCTGACCCCACTGAGCCAAGAAGTAGTTCTGTTTGCAAGTTTAAACGGTTTATTTGATAATTTAAACAATATATATATATATCACACTTTATAATAAATTAATAATTGAATATCACACTTAATCTGAGCAGTAATCAATAATGGATAGTCCGGCACTAGCACACTTCTTTATAATCAATGATGAGTGGTTATAGGATGGATACGATAGCAACAATACTTCTATGGTTTCAAATGGATGCAATGTGGAATGAAATGCAGTACAGAAAATAACTTGATAGGATTTCAGCAAAAGACAATGTAATCACTTTCTTGAACAATTCACCCCCCCTTAATGCAATGTAAGGAGATGAATAGAATGGGACTCAGATCTTAGGAATGCAATCAAATAGAGTTCAGTTCAATTCCCCCCCAGCAGCTGATACAACAGATAGGAGTTTTGAAACACAGACCCAAGTGCTTTGAATATGGTGACAATGCAGTGAGGAATATGCTGAAAATGCTTTTAATTCCCTTCAGGAGGTTCAGGGTAAGTGGTATCTAGTTAATATTAGTCCAGGCTCACTCTAGCAATGATTCAGGGATGGTTCTTAAGAGGCAAACGAATTTTTAGCCAGGAAAGAGATGACTGCCGATGGTTACACGTGGATGGATTTTTAACCAAATCGCAAATCGCGGTAAAATTTGCGAGTGCGAGAATCGTGATTACGGCAAAAGTATAAGGAGTAGCAAGTCGGTTCTAAGCTTGTTGAAAAGCTGAGATTCTAAGCTTTCAGAAGAAAGTTAAACCAAACGGTTCCAGAGATACGGACGATTAAATAAAGGTAGTTTTTCGGATTTGAAATTTTAAACGTTCAAAGCGACAGGTTACAGCTTGCAGCTAGAAAATGACAGGTGACAGTTAGGAGGCAGTTCTGGTTAGATTAAAATAGTTTGGATTAGATTATTTTAACTAAGAGATTGGTTCTGCACAGTTCTGCTAGGTACTCACAAGATATTTTTGAATTAGGCCTCCCCACGGATCTGGTCAGGTTTTGGACTGGACTCCGGTTCTGGTCTCGGCACTTCACAGTGATCTGGGTCAGCTCTCTGGTTCTGCTAACAGCGGTCTGGGTCACTCTGGATCTCTGCTGGTCTAGCCTCTCTGGATTCTGGATACTGCTCTGCTTTCTAGGTACCGCTACAGGTTCTGGAGATTGATGGATTTGAAGTCTGGATCTCTGGATGTGAAGTTGTCGGTCAGCATGCTCCGCGGCAAATGGAATTGAATGTCCTCTCTAGCTTCCAGTGGCTCTTTTTATGTCTTTTGAAAGTGGGTGTGTGTGCAGCATCACTAGCCAGCCCCTCTTTCAACTTGTCATTGGCCCAATTCTCCCCTCTCCCATGATTGGGGAAGGAACTGTGAGTCAGAGTGATGCTGTAGGTTTTATGGGTCAGAGGATCCTCCCCTGGTCAGTTTGCCCACAAATCTATATTTGGTCAAAATACACATTTCTCGAATACATAGTGGTTTGTCATTGCATGTACATATTACCTATCACATGAGGTAGTCTCTGTCCCAAATCTGCTCTTCCTGAGGGCTTGCATTCAGAAACAGCAACATTTTCGATTTTAGTGGGTTATGCAAGCTTGGTTCTTCATTAAAAATTATACACATATACACGGCCTGTCCTTACATACTCCAGTAAATTCCCATGTCTCTAGCTTAAACACAGAGTCTGTAGTATCCATAAATAGCGGGGTTTTGCCCCAGAACATCACACAAATTCCCAACGCGTCTTAAAACGTGCACAGAAAATTCACAAGAATTATGGTATCATTTAAATAATTTTGACAAGTCCGCACGGTGAGTTATACATCTTTCTTAGAATCATATTCTGGCCAACAGGGGTGTGTCTTTTCAGGTCACATGGTGTAGAAACCAGTTTATCCAGTTTCTGCCAAGCTCAGAGACCCTGCCCCTCCCAGCTTCTGCCAAGAGGAAGCTATTTTACGGCCACCCTAATAAACCATCTGCCTGGGCCCAGGACAGGCCTTTGTTCAACTCCATGTAGCTGCTCCAGCCCTAATCTAATCAGAGAGGTGACAACTCCTTTTGGCAAAGGGGAAGAGTGGCTGAGCAGGTTTTAACTCCTGTGGGGGTAGATGTCAGGCAGAATTCAGTTTCATTAAGCCAGGTTTCAGATAAAATGTCACTTTTTGTTCCCCGGTTTAAGTCAAGACAATTTTTACATATGCAGCTAGAATGCTGGTTCTAAGTTCAAAACTATGACATTTCAACAGTGACAAACTATGTGACACTCAAGGTAGGTCACTCAGTTAATTTAAACATTTTTGATTTTTGGTAGTTTTAAATCCAGTTTCAGTTAGGCTGCTGCAGACCTGCAGAGCTCAGCCAGTCTTGTTATGAACATTGTTTTGGGGCTCTTCAACTTCCCAGATTTAGTATGCACACATACTTCATTCTGCCAGATGTCCGCTGGTGTTCAGTAAGATTTTTGGATGTGTTGCAATGTTTGAAACTAGGCATTTTGAGCTGGCATTCAGGTAAACAAAAGGTGATTTTAAAGTGCGGTTTTTCCTTTGGCACACATTTCACTCATGGCACCCTGGCCCATCCTGCTCGCACTGGTGGGTGGCAAGTTAGGCAACCATTTTAGTGTGCGCAAACTGCGTGGTTCTCCTAGATTCTGGCGCACATGTGGGCTTTTTGGCCATCTTGGATTTTCTAAGCCCACAGCACCAAATGTTGCAGCATGATAGCTCAAACGTGGGTCAGGACACCCAACAGCTCCTTCCGGGAAACCTAATACAACAGGAACTGAGTAATATACACGTTTGGAAGAAAAGAAATAAGTTTATGCTATGAAATGTAGATCCTGAAGCGGCGGCATCCCCCCTCCTGGGGTAGCCCAGGAGGGAGGGGAAATGTTTCAATATGTGAGGCAACACGAAATGAAGCTACCCACAGCCGTCAATAAGGGTGAGAGCAACGACGGAACCGGACCAATTTACACAAGGTCCAACAAGCATTGGTGCTGGAAATTGCCACAGGCCCCCCTGTAGCAGGTGCATATTGAGTTAATGGGAGGGGAAGGTTGGGATCCTAGGAACACAGTTGAAGTTAAGGGAACTGTGAGGGAGGGGGGAGGGGAGGAGTTTGAAACGTTGGGAACGGGTTTTGTTATGGTTGGAAGGAAAGTAAAAAGCACACAGTTAATGTACACTGACAAATCTGTAAGCATTGTAAAACGATTTTCGCAAGCTCATAGTCACAATTACTTTATGTGGAATGGCTGAAACGCTCAATGATGACATCAAGGTAATGAGCTGGAATGTTCGGGGTCTGGGCTCTAGAGTCAAGAAACGGAAAATAATATCATACATCAATAGACATGCTCCCAAGATCCTTTTCCTGCAAGAAACACATATCGGTCCACAATATGGGGGACAGTTGGTCCCGTACTGGGGAACTCACCAATATTACACAACTTACTCGAAAAGGGCTAGAGGTACGGCAATCCTGTTGCACAAGACTTTGCGATTCACGTGCAAGGAGGTGGAATGTGACCCCCGAGGGGAGATTAGAGGTAGTCCTCCTGAATATATATGGGCCAAACATAGACGACCCGGAATTTTATTCCACAATCTTTGGGAAGCTGGCTCATTATCCCACAGCCCATCTGATATGCGGTGGGGACTTCAATAACATTCTCGACGTGAACATCGACCGCACCTCGACACAAGCGAGAGCATTGTCCAAAGCTGCTCAGGCAATTATCGCCCACATGGCAGATCTGAGACTGAAGGATGTGTGGAGGTCATTGAATCCTTCCGTGAGAGGATACACATATTATTCGACAGTGCACGATATGCACTCTAGAATAGACATCTGGTTGCTGGATAATACGGCTCTGTCATGGGTCACTGATACTCAGATACTCCCCAGGACATATTCAGATCACTCCCCCATTCTGATGTTGTTGCAAATACCTGGTGAGCCAGCGGGCAGGCCCCCATGGAGATTCAAACCAGCCGCGCTGAGACCTGGTCTACAGAAATGCAATGGAGCTGCACATACAAGAATATTTTGAACTCAATGAAAATTCGGTGTCCTCCATTGCAGTACTGTGGCAAGCATTTAAGGCGTATATAAGGGGCGCATCCATATCAAAGGAAAGCGGCATCCTCAAGGACATCAGGAATAGACTACAACGACTTGAAACACAGCTGGCGTCAATACAAGCCCAATATGAACTTAACCCGACACCACAACTCATGTTAGACATAAAAAACAAGCTAGACGAATACACTGATGTGGCGGACCAAGAGATCTGCTACTTTGACAGACCAGCGGCTGCACGCCACTACGGTGAAAGTGAACGCCCGGGTAGGTTGCTAGCCAGAGCAGTGAGGGGGGAAAGGGGTTCAACTGATATCCCGTGTATACAAACACCAGACGCTCGGTCACCACAGATCAGGGCAAGATACGCAATACATTTCATGCATTCTATGCAGAGCTCTACTCCCCTCAATCTGACGCTACGGATACGGAAATTGAACAATACCTCTCCCGGACCCCGACGACATTATTGGCGGAAAGTACTAGAGAGTTATTGGAGGCTCCGATATCTGAGGCAGAAGTTGCTGAAGCGATTGAGGCACTCCCTAACGGGAAAGCCCCTGGCACTGATGGCCTTAGTGCAGAGTTCTACAAGGAGTTTAAGCATCTACTGGTGCCCAGACTACTGGCGATGTGGACCGAGGCCATAAACAGGGGGGAGCTACCTGAGACTACGAGAGAGGCGGTGATAACGCTACTGCTCAAACCAGGAAAACCCCCGGATGACTGTGGGTCATATAGACCTCTGTCATTAATTTATACGGATGCAAAAATCCTAGCAAAGATACTTGCCATTAGATTAACACCTTGGATGCCATATATGGTCCATGAGGATCAGGCAGGTTTCATTCCTGGCAGGTCTACGGCCACTAACGTCAGACGATGCCATGAGATCCTGACTATGACACCCCCAGACAAGCAAGCTATAGCCGTGTCAGTGGACATGCGCAAAGCATTTGATACAGTGTCCTGGCCTTTCCTGTTCGGGGTTTTACGAAATTATGGGTTCGGCCCGAAATTCCAGCAATGGGTACAATTACTGTATACGGGTCCCCAGGCCAGGGTTAGAGTCAATGGCGCCCTAACAGAAAAGATTGAGCTGCGAGGGGGCACTAGACAGGGCTGCCCATTGTCACCATTGTTGTTTGCCCTAATAATAGAACCATTAGCGGATTTATTGAGGGCTCGCTACAGTACATATGGGCTAATGACAGGGAATAAACTACACATTATAAATCTATACGCAGACGACATCCTGCTGTATCTAAAAAACCCAGACAGAACATTAGGGAAGGTCCTGGCAGCAGTAGAACAATTTGGTAGATTCTCGGGCCTGCGACTTAATTCCAACAAATCTGAGGTGTTCCCTATTACTAAGAACACAAGTAAACCCCGCGACCTGCATGGCCTACAGTGGTGCCCGACACATATTCAGTACCTAGGAGCATGTATAGCCAGGACGGCTCAGTTATCCCGGGCATTAAATTATACACTACTGACAGACTCCCTGTTTATGAAATTAAAGCATTCGAGTGTTCTCCCCATCTCCATGATGGGCAGGATTGCCCTGGTGAAAATGATAATTCTTCCAAAGTTGTTCTATTTATTTAGTACGGTACCGGTGTGGCCGGGGCGGGCCCTCTTCTCCAAAATGTCCAGTGCATGTGTGTCGTTTGTCTGGGGTGGTCATCCTAGGGTAAGCTGGAGGGCACTTACAGATGATTACTCGAAAGGAGGCCTGTTGGAACCAGATCTCGAACTATACTATTTAACTGCACAGGCACAACATGCCGCCCAGTGGGCCACAACATTTCTTAATCCGGCAGGCCCTATACCGACACAGCCCGAAAAAGAGGCCATATTGGCGCTTCACCAAATTACGAGACCCACTTTCAAACATCATAACTCCCTGAATCCAACAAAAGTGGTGATCACGGCATGGGCCAGAATAGTGGGGCTACACGACACGGATAGGATATACACCCGAGTATGCCGCTGTGGGGAGAAACTCAAGCTCCCTTCAGTATAGAAGGGGAGGTGGCGTGCCATTGGTCCTCTAGGGGTATATCTCAATGGGGTCAACTATTTACGGATGGGCACTTCATTCAATGGGACGATATCAAGGACGTAGTGGGGAATACACGTGGGACTAGACAACAATATTCTCGTATACAGGCAGCCATACAGAGTATGTGCCCGACCTTCCCCAATGAACCTCCACTTATCATAGGACTGGGATATATGTTCACGGGGGGATCTCAAAAGATAACGGCATCACGACGAATGGTCCCGACATTGTGCACTCACTAAACAGATCTCTTGTAACTCTAGATTTCGACTAATACATTACAAGATCATACAAAGAACGCACTACACCCCTATGAAACTCAAAAGCATATACTGCCCGAGATGCCACACGGAAAATGCAAACATTTATCATATGTTGTGGGCGTGTGTTCAACTGAGGGGATACTGGGGAGAGGTATGTCTAGCATTAGACGAGATGGCAGATCAACCAGTGGAATGGTCCCCGCGGGTGTGCCTGTTGGGAGCAATTGAAAAAATGGACCCGATATGGAGGAAGCTACTAAACTTGAGTCTGCTACTGGCTAAGAGGGCAATCTTGCTCAAATGGAAGAATGCAAACCCCCCAACCAAGGCTGACTGGGACAGGGACATGGTTTGGGCGAATGACATGGAGGAATTGTACATAGACACTGTACTCCCTGGTTCCCGGCCTAAGAACATCTGGGAAAGATACAAATTATACCTGTTGGACAAGACAGAGCTGTCATGATCTCTGCTTCCAAAAGATCAGGACTTGCCCGACTCCCTTGGAAGCAGACCCATAACCCCGGTTCCGAGTGCCAGCCAGTCCCAATTGGGACCTTTTGGACCCTGTCCTGGCGCCAGTGGCACCAGGCTCATAAAGATGCCCAGTCCCAGCGCTGGAAGCGCCGGGCTCATAATGCTTGGGTGGACTTACCTGCAGCAGACCATGCTGCTTACTTACCTGCCAGTTGAACCCCTGATCCTCTTCTGTTTGGGACTACTTTTCCTGTTGGGTGGGGCAGGAGCCACTCCCTAGGTTCAGAACACTGGAACTCTTCTGGAAAGCAGGAACTCTTTTCTTACCTAGGCGTGGCTGTGGAAGGAGACACCTAAGCACTACAGGAGGCTATTTAAACCACACCCGAAGGATGAATCTTGCTTTGTGTTATTCTGCATTCTCTGCAGCAGAACGCTCATCGTGTCTTCTGCTTCTGATCCTGGGCCTAAGGGAACAAAGGCTTACCATCCTGGAATCCAGTCTTCAGCAGCATCTGTAAAGACAAAGAAAGAACAGGTTAGCACTACGGTCTTCAGTGGCAGCGCATCTCTAACCTAGTCCATCGGCTGTCACCAACGCCTCGCGCTGCATTCCGGCATCTGAAAGACAAAAGCTTACCAGCTCTTCGCACGCTCCGGAGGCCTTCGGCGCTGCATCCCGCATCTGAAAGACAAAAGAAGGTGCGTTTAAAGACATTGGGCAACTTTATTACTCACGTGCCATTACTCCTTCCCACGCCGAATCCAGTGGGTATTCCAGCACCCTTCAGCTTCTCTAAAGCTCCGAACTTGTACCTGCAAGATAAAAGGGACAGTTAGTGCGCATCGTGAAGCAGGCTACAAGCGCTTACTTACGTGCTTCCAGGCGCTTCTATTCCTCACGCGGGTTCGATCCTCAACTCTCACCAGCCCGCCATCCGCCATCGCCGGAACCCTGCAAAACAAGAGATATCATTACAAAAGACTTTTAAGACATTTGAAGTGCCCAGAATTTACTGTTCGTGCAGTTAACGACGGACAGCAGTCCTCTGAGGTAAAGAGGCCTGCACCCTTATCCAGTGAAGAAACTGGTTACGGCACCCTGCCCCGAGGCAGATGGAGAGCTCGGCGTTCACTTACCTAAGGTGAGGGCGTTAACCTTTGGGGTTCTACAGGAGAAGAGAAAGGGAAGAGGAGAGAGGCACCCAATAACCCCAGTTCATTAATCCCATATTTTCTATCTGCAGACATCTTACTCTTCGAGTCAGACATACAGTGCACAGAGGTCCAGCCCAAAGAGCCAACCGTGTGTTACACATCACCTTTGAAGATACGGCATTCACCCAGTCAAGACCGGCGCCTCTGCGGGAATCAGGTGAGCGTTACAGAACACAAAGCCTACCGCAAAACTCCCACCCAGGCGCTATGGAAACCTCGGATACCGACCAGCTAGCCCAGTTACTTGGGGAACTAAGAGCAGAAGTGCATACAGCCCGTCAGGAAACGAATGCTCTAAGAAGGGAACTGATTATTTCCAAGGAGCGAAGAGACGATCTCGCTAGACAATTGCTACAGTCACAAGCTGGACAAACTCCGTTACCCGCATCAGGGGCAAATCTACCTTCAACATCCTCTACGAACCCAGTGCAGATCAACCTACCTGGGAATGTACCTCTGGCTCCGCCCGAACGATTTTCTGGTGACCCAAAGAGGTTTGCAGTATTTATTAATCAGTGCCGGTTGCACTTCTTATGCCGGCCAGCAGCCTTTCCAACTGATCAAGCTAAGGTAGCTTTCGTGCTTTCGTACCTTAGTGGCAATGCGGCAGACTGGTCGATCCCTCTAGTTAATCAAGATGATCCGGTTCTCCATGATTTTCAAGCTTTTCAGCTCAGTATGGAAAAACTGTTTGCAAGACATTCACAGGGGCAGGCCTTGGACAATGAGCTCCTTTCATTGCGACAGGGTAATCAAGACCTTTTGGCTTATATTGCGTCTTTCAACAGACTGATAGTGGAAACTCGATGGCCTGAGGACAAAAGGATTACGCTGTTTTATAGAGGTCTACGTGGAGAGCTCAAAGATGTGTTAGCCCAAGTAGTGAATCCCCCGCAAGACTGTTCGGACTATATTGACTTAGTCGTTCAAATTGACCACAGACTGCAGAACAGGAAGGCCGATCGTTCCAAGTTTGATGCTCGAGTATTTTCCAAACCACCAACTCCTACCAAAGGAGTAGACTCCGGGGAACCCATGCAAATAGGGGGCCTGAAAGGACCACTAACACAAAAGGAGCGGGAAAGGAGAAAACAGCTGCAATTATGCCTCTATTGCGGATCTCGGGGCACTTTCTTCGAGACTGTCCGGTGAAACCAGCCAAGAAGGCAGTAGGAGCTGCAGTTACCAGGGTCACAAACTCTGAGCAGGGAAACGACCTCGCCCGACAAGAATAGAGGTCCTCTTGCCGAGCGTTAAAACCAGTTCAGTGACCTCGCATTTCGTGATACCTATGGTCCTCATTAGCCCTGAACATCCGGATCGATTACATGCGATTGAAGCTTACGTCGACAGCGGTGCCATCGGCAATTATGTGGATCATGAAATGGTTTTGAGGATGAATCTGACTCTTTGTCCAAAGGCTGTAAAGGACGTCATTACTACGGTCGATGGTACGGAGATAGCCTCCGGACCAGTAACGCATACCACCCAAGAAGTGACGCTAGTAAGTCAAGATGGACACCACGAGAAGATCGTGTTCGATGTGATCAAGGCCCCTCAGTTCCAGATTATTCTAGGAATTCCTTGGTTAGAGAAGCACAATCCTCAGATCGATTGGCGAGCAAGAACGGTTCAGTTTCCAGAATGTGTCTCTACTTGTCACCCTCGACCTGGTGTTGCACTGGCAGCAATTTCCTCGGAGGCTCCCCAGTTACCTCCTGAATACCTAGAATTCCAAGATGTTTTCCGGAAGGATCAGGCTAACTCTCTACCTCCTCATAGGTCTTAGGACTGCCAGATAGACCTGATACCTGGATCTACTCCTCCTTGTAGTAGAATTTATGCCCTCACCGAGCCTGAGAATCTTCACCTCCGACAATACCTGGATCAATACCTAGCGAATGGGTTTATTCGTCGTTCCAAGTCCCCTGCTTCCTCAGCTTTGTTCTTCGTTCCAAAAAAAGAAGGGGACCTTAGAACTTGTATAGATTATCGCGCCCTGAACCAGATCACCGTTAAGAATAGATATCCGTTACCTTTGATCCCTGAACTCCTGGACCAAGTCAGAAAAGCATGCATATATACAAAGCTGGATCTTAGAGGAGCCTACCACTTGGTACGAGTAAAAGAGGGCGATGAATGGAAGACGGCCTTCCGCACCAAGTATGGGCTATTTGAATATCAGGTCATGCCCTTCGGACTTTGCAATGCCCCGGCCGCCTTTCAATATTTTATGAACGATGTCCTCAGAGAGCTCATAGATGTGTGTGTTGTTGTTTACATTGACGACATCCTCGTTTATTCTTCATCGGAAACTGAACATCGAAGACACGTGAAAATGGTCCTCGAGAGATTGCGTCAACACAAACTTTTCGCTAAATTGGAAAAATGTGTTTTCAACGTGACTGAAGTTGAATTCTTGGGATTCATATTATCACCTAGCGGAGTGCGTATGGATTCAAAGAAGGTCGATGCAATTCTCAAATGGCCATCGCCATCCTCCGTAAAAGGTGTTCAAAGCATGTTAGGCTTCGCTAACTTTTACCGCAGGTTTATCCCCGAATTCTCTCGAATAGTCCAGCCCATCACCGCCTTGTTAAAGAAAAACAAACGTTTTGAATGGTCTACCGAGGCGGAACAAGCTTTCCAGAATTTGAAGACTAGATTTATCTCTGCACCGATCTTAAAACATCCTCGCCCAGAACTCCCCTACATCGTTGAAACTGATGCTTCGAGCCTTGCCATGGGGGCAGTTCTATCACAAAAGGACCCAGTAACCAATCAGTTGCATCCCGTGGCATTTTGGTCCCGCAAATTCTCGCCTCCTGAAATCAATTACACTATTACTGATAAGGAACTTCTAGCTATCAAGTCCGCCTTTAAGGCTTGGCGGCATTATCTTCTGGGGGCCCGACACACCGTTACTGTGATTACAGATCACCGAAACCTGCAATATTTGAAAACCGCAAAAGCTCAATCCTCTAGGCAACTCCTTTGGGCACTATTCTTTGCCGAGTTTGACTTCATAATTACCTATCGACCTGGTACAAAAAACGGTAAAGCTGATGCCCTTTCTCGGATGGGAGTGGAAGAACATTTGATCAATCCTAAACCTGTACCTATCATTCCCGAACAAAGAATTCTAGGTGTAATCGCCACACAATCCATAGAGGAAGTTAAGGATAAAGCCAGGCTACTGGTAACTCCAGCAGACATACAGAATTGGCATCTGCAGGGAAAGGACTTTACGGTGAAGGACAACCTATTATATTTCCAAGAACGGTTATACCTGCCCAGCATAGATTTACAGAAAAAGGTAATCTCTTGTTATCACGATTCTTTAATGGAAGGACATCCCGGTATGACCAAGACCTCGGAAAAGATCAAGCGCTACTTCTGGTGGCCGTCTTGGAAAAAAGATATCAGAGACTTTATAATGTCCTGTGGAGTATGCGCCCAAAACAAGAGTCAAAAGGAAAAACCAGCCGGCCTCTTACGCCCTATTGACATCCCGCCTCGCCCTTGGCATACGCTTTCTATGGACTTCATCACCGATCTACCTCCATGCTCCGGATACAATACGATCCTAGTAATCGTGGACCTATTCTCCAAGATGGCGCATTTCATTCCACTCAAAGGCTTACCAACAGCAGCAACTCTGGCCCGAGAATTTCTCGAAAACATCGTCCGACTGCACGGTTTTCCTTCAGTTCTAATTTCGGATCGAGGTAGTCAATTTATTTCTAATTTTTGGCGAAGTTGCTGTCGGTCGGTTCAAATTGATGTGAGACTTTCGACCAGCCACCACCCTCAAACCGGCGGACAAACCGAGAGGACCAATCAAACTCTGGAACAGTATTTGCGCTGCATGCTACAACAAACTGAAAAAACTTGGAAAGATATCCTTTGGATAGCCGAATATGCCTACAATAACTCTGTCCACTCGGGAACTGGGAAGACCCCGTTTTTTCTTTTATACGGTAGTCACCCTCGAACCTCGGAGTTGGATCCACTCCAAGATCTTGGAACACCAGCAGTAGACCACCTGCATTCTACAATCACCCAAGCCTTTAAGGAAGCCGTTTCTCACCTTCAAAGGGCTAAAGAACAATACAAGAAAGGAGCAGACCAACATCGGAAGGAAGCCCCCCAATATCAAGTAGGAGATCAAGTCTGGTTATCCACCAAATATCTACCTCTAAAAGGACCACGCACATTCAACCCAAGATACCTTGGTCCCTATTCCATCACTACCATAGTAAATCCAGTAGCGGTCAAGTTGGACTTGCCCCCTCACATGAAGATACATCCGGTCTTCCACGTCTCTCTATTAAAACCCGTGCAACCTCAAACCCGACTAACTACATCTCCAAAACCTATTCTAGTTGATGGAGAACTCGAGTTTGAAGTCAAAAGCATCCTGGATTCCAAGATCTCCAAATCTAAACTATTTTACCTGATTGACTGGAAAGGCTACGGTCCCCAAGAAAGATCCTGGGAACCTGCAGAATATGTCCACGCGCCTCGTCTAATCAAAAGATTTCATCGAACATTTCCTAACAAGCCCAAACCCCCGGAGAAGCCCGGTTTGGGAGGGGCTTTGAGGGGGGGGTGCTGTCATGATCTCTGCTTCCAAAAGATCAGGAATTGCCCGACTCCCTTGGAAGCAGACCCATAACCCCGGTTCCGAGTGCCAGCCAGTCCCAATTGGGACCTTTTGGACCCTGTCCTGGCGCCAGTGGCACCAGGCTCATAAAGATGCCCAGTCCCAGCGCTGGAAGCGCCGGGCTCATAATGCTTGGGTGGACTTACCTGGAGCAGACCATGCTGCTTACTTACCTGCCAGTTGAACCCCTGATCCTCTTCTGTTTGGGACTACTTTTCCTGTTGGGTGGGGCAGGAGCCACTCCCTAGGTTCAGAACACTGGAACTCTTCTGGAAAGCAGGAACTCTTTTCTTACCTAGGCGTGGCTGTGGAAGGAGACACCTAAGCACTACAGGAGGCTATTTAAACCACACCCGAAGGATGAATCTTGCTTTGTGTTATTCTGCATTCTCTGCAGCAGAACGCTCATCGTGTCTTCTGCTTCTGATCCTGGGCCTAAGGGAACAAAGGCTTACCATCCTGGAATCCAGTCTTCAGCAGCACCTGTAAAGACAAAGAAAGAACAGGTTAGCACTACGGTCTTCAGTGGCAGCGCATCTCTTACCTGGTCCATCGGCTGTCACCAACGCCTCGCGCTGCATTCCGGCATCTGAAAGACAAAAGCTTACCAGCTCTTCGCACGCTCCGGAGGCCTTCGGCGCTGCATCCCGCATCTGAAAGACAAAAGAAGGTGCGTTTAAAGACATTGGGCAACTTTATTACTCACATGCCATTACTCCTTCCCACGCCGAATCCAGTGGGTATTCCAGCACCCTTCAGCTTCTCTAAAGCTCCGAACTTGTACCTGCAAGATAAAAGGGACAGTTAGTGCGCATCGTGAAGCAGGCTACAAGCGCTTACTTACGTGCTTCCAGGCGCTTCTATTCCTCACGCGGGTTCGATCCTCAACTCTCACCAGCCCGCCATCCGCCATCGCCGGAACCCTGCAAAACAAGAGATATCATTACAAAAGACTTTTAAGACATTTGAAGTGCCCAGAACTTACCGTTCGTGCAGTTGACGACGGACAGCAGTCCTCTGAGGTCAAGAGGCCTGCACCCTTATCCAGTGAAGAAACTGGTTACGGCACCCTGCCCCGAGGCAGATGGAGAGCTCGGCGTTCACTTACCTAAGGTGAGGGCGTTAACCTTTGGGGTTCTACAGGAGAAGAGAAAGGGAAGAGGAGAGAGGCACCCAATAACCCCAGTTCATTAATCCCATATTTTCTATCTGCAGACATCTTACTCTTCGAGTCAGACATACAGTGCACAGAGGTCCAGCCCAAAGAGCCAACCGTGTGTTACACATCACCTTTGAAGATACGGCATTCACCCAGTCAAGACCGGCGCCTCTGCGGGAATCAGGTGAGCGTTACAGAGCAGGAGCACTCTGACCCTGAATAGTAATTGAAACAGTACAATGTATGAATGTACCACTATAACAGCTAAGTGATTGTATTACCTGTGTGCAACAAAAATAAAGAATAAACAAAAAAAAAAAGAATAGTGGTAGGGTCAGATAGGTTAGAATAGGACAGTGGATGGTTTTTCATTTATAGACATTGGCTGACGACTGACAAGCAGCCTAGTTGTATTAGGTAGGGAAGTCTTGTATATAGGGAGATATGGGCTTTATCTAATTATTTAATACAATCTGGAGTAGAATGTCTAATCAGAGTCTGTTTCCTTCTTGTAACCTACCACATAAAAAAGTGAATATTATATTTAGGATTCACCCCCTCACTTCAAATCGTGCCTGGGCTGATCTAGCCCTTGATCCTTCTGAGATCGATAAAATAAGTACCATGAAATTAGGAAATAATTAGAGTTATTGTTACAGCGCTTAGAAGTGAGAGGAATCTGGTCTGAAGCACTGTATAGCAATCTGTTATTTTTCTATACATCCTCAATTGCTTGCCTTTTGAAAAGTTAGCATGGCATATATCTACACCTATTATGTGATCGCAGCCGCATTGGCTTCCTTTTGAAGGCCTCCAATGGGGTCTTGCAGTTTATATTTGTAGAGCCTCCACTACCCTCATTGGCCCTTTTTTCTTAACTGTTTGTACAGACTCTGTCACATGCCCACAGAGCCTTCCCTTCCCATCTCTATGTTATATGTTTGTGATGTGATATGATGCAATGCTAAAGATTATCACCCTGGGAGGGCACGGTGTCCAATCGGGATGCTCGGAACATGGGCTGTATTCTATAGACAAGCCTGCATTCCGACCACTTAGCACCCATGTAGTTTCCTACACAGGTTCTAATGGTGTCTTCTAAAATAAAAATAAAAAACATACCTTTCTTACGTGGCCCGGTGCTGTGCAGTGCAGCTGTCATCTTAGGCCGTTTTCCTGTTGATGATGTCACAGTCTTCAACATGGAAAATGGACTTGCCGACTGCAGCACTGTGAGGTGCCAGCCCACGCAAGAAAGGTACTTTATTTTCTTTTTTTTAAAAAGACACCATTACAAACAAACGGGTGCTAATGGTGATATGCCCCTAGGCAGCGTGCCGACCATTTCAATAATGGCAACACCAGCCTCATTAGGCGACCCTTGCTGTGCTCTGGCCATTTACTTGGGCAGCGGGCCGTTAGCTACAGGGTCAGCCTGTTATTTTGGGGTATATCGCCTCATTCGAAAAGTGATAAACCTCCACTGGTGTGGCCTTGTACACCTATATGCTGTTCCATCCTATATTGCTTCAACCTAACTGGCTAGCCTTAGAACATGTGTCTGAAACCTTAGGCTCTCTAGATGTATTGGACTACAGCTCCCATCTACAATAGCCACCAGCATGGTCCATGGTGAGGGATTGTTAAGATGGATTTCTAAACTCTAACCTGGTGGGCAGATGTTTAGGAGGCCACCCTAGTTTAGTGGAACAAGGGAACCTTCTGGACAAGCCAGATCAATCTAGGTAGCTTGGTAGGCAGAGAAGACTAAGTCTCAGGAGGGGTGAGAGTGATCGGAAGACCACAATGAGCACACACAGTCGGCCGGACCAATAGACACAATTAAGCTTCAGGTATGTAAAAACAGTTACCACACAAATCTTATACTAGATAACATATATGCAGTTCGTTTCCTAATGTAACAAAGGAATAAAACACAGCCACAATCTGTAAATAGAAGGGTGAGTTAAAACACTAGGAGCATTAGACAATTCTCAGAGTCGTTCCCCAACTTTTGAGTCCAGCCCTCAGAAGTGGAGAGCCTTGTGGTCAACAGTACAGTTTGTGTGTAAAAACGCACGATTGCGCCGATAGAAGAAAAGCGGTTCTTCTTGGGAGGGCTGTTGCAAGTCAGAAAGGGACTTGAGGCAATGAAGAATTGGTTCCCACTATTTGGGTAGGGCCTGCCCTTGGTGGCAGAGCTTTGTCAAAAGGTGAGAATAGCTAGGGAGCTCAGCCTAACCCAGCCAAAACGAATACCTTTTTAGGGAGATTTGTGTGTAAAAGAGAACGGTTGTGCGAGGGGGCCACTGGTAAGTGATGCAAATACTCATCGACCCTCGGCACAGTCCAGACCAAACTTTGCCAGTTTAGTCGAGGTCGCTAGTAGATTGAAGTCCTGCAGTTTCATGGCGCTCCAGCTCTCGTTGGCTGCAGGATAGAACGATCGTCCATGATGGGACAGTTGCCTTTTCTCTGCTTTTGAAGAAGGTGCAAAGAAAATTCCAGTGCAGCAGGCTGAAGGCCACAGGAGATCAGGTCAGCAAGGCACCTACAGTGACCGTTAACAACAAGTATTGACGCAGGAATCACAGAGGCATGCAGCATTACGCACTCGCCTTATTCAGGACCCAGAGGAGCTAGACCTGCAAAATATGGCAGGAGAGGGCACAGGACCACAGAACTCTCGGGTTCCCACTTGAGACAGCAGCGATTCTGCGCGATACCCTGAGGTAGAGCTGGACAGTTGACTGGATGGCTAAGGAACATTCTGAAGGGGCTTGTTCGGTGGGTAAGCAGAGGGTACCAAGAGTAGTTGTTCCCACTGCTACAAAGGGGCGAAGCACCTTGGCAAGCCTTCTTGCTCGATGAAGAAAACAGGGGTCTGACGGGACAGCAGAGGGTGAAGGGTGCCAAAACCTTCCAACAGATCTCTGGCGGTTTCACAAGTCTGTTTCTTGGTGCAGGATACTTGGCTCCTTCTGTAGTTCGGGGGAACTTTGGTGATCGAACTGGAATGGATTCAGAGCCCCTTCTCTTATCCAAGATTAGCTTTGCGCCAAAATCGAGGGCTTCCAATCGACGATCTGCTCTCATGCAGGCATCCCAGTTGTGAACCAATAACAGTCCACGATGGATCCAGGCATTCAGGCACTGCAGACATCCTGGAACCAGTAGTGTGGATTGGGACAAGACAGTCCCAACCCGCTTCCTGTGCACACACACGTGACAGGCAGAAGCCAGCGAAAGAGATTTTTTTTTGCAGGATGCTACATGCCCAAAAAAGGAAACCCAGATTACTCGACCTGGGGGTAGGCAAGGCACAAAATGGCCATGGGACAGAACAAAGGACTTTGTGGCTCGGCCATTTTCGGACCTGGCCACAGTCCTGAACCAAACGCGGTAAATGCGATGTGATCCTGTAAAAAGAAGTAACACACTTATAAAAAGCAACGGCTGCCACTAGTTCATCCCAGGAACACTTGTACATTAACCAAAAAATCCTTTGAGGGTGTCTAGGGCCATAAAACAAAAAGGACCACGGCGTACGGTACTGGAAGGTACATTGTGCACTGTTAAAAAGTTACCAAGAAATGGCAACATAGTAGAAGGCTAAGCGAAACATAGTTTCCTAGTACTGACAGTCTGAAGGACGTGTCAATTTCCCCATAAAAAAGGTGAGCAAAAGCCCAGAGGAGCCCAGCTGAAGGCTGTGCTCCACTGGCAAAAGTAAGGATGGGATAGCCAAACAAAAGCAAAATGTTTGGGGGGGTCCAAAAAATTGAGGGAACATTACATATTGACATAATCTTTCCCAACAGGGATCATGGCAGTTGTAGCCCAATATATCTGGAGATTGCAGGCCCTTGCATTAGACCGTAGTCCGAATTAGCATACATTCTGACAGAGCAATGGCCATGTTAGCAGACAGGGTTAATGCTGTTAAAGGCATGGTCTAGTAAAAATTTGTATTGTCCCTACGGGTCGGCCAAGTTTTTTTAAGCCTAAGTGGCTCGATTTTAGAAAACTTTCCTATGGACCTTACCCGAGTTTTCGTCCATTAAATGCACGCGAAAACAAGCACCAGGGAGCCGCCATTTTCTGATAATCCTATCTTTTCCCCCATCGCCCTGAATGACCTGCTTTTGCGGCACTAAATCAAATCCCCCGCCCCTGAGCCTGTCATCAGCAGACTCGTACCGCCCATTTCCCAACGCCAAAGCACGTCTTGTGTCAACATTCGCTGCGCCTCAGCTAATGACGTGTCGCCATGGAAATGGCAGGACGCCTCTTTCCTCAATAAGTATAAACAGACCGAACAGATTTTCGATTCCATTCCTCTCTCTGTGTTACTTTGAGTATTCTGTGACTCGTTTCAGTGCTCTGGTCAGCTACCTTCGCCGCTTGTAGCCCGTGTGAACAGATACCAGTACCACCGCTATAAATTATTTTAGTTTGTTTAACACACAATGGCTACAATAATGCCCTACATGTACGAGCCCGAGTATACCGAGGAGGAACTACTGGAAAGGGAAGCACGCGAAAACGATGGGGATTCGGACGGCAGTTGGCAGGACGATTTCAACAGATGAAGAGCCTGGGCCTAGTCGAATGGACGGCGTCTCCACCTGGTGCACATGCAATCGGTGCGAGCTAATGCCAACTGAGGACGAGAACTGCTGCTGCCGAGAAAACTCAGGATGCCTGGCCTACATTTCGGAAGGCGAGCCACGACCCCAATGTATCACCGAGCTGCCAGACTTCAGGGCAGCCTGCCTCACAAGGGCCGTGTTGAGAATAATGATGGTGCTTATGCACGAACTTCGCGCAACTGTTCGTCCTCGTAATTCGAGTAACGAGTAAGTATACTCTGCTTGTCATTCCACTCCTATTTCATGTTCTTCTACTATATCCAAAATTACATCTACATATCATTGTAACGCATGTAAGTCATTCAATAGTGTGCATTGTCTAGATAGCATTTGTCCGTGCAGAATGCCATTAGTTACAAGAATTGTCATTGACAACAAACGTTTATTAAACTTATCTTGGTCATTTAAAAACAGTTTGTTTCATTCCTTTTCACAGGTGGTACAGGCTGGTGGCCTATCGTTCCTTTACATGGTGGCTCCACGGGAGACTTGGACACCGCGTTCGAAGAGTGATACCCGCCTGTGCCGTTCGTGCCATTAGAGAAACGTTCCCGAGTGACAGCGGTCAGTACAGGGGATTTTCTCTCGCTGTGCTGCAACCTGACCTGTATAATATTTAAAGTCTTGTACTTTTGTGTCATGAAAATAAGATACAAAATAAAACACCACATATATTTTAACAACGGTTGTTTCGATTTTTTAAATGAATCAAGTGTGTCTCTATTCAAGGATGGACGTCAGACATCTGTGCTCCGAATGGGTGAAGGTCTGGTCGCTGTGAAGCAGGGTGGTCAATATCTATCTAAGCTAACATAACATATTCTCGATAATGCATGCACTAAATAACACTTGTTCAAAGTCTTTCAGTAGGTTATGACTCTATAAAAGTCACACATATATCTATACTAACAATTACCATTGGATTATACAGGCCTTAGGGTCTTGACCACTATAATACACCGGTTGAAGTGTGGGTCTGTGCTCACAAGAATCTCTGGTATGTGGCATTTGTTATTGATAAGCAACGATATACTATCATTGATATAAAGGCGATATACTATATATTGATATAAAGGCGGTTCGCGCCAGTGGATGCGCGCTGGCATGGGGGGCTGTCAGGAGCGCGAAAGGCCAAGGTGCCAAACTACATGCACACTTCAAAAGGTATCCCACGCCAAGGGGCCATCGGTCACATGGCCTCCTCAGACCCCGTGTCTCCAGCCAGGCCTCCCCTTCAAGCAGGCCGCCCCCCTGCAATCCACATAAGTGTGTCTCCATTCAGCAGTCTTCCTGTGCCTTATCTGCACGCCAAAGGCCCATCCATCCCACCCACCCTCTATCAAAGGCGGTTCGCACCAGTGGATGCGCGCTGGCATGGGGGGCTGTCAGGGGCGCGAAAGGCCAAGGTGCCAAACTACATGTACACTTCAAAAGGTATCCCACGCCAAGGGGCCATCGGTCACATGGCCTCCTCAGACCCCGTGTCTCCAGCCAGGCCTCCCCTTCAAGCAGGCCGCCCCCCTGCAATCCACATAAATGTGTCTCCATTCAGCAGTCTTCCTGTGCCTTATCTGCACGCCAAAGGCCCATCCATCCCACCCACCCTCTATCAAAGGCGGTTCGCACCAGTGGATGCGCGCTGGCATGGGGGGCTGTCAGGGGCACGAAAGGCCAAGGTGCCAAACTACATGTACACTTCAAAAGGTATCCCACGCCAAGGGGCCATCGGTCACATGGCCTCCTCAGACCCCGTGTCTCCAGCCAGGCCTCCCCTTCAAGCAGGCCGCCCCCCTGCAATCCACATAAGTGTGTCTCCATTCAGCAGTCTTCCTGTACCTTATCTGCACGCCCGAGGCCCATCCATCCCACCCCCCTCTATCAAAGGCGGTTCGCACCCGGGGATGAGCGCTGGTATGGGGGGCTGTGACGGGCGCAAACGGCCAAGGTGCCAAACAGCATGTACACTTCAAAAGGTATCCCACGCCAAAGGGCCATCGGTCACATGGCCTCCTCAGACCCCGTGTCTCCAGCCAGGCCTCCCCTTCAAGCAGGCTGCCCCCCTGCAATCCACATAAGTGTGTCTCCATTCAGCAGTCTTCCTGTGCCTTATCTGCATGCCCCAGGCCCATCCATCCCACCCACCCTCTATCAAAGGCGGTTCGCGCCAGTGGATGCGCGCTGGCATGGGGGGCTGTCAGGGGCGCGAAAGGCCAAGGTGCCAAACTACATGTACACTTCAAAAGGTATCCCACGCCAAAGGGCCATCGGTCACATGGCCTCCTCAGACCCCGTGTCTCCAGCCAGGCCTCCCCTTCAAGCAGGCTGCCCCCCTGCAATCCACATAAGTGTGTCTCCATTCAGCAGTCTTCCTGTGCCTTATCTGCATGCCCCAGGCCCATCCATCCCACCCACCCTCTATCAAAGGCGGTTCGCGCCAGTGGATGCGCGCTGGCATGGGGGGCTGTCAGGGGCGCGAAAGGCCAAGGTGCCAAACTACATGTACACTTCAAAAGGTATCCCACGCCAAGGGGCTATCGGTCACATGTCCTCCTCAGACCCCGTGTCTCCAGCCAGGCCTCCCCTTCAAGCAGGCCGCCCCCCGAAGACCACGACATAGATACGTCATTCATTCACAAACACACCCCTGTTTCTAATACTTTATAAACCACTTGATATGTCTCATGAGAACATCTTTGTGCTTTGCAAGTCAACTCCTGAACGTGTTACCTGGCAACCACTGAGATCTACGCTAATCTGCTCGTCGTCGTGCTATCCGTGAACTTCTGTGACCGCTTAGAGCAAACCCATCAGTGTGCTACCTGTGGCCACCCACCTATTCTCCTGCAACATACTGCTCTGCTTGCTGAATCCAACTGTTTGTTGGTCAAGGTAAGGCCATGTATCCTAGTCATATTTCGCAGATTTTTAAATGTCTATCTATTTGCGAGTAGAGTACACAATAATGCTATGTTCATTGGTCTCATTGCTATTGACTTGAGTTTCCATTGCTATACTATCAATAGATCTATTTATTTTCATCTGTGTCTATTGTCATCGAATTGCACCCTTCGGGGGTCCAGTCTATAATGTAAGCATGTTTCCTTCTCGTGCAATACAGAACATCCAAGGAATGAGTCACATGTTCAGTTTTTAGTCACATCATTTATACATTTCTGCAACTTATGCAAATACAAAGCCGCACATAATGAACTGGTATAGTTCCTGCGACCAAAACAAACCTTGCATTGATCATTGTATGATTCATTTACTTTTGTATCAAATCTTTATTCTTGATGATTGTATAATAATGTCGATATTTACTTTTCAGATTTATCAACAATGCCTGCCTGTTCGATTAGCGGTTGCCCTTCGAAGACCCATGCAAAATCTGAAGGCACTACAATGCATGTATTCCCGAATACTGTTGATCGAATAAGAGAATGGGTCAGAAGTTGCGGATATCCACTGGATGAGCTGGAAAGTAGAGTCCAACAAGTCTTACAGGACAAGAGGGGTGATCGATACCGCATCTGCAGCCGGCACTTTTCCTTGGACATGTACGCAACATCTTGGATAACAAAGAAGAATAAACGGCGAACGACACGGAAATTGCTCGAAAACGCTATTCCCACTCTATTCATCCACATTCCGCCACCGGTGAGTCAAGTGTTCGGATTTAGCTTTAGGACTTGCGGTAGTGTGTAGGTAGCCCAACGGATTAATTGATATTGTAGGTGTTCTATGCCTTGTAATAATTTCGATATTGATATGAGTGTATAGTTTTTTGAATAATGACATTTATCAATATATTCTTTTTCGATTTCATAACCCACAAACGCAATGTATAAATATGGGAACAGGGAACTGTGCTGTATTGAGCATTTTTCAAGTATTCTGTAGCCTTACATGGCTATTTTTAATATTGGCATTTCATCATCAATCATTAATTTACCTTTACAACTTCTTGACTATCCCTTGAATCTGAAGCAAGAACATTCTACATCCTTGATGTGGTCGCAGTTATCAACCACTTCTAGCGCGTATCAGGTAATCTTACTAGGCTAATCCGCTAAAGACTTGTTTTATGCATGTCAAGTAATAGTTTTATTTTATCGTGTAATTATTTTACCAAATGTTTGGTTAGTGCTTTCCAATTGATATACACCTTACTTATCGTCCACTGGTGTTTGTTTTCAGTTATAATTAGTGTTATCCATACTAATGCAAGTACTGTCTTTCAGGGAGATGCTGAAGCGTCCGCCACATCTACAACATTTCTAGATGTTCTTCACCAGCAGGAGGTATGGATACTGACAGCTCCATCGAGCGTCATCATTAGAGCTGGAATTCTTGTCGTTTGATTGTTCTACACAATGTTTCATTCGTGGTTAGCAGTTGATATGTACCTGTGCTGTCGACCCCAGGTGTGTGTTATGTTTTCACTATTGTAATCCTCACTAATGCAAGTACTATGTTTCAGGCAGTTGATGGAGCGTCAACCCCTGCACTTGATGCAGAGCCTGACATTCAAGTAATTCCAGGGGAAGTGGAAGCGGGACCATGCGTATACGAATCGGCGCAACAGCTTTCGGAAGCGTGCACTACATTTGCAACATCCATAGATATTCTTCAGCAGCACGAGGTATGAATAATGACAGCTCCATCATGCGTGATCATATAACGTGATTCCATTTGCTATACTTTCTTCCCTATTAACGCAAGTGCTGTGTTTCAGGGAGACGACGAAGCTTCCACTACAATCACAACATCCAATTTAGATGATGCAGATGTAAATAAATTGGAGAAATAAGTCAATGAAATGTGATCATATTTAGATTTTCCTTGATTCTTTTGGACAATGCATCATTTGCGGTTATCTTTTTATTTGTACCTGTGCGTTCGACCCCAAGTGTGTGTTATGTTTCCAATTTTGAAAACCATACTAATCCAAGTACTGTGTTTCAGGGAGACGAGGGAGCTTCCACCACAATCACAACATCTCATTTAGATGATGCAGATGTAAAGGAATCGTTGAAATAAGTCGATGAAATGTGATCATATTTGGATTTTCCTTGATTCCTTTGGGCAATGCATCATTTGTGGTTATCTCTTTATATGTACCTGTGCCGTCGACCCCAAGTGTGTGTTGTGTTGCCAATATTGAAAAGCATACTAATGCAAGTACTGTGTTTCAGGGAGATGCGGTTGCCTCCTCTCCAATACAACCATTCATGGCAGTCCATGCAGAGCCAGAGGTATGGATACTGACAGTTCCATCGAAATAGATCATCACTGGTCAAATACTTGTCGTTTGATTGTTGCACACAATGTTTAAATCGTGTTTGGCTATTGAGATGTACCCGTGTGTTCTGCCTCACATGTGTTTTATGCTAACAATATTTTGATACATAGTAATGAAAGTACTATGTTTCAGGGAGACGATGGAGCCTCATTCCGTGCTGTCTATGCGGATACAGAAAATATAGTCGTTGCAGCGCAAGAGGAAGGGAGGACATGCGGAAATAAATCGGAGCTACTGCGTGCAGATGTTGAAGGTCGAGTCAAAAAAGCTGCAAAGAAAAAAAACCAAAAAAAGGTTAGTTACAAACAGTTCATAACTTTAAAAAAATGTTTGTGCTGGGGATTATTTTATGTTTTTTTCCAGTCAATTCTACTACACTCCATCTTGTATTTAAACTGAACATCCCTTTTCCAATCTCTCCTCCAGTTACACGTGGGTGTCAGAACTATAGACACAGAGACAGTGAAGCGAATGAGAGATGTGGCTTGCCAGACCGTGTACACTATGGAGGAACTATTAATTGAGGCGAGGCGTGTTCAGGCTCGAGATGCTCATGTCCAATGGCCAGAACATGAATTAACTGTGTTTGGAGACTACAGCAAAGTTGCATTGGACCATAGCTACAGTGCGACCGCACCACCACAAGAACATGTTATTGAATGTATTGAAGATATCTCTGAAGTAGTTGCAGATCAATTCACACAATCTACACCCGCCAAAAATTTGCCACCAAAAAACCTGTCGACATTGTTGTGTTCTCCCATCAATGTTGAAGTAATAGATGTCGAAATGACAGAGAATGAACCAGCCGCAGCATCCATAGACGCATCAGAACTTGATATAAGCGATATTAATTTCCAATGTGTTGAAATCTCCACAACATCACAGGCTGAAACAACGTTGACGCAGGATGACAGTCTAATGAAAGAGAGCAAATACATTGTATTCGACAGTTGTTTGATGGAAATTATAAGTATGCTGAAATGTGTGCATTCCATTAGTGGGAAAGTATGTGGGAAGCCATTGATTAATGTGACTCGGCAAATAAAAGCCAGTAACGTCAAAATAAATGCCGCCTGTAGATTAAATCATAGGTTCTCATGGTCTGCACAACCGATGCTGGGGAAACTGCCAGCAGGCAATCTACTGTGTGCAGCTGCATCACTTTTTAGTGGCTCCAGTTTTAGAAAGTTAGAGGCTTTCTTTCAGTTTGTGGGACTACATTTCATTTCTAAAGCGCTGTACTACACATACCAACGTGATTATCTGTTTCCAGCCATTAGTGATGCTTGGAAAATTGAACAATTGTCTCTAGCAAGTACATTCGAAGGCAAACGATTCAGGCTAGCCGGCGATGGACAGTGCGACAGCCCTGGATTTTCTGCCAAGTACTGCACCTACCACTTTCAGGACATGGATAGTAAGAAAATTGTGAGTTCGGTGGTAGTGCAGGTAACACAATGTACATCCTCAGTGGCCATGGAGAAACTAGGTTTTATAAAATCAGTGGAATATCTACAATCGAGGGGAATGCACATCGACCTCATAGCCACGGATAGACACGTTTCAATTGCCAAGACATTGAGAGAGCAGTTCCCACATATTAAACATCAATTTGACGTTTGGCATCTTGCTAAATCAACCAATAAGAAAATCTTGGCTGCAGGGAAAAAAAAAGGTTTTAAAAGTATTTTGCAGTGGTCACATTCTATCACCAACCATCTTTGGTGGAGCTCAAAAACTTGTGAAGGGTCAGTGGAAATACTACTTGAAAAATGGCGGTCACTGGTGCACCACTGTACCAACGTTCACCGCTGGACAGAAAATGAACATTTCCACCAATGTGAACATGGCCCTTTGACCCAGAGGAGGCACGGAAGAAGAAGTGGTTGATTCCATCTTCACCGACACACAAAGCCATTGAGAAGATTGTTTTCGACAAAACTCTATCAAGAGATTTGAGAGGACTGACAGAATTCTGTCACACAGGAGATTTGGAGGTGTTCCACAATATGTGCCTAAAGTACAGGCCAAAGCGCTTGCATTTTAGCTTTCGGGGCATGAAACATCGCACTCTACTAGCGGTCTTGGCCCATAACAGCAATGTCGGACGTGAACAATCTAGGACTAGGGGTAAAGTAAGGATGCCTTGCTACACTAAGGTGTTTTCAAAACGAAGTAAGCAATGGGTGATCAAACCAGTCTAAGATGAAATGCAGTTCGACTTTGTGAAAGGCCTTATTGTTGCTGTGTTAGAGAAGCACAGATATGGAATTTTGGACATTTCTGTGCAGAGCAGTGATCCATTGCCACCGAACATTGCGACTGTGCCATGCCCACCCGAAGCACAGCTGATTGTGAAGTACAAATCCCGGTTTAAATAATTGTAATACGATTGTCTTTTTGTAAATAAATGTTATTGTACAGTGTACCTGTAAACCTAACCCCTACCTTCACCATCATGGGTGGCGAACAAGCTGGGTGTCATCTTTGAATTCTCTCTATTCACCTCATATATGTGTATGTATATATTTTTCTCATGTCTCATCTCATGTAAATGTAAAAGCTGCGCACTGTTGCGCACTGTTAACGGAGGGGAGGCTTGCGTATTGCAAATAATAAAACAAACAAACAAACAATAAATCTCACTTTTAACTCAACTCCTGTGGTACTTTATACTTTTCCTGACCTTCCGCCAAAAATTAAATGTCTCAATTTGGGCTGCAAAGCTCGCAGACAACTGGGACAAAATTGGGGCACTTAGAACGCACCAGCCAAGCGGGCCGTGGCATTTGGGAGAGAAGCCAGTTCGCATTTGCACATGGAGGCGCACTACATAGACGGATTCTAAACTTCAAGTTCTCACAGATGCCTATACTACGTGATGTTGCAAATAAAGAATGCGAAGGACAGCGGCTTTGATTTTCAGCTCGCACCCAGATGAGGCCCACAAGTCGCACTGGAAGTATAAGGGTCTATTGTTTTTTGACCTTGAGACAGGGACCATGCCGAAAGAACTACATTTGAAGGGGGTGCGCAATAACGTAAGAGACGATAAGGCAGAAAATTCAGAAACTAGACCGAGTTTCATTTTAGTTCAGTATACGAAAAATCGTTGTCAAGAGCACGGTCCGTTTTACAGACTGCATTACGAAGAGACACAATGGAAATTTCAAATATAATGTAAGTAAATCTTTACACGCTTTTATACCGGAATGAAGATTTAATGAATGGATGCATGGATAAATGAATGAATGAAGAGCTAGGAAAAGCAAGTAAAACGTGTTCGTAGTGGGCACATGGGCATGCAGGTCCACTGATCTCACCGATCTCGGTCCTTGGCCCAGCCACTTTTCCCTGCACTGCCTACCTGCACTACGGGACTGTCTCTGTATCCTTCAGCCCCTTCTCCCGGCATTTACCTTGCACTTGCCACCAGCTGGCCCTATTATTTAATTTGTATTCAACTAACCATGTACAGCCCTTCCCCATGCGCGATCAGAAAGACACCTGGTCTAGTAGGATCGTTGTCTGTCTGCCCTTGTTCCCCACCTGCCTCGTTGCGCCTAGAAACACTTGAGTATAGGCACGTTACAAATGCCATATCATATATCATATCATTCCTCACGCATGTAGACTAACTGTCGTTTATCATTGTGTGTTGGCCTCGATTTATTTCGTTACTTTTCGCATTGATTTTAGAGCTGAACATACTCCATTGAACTATCCTGGCAAGCAAATAGTTTCTGATCGGCTGTAATAAATAAAATAAGTAATATTAATGAAGATCGGCTGGTGAGACTAATTATAATTTTTTTGTTTTCATAACAGGTATTTGCTCCCCTTCTGCTACTGCCATCGGTTTGAGACACCAGCAGATGGCTTTTACAGTAGACACCTGCAGCTTCGTGTGAACAACTGGAGCACACTGACAATTTTATGGGACGATCGCCAAGGGCCCACATGCCCTTACGCTGTACTAGTGGCTAGAAGCAACATATCAACCTTTACGATGGACTAGCGCCTAGTTGATGGAACAGCCTTGCGGTTCACCGTGCTTCCAAAGTGCTTCTTTTAACGAAAAGCAACACCCTGTGTACCATGGCGGATACAGATAAAAGAAAATAAATGGCTTTCGGAGTTCATATGGCAATTGCTGAATATTCTCTAAACATTTAATGTAAAATAAATGTACTTTACCAAATGTACCGTGTTGCTGTTTGATTTTAAAGTACAGTTTCATATTCCGAATTGTGGCGCGCTGTGTTGTGAGATGGTCTGTGTTGGTTTCCGGGTTCTGTGTGGAGTTGCGTAGAAGACGACTTGGCGTGTTTGCCTACGCAGCACAGTAACGTCACGGAGAGAGGCGGGGAATATGAATGTTTTGATAATGTCAGGCTCAGGGGCGGGGGATTTGATTTACTGCCGCAAAAGCAGGTCAGCCAGGGCGATGGGGGAAAGATAGGATTATCAGAAAATGGCGGCTCCCTGGTGTTTGTTTTCGCGTGCGTTTAATGGACGAAAACTTGGGTAAGGTCCATGGGAAAGTTTTCTAAAATCGAGCCACTTAGGCTTAAAAAAACATGGCCGACCCGTAGGGACAATAAAATGTTTCACTAGACCATGCCTTTAAGTCAAATTAATGATTGACTGCATGCAGGCACGGTATATGGCGTTGCGGTATGCTATGCGGTGATGGTGGCTTAATCTGTGGCTAATGCTAATTGTCTGAGAGGTTTCAATAGGCTTGTTATGCCAGGAGCAAAGTTTTAGGAGTTGTAAGAAGGCAGTAGTCCGGATTGACACACAGGCCCTCATTACGACCCTGGCGGAAATCGGAAAACGATGGCGGAAATGCAATACCGCCATCGAATAGCGCTCGGTGCGACTATGACCCGTCACCGCAAAGTACGAAGCCATTAGCGACACCGTAGTGAACGCCAACGCTAACTGCACCAAGAACGCGCGCGCGCGCCATGCCAAACCGTAAATACCACCATGGCGCAAGGGTACGCGAATTCCGACCCTAGCGGACATGTACCTAACGCCATCAAGCATGGCGGAATGTACCATTCCGCCATGGTGAGAAGTACGGCATCGCGAATCAACCGTAAACGGCCCCACTGAGTGCCTGTACACCGCTCCCTGCCCACAAAGTACAACTCCCCGTAGGTGCAATGAAGTCACAATGCAACCAGTTAAATGTACAAGTCACCCATGCATGCCAACGAACAAAAGAATCACAAGAGGGGCCAATGGGAGCTGCAGGGCACAGATGGCACGAATACAGAAGCTATTCAAATGGACATGACCTCAGTCTCCCACCAAGAAACGCACGCAAACACAGGCACCTGTGACCAGCAATATACCGAAAATCACATCATTCCACCAGTCCACCTGGCTGACCGGCATCTGTTACACAAAACCCAATCCCCCGCCCCTGAGCATGACAACACTCAAACAGTCATATTGGCAGCCCCCATCCCTGACCTCACTGGGCTTCGTAGGCAAACGCGCCCAGTACAGTACCACGCAACTAAACTCCGAAGCTGGAACCCAATGCAGATCTCCTCCCAATACATCGCTCCCCAAATAGGAATATGCCACATCACTTGCAAAGAAGAACGCTACACGGGCCAAATCAGAATAGAAATTTAATGCACAACAAAATCACCAAGCCCATACAGCCATTAGGCCATGAACTCCAAAACACATTTCACCATTGTGGGCTGCATCCGCAAGAAATGACCAGCCACTACTTGTGTGACGCCCTGTTCCATCATGGTACACAGAGCCACATTCACGTACGAAAAGGCAACATGGAAGCGCACAGAACCGCAGGGCCGTCCCAATGGGGAGGCACTAGTCCAGCTGAAAGGCCGAAATGTTGCTCCGAGCCACTAGTACTGCGTAAGGGTATGTGGCCCATTGGCGATCGTCCCATAAGATTGTAATGCTGCTCCACTGATTAACACGAAGCAGCAGGTGTCGGGAGTAAAAGCCATCTGCAGGAGTGGCATACAGATGGCAGTGGCAAAAGGGGAGGAGATACCTGTCAACCAAAAGAAAAGAAAAAGAACAGAATGGCCATCAGAACTACATTCCAACAACTCACATCAATGATCACACTAAATCCACAGCCATATGCATGCTAGCCCACTCCAAAGGATCATCACCACCCCAAAACCACTTGCGACTCATAACCATCTATATCGAGGTGTAAACACCATCACAAACGAGTGTACCTGTGCATGCGTCTGTCAAAACAGAATCCATCAGATGGGATTGGTAACGTGCATGGACACAAGTGTCTGAGGGCGCGTCGAGACAGGGAGGGCTCAACAAGGCCAGATAGACGATGGTCCCACTATGGCAGCCCTGCATCACATAGCGCAGGGGAGGCGGATAGATTCCAAGAAGCCCTGTACATGGCAAACTCTGTATCAAATCATCTGCCCATGCATCCATTCATCATTCCCTCATCCCGGTATAAAAACGCCTGAATATTTACTCACATAACATTAGAAATATCCATTGAGTCTGTGCGTTATGCAGCCTGCAAAATCCACAGTGCCCCAGCCCGTAATTCCAGTGTTGTGAAGTAACATGTATTTGGGAACGTCCGGCCTCATCGCCCACGTCGCTATTGCGCATCCCAAACTATTCATATCAATCATTGCATCCTCGCCATGGCCCCTGTCTCAAGGACATTGAACAATAGAACGTTATATTTGCAGTCAGACCTGTGGGCATCTCCTCGCCGCTAGCTGAAAACCGAAAGCGCCGCCCTTCGAATTCCTCTTTTGCAACATCACGTCGAAAAGGCATCTGTGGCCGTTTGAAATCACAAATTAATCCATCTAGTGCGGCTGTGTGTGGAAATGGCAACTGCCTTCACTCACAAATGGGACGCCCCGCCCGTCGTTGCAACTCGGTACAGTGATGCATGAGGGCCCACCGTTACTCGAGTACTACGTTCCACTGACCCTTCACAAGTCTGTTCGCGACTGCACAGATAGTATGTGAAACAATGGGACCATAGCCGAATGTACATATCAACCAATGTTACACGGCCATCGGGTACAAATACATGATTGCAATAGCAAGATGCCATTCCTCGAATTGCAGCGTTGTGTGCGGGACGTGCTCGGCCAAAGGGGAGAGCAGCTTGCACAGGTGGAATGAATCACCACAGGTGGAGGCCATACAGCCTGAAAACTCATAAATTGCACACCCAGTCTCCTCCCACAACCACACCCACTCCGAAATGCTACCGGCAGGACTCGCGATGTTGGCCCTGGGGGACCTGATAGCACTGCAAGTACTCCAACTCCAAGAAGAAGACGAACACCAACTACAACCGGCCGCACGGAGGAGACGCAGGAGGAGGAGGAGGCCAAGGCAGGGCCAGCAAGGGACGCCAGCACAGCCACTACCACCACGCAGGCAGCCCGCAATCCCACGCCTCCGAGCACATCCGTTCAACCTCACTGATGAGCAGATCCACACCCTCTACCGTTTGGACCGGGACACCATAGCCGCCATTGTGGACATGACACAGGCTGACCTTGTCAGCATGATAGATAGCCCAACCGCCATCCAACCCCTACTGAAGGTGGTGTCTGTACTCCACTTCCTGGCCACAGGCACCTACCAGCACACAGTCGGACAGTTGCATGGCATTTCTCAGCCACTGTTGTCACGGACACTATTGCAAGTGCTCGATGCCCTCCTGCAGCACGCAGACGACTACATCTCTCTACCACGCTCGGAGCAGGAAATTACCAACACAAAAGTGGGATTCCATGCACTTGCCGGCATACCGGGTTGCATTGGTGCCATCGACTGCACCCATGTGGAATTGGTCGTCCCACATGCCATGGAGGCCCAGTACCGCAACCGAAAACAATTTAATTCCCTGAATGTACAAATGGTGTGTGACTCCAACAGGATCATTACACATTGTTGTGCCAGATTCCCTGGATCAACCCATGATTCTATGGTCTTGAGGAACTCTACTATTCCACGCTACATGGAGCGACACGCAGGGAACAGATCCTGGCTACTCGGTGAGTCTCATTTCATGCATGATGATGTGGGGTATGTGATGCGGCAATGACCTGGCAGGAAGGGGGGGGGGTGTGTGTGCGTACGTAGCAATGGCATTCCACATCATACGTTTCTCGTCCACATACAGGTGATGCTGGGTATCCACTGAAGAGATGGCTCCTCACACCAGTCCGGAACCCACGGGACCAGCATGAGGAGGACTACAACCATGCCCACTCACGTACCCGTGTAGTCATTGAACAGGCATTCGGCCTACTGAAGACTCGTTTCCGCTGCCTCAGCAGGTCTGGCGGGGCACTCCTGTACCGCCATGAGAAGGTTGCAAAGATGGTCATGGCATGTGTCATGCTCCACAACATGTGCGTACGTAGAAATGTGCCCATGCCCCCTGACGCAGAACTGCAAGCACCTGATGATGGTCATGATGAGGGTGGGGATGTGGCAGCACCTCAAGGAGTCTGCGAGGCACCGGAGGGCCGTGACATTCGTCAGCATCTCATTGATGCATGCTTCTAGCACTCACGCCTGGTGGCTGATACATGGACACGGGACTCGTGGCACTGTGTGTGTCTGGTACATGCACAATATGGACTGTACGCCTATGATGGCCTAGTACACAAAGATCATTGTCCACACATCTCATTGATTGATCGTGCATTGTTTATGGCATATGTGATATCATGTTGAACACCCTATCGACCCGCCACCCAAGTGAGCCCAACACACCCCCTCCACCCTCCTACCTCCCCCCCGAACACCAGTGTCCAAAGATGCACATTGTCAGTGGGCTGTCGCTATTGCAAGCCCCCTCTGCGGGTATCAGGGGCACCCCTGCCTGTGGAGCGCAGGTTCCTCCCGGATCTACGTTGGGGGCTGCCCTGGACGGAACTTGCAACGGATGATGTCTCTGCCTGCTCACGTCCATGCATGTCCCTAAGGGTTTGCGAGAGCTCAGTGAGCACACGGCGCACTGCGGCAAGTTCGGCACATACCTCTTTGGACGTCGCATGCAGTTCCCCCCTCAGGCTCTCGGTGCTTCTCTCCATTTGGACTCTCAGGCTCTCGGTGCTACTCTCCATTTGGACTCTCAGGCTCTCGGTGCTACTCTCCATTTGGACTCTCAGGCTCTCGGTGCTACTCTCCATTTGTGCCCTTAGTGTCTCTGTGCTTCTCTCCATTTCTGCCCTAAGTGTCTCAGTTGATGTTTCTATGTCTGCCTTAGTGCCCCCACATTCATCGGCATGGTCCTTGAGGAGCGTGGCCAGTTGCTGCTGTTGCACGATTAACTGGTCGAGGGACTGTTGCCTCTGCTGGGCCATGGCCATTTGCGGGGGTGTCACAGAGGGGCTGTTGACCTCATGTTGCCTTGCCACAGGGCTTGTGGGGGATGGCCAGTCGTCGTCTTGTGGGTGCCCCTGCGTGGTATCCTCATGTTGTACGGGATGGGACAGACAGGGGGATTGGGACAGGTCATGGATGGATCTGACTTCGACATCCCCGTCTTCTGTGTCGGAGCATGCTGCCATCAATGGGGTGTCACCTATGGTGCTGCTGCCACCAGAGGCAGTGCCTTCTGTGGCATCCGTTGGGGGGACCTGTGGTGGTGGTGTTGTGGGCATGCTGGCTGCTGGGGTGCCTGTTGATGTTCCCTCCTCTGTGCTGCCACCTGATTTGTGCTGCTGCCGTGTCTTGATGCGTGCAGCTGAGGTGGAGGGTCTTTGGCCGTTGGTCTTGGCCCTCTTTGCAGGTGTGCTGGTAGGGGTGTCCTGATGCTCGTCGTTTGGATCGGACCCTGTGGTGGAGTAAAGGAGGGCGAGGGTTATTAATGGGTCTGTGGGAATTGGAATGGCATTGTATCACAATCATTGGGGTGGTACCTGAGGGTGATTTGGGTCGGGGCCTTGGAGGTGCTTTCATTGGTGTGTGGAGTGAGGGTGCAGTTGTTTGGCAGCCTGCAGTTAGGGTGTGCCTGCTGCACGTGTAGTGCGTGTTTTAGGGGTTTTTAATTATTTATGTATTTATTGTGAGTTTTAAAGTGCGCTATCAGGCCGATGTGTGTGGACGTTCTCCTGGACATGTGTTTCTGTTGCACTATGTGGACACATGGTACTTCACATGATTGGACATTGTGGATTTAGCATTGTTTTATCTGGCCCACCTACCTGAATCTTCGGATGTCTGCACTCCTTTCTCCATCCCTCCGACTCCCTCTATGCTCTCCATTCCGATGGTGGAGGCACAGATTTCTTCCCAGGGGGTCAACTTGATGGGTGATTCAGGACCTCCCCCGGTGGCTGTGGCAATGTTGCGGTTGGCAGAGAGTATGCTGCGGACGCGTATCCGCAGGTCGTCCCATCGCTTTCTGCATTGCTGTGGGTTGCGGGGTGCGGTCCCCACCGCACTTACCCGCTGTGCCACCAGAGCCCATATGGCCTTCTTGTTCGCAAGTGCCGTCCTGGTCATTTGCGTGGAGAAGACGACGGCAGCATTCTCCTGGAGGGTCTCTGTTAGCACGGTGAGTTCCTCACGGGAGAAGTGGACCTGCCGCTTGCGGTCGCACGCTTTCTTCGCTACTTTTCCCATTTTTCTTGGTTTCGCTGGGGTGGATGACGGGTTGGGGTGTGTTTCAGGGTAGTGTTTTTAGTGGTTGTGTGGATTTTGTGGTTTTATAGGTGTACGGCGGGATGTTTCCCGTTCCGGGCCCATGTTTTTACTTCCGTTTCCGTATATTTACGGTCACCGTACTTTCCGGTTGGCGCTCACTGCGGTGTCCGCTGTGATGGGTGGCGGTATTGCACCTAGGGCGCCGTACGGCGGCGGTGTGGGCCGTTTTGGGGTCATTTCCGCCATCGCGGACTTTGCACTTCCGCCATGCCGTGGTGCTCGTGCCCGATGGGTCGGAATGGGCCGCACTTTGCTCCTTCGTGCAATGGCGGAAACGCTATTTACGCTGTGGCGGTCCGGTCAGTCACTTTCCGCCAGGGTCGTAATGAGGGCCAGTGTCTGTTAGATGCTTACATGGACACCACTATCGGTCTGCTTGTTTGTTAGCAAATGTTCCATGACTACCAACTGGGATGATTCACCAGCTGTTATGTCCCCCCCCACACATCTCTACATCGTCGGGGGTCACACACAGGTCAGGTTTTCAGGATATCCATCAGTAATATTCATGAGATAAATGTGTAGATAATGGCTCGGAAACCCCATTAGGTCTGTAGGCTCACCACTGCTTAAAACAAAACTAGTGAAAGGCAGTCTACAGACTAAGGGACATTGAATGGCTACAAGCAAAGGGCCAAGCAGAGGCCAGGGGATGAAAGTTCAAGCAGGCAGCCCCTTTCCCTGGACAGGTTCAATGCAGTGGTCATTCTGAAACACCAGGTTGCCCTATGCTTGCCCATCACTGCCTCCTCTCACTTAACAATCCTTCTTTACTGCACCGCTGCAGCCCTCCCGCTGGCCCAGTTCTGTCTTGTCTCTGCCACCGATGTGACCCACTTTTCCCCGCTGGCATCTCCGAATGGCTTGAAAAGACTTGCACACTATGAGCTTCCTCGAGCCATTAATCTTTCAGGAAATGGGCTTCTCTCCATGGGCACCTGTGGGGGGCCAAGGAGGAGAGGTGCTTGGCAAGGGGCCCAGAATATGAATCTTTTGTGCCGACCGTCTCTCCATCCCCGAGGTGAGTCTGGGGAAAAACAGTATTCTCAAACAATAGTCCTGAGCTACTTCTGTGCAGTCTTTAGGTCCAAATGCACCTTCTGGGGTCATAGAGCTGCAGCAAAGCTGCTCTAAACTTGCAATCCTAGTCGCCCACCTAGCTGTCCATATCAGCCCTTTTGCAAACCTCAGCAATGCAGCCCATGAAGGTGTTGAAAGGGCGCACCAATCAATGAAATGTCAGTGTAAACACTACTGAAAACCAAACATCCCTCTTATGCGGCCACGTTGAAAAGGGAACCGTTTGAAACAGAGCAAGGTTAGAAGGGCTCCCTCCATTGGCTAAATATAACATTACATGGAGTAGAACTGGTGTACGTCCTTAGGCAGCGTGATCAGGAAAGCTTGCTTTGCTAATGAACAGTTGCTCTCTTTGACTTCCCCCTTCCGGTATCCCTATAATGTTCACCTTGTTGGTGCTAAGGCTGTTGTTCAGATCCTTTGCCTGGGACTGTAGGGTTTCCGTTATGAAAGATACAGGGTCCCTGGCGTTTGGAGACTGTGATGGCAACCATTAAGGCAACGCAGAAGAATCAGGAGAGACCTTCCTTCAGCACACACACACCATGAAAGGCCACTAGATTGATCTTAAGATCATTTGATTTCCCACAAGATGGTCCCTCTGGACAGCCAGCCGGGCTGGGGTAGAGTGGCACTGAGCCGATATCCCTGGAAGTCCAACATCACTGGGACAGGACTCAGGGTCATATTATACTGCATTTTAATGCATAACAGTCAGTCATGATAGGTTCCTGCTAATGGTGCATGTATGTAGGCAAGAATTCGGCCATTCATACATTTCTTGTACATTTACGTGTCTGTGTCCAGCTGTACATTATTGGTTCGATGATTGAATTTGGCCTGGCGCTTTTTAGGAATCCATTTGTGCAAGGCTGCTTTATCACATCACTCGGTTTCTGTTTACTACAGGTTCTTCTGAATAGTGGGCCAATCAGGATTTAGAAGTCGACTCCGTTAATTAACCAGAAGCTGTGGAGACATTAGCTGTCCTACATCTATAAGCCAATGACATCAACTTGAGACATTAGTACACAGCCCTATATCAATCGCGAAAGACCTACCTGTTTTCTTAACAGCTGTAACTGGGGTAATGACAAGAATATGTTAAACATTTCTCAGCTGGCTCAATAATCAAATCTGCTTCTTGACAATAAGGACATTAATCCTTCAGATCATGTAAACTGATGGCATTACAAGATCCTGGTGGACTGGGCACCAAAAATAAATAAGACCTACAAATAAAAACTAATTAAGACATTGTGACAGCATGTTTTAGAGTAGGCCAGTGAATGAAGTGATCTCATTAATCTCCCCAACATCGTTTGGGTGGATCTCTTTTTAGGAAATTGGAATCTGTTGGGAGCTTAAGAAAATTAATAGTCAACTCATATAAATAAGTATAGGACAAGACATTTGTGTCTGTAAAAATGTCTGACGTAAATGTTATTGTGGGTTTGAACACGGGTCTGTGTGAGCACTGTCTGATATGAAAGTATTCATTATGTCTTCAAATATTCATTGACGTGTTCTGAATAGTCAATGTTATTGCATTTCTTGATTGAGTTTTGGATTTCAGTTATTCTGTTTGTAAATATTGATTAGTAATGAATGCATTAAGGACAAATATTCAGTTTTATCTATAGTTTTTGCATTGAATGTTTTGGTTTTAATTGAGACATCTGTGTGTAAATTAAATGTAACTCGATACATGCAATATTACCCTTTGGGTCATGGTTTGAGGATGCAAGTCTCAACAAACCCATTGGGGTTTACAGGCCTTTGATGCACCTAATTTTTCATGTAGGACTAACTAAATCGAAGTTTATCTCGGCATCCTTAGGGAAGGCAGGTTCAGACCTAAATATCACATGGCCTGCAAGTCTGTACAGCACCTGGGACTGCTGATGGATACACAGCCAATGGTAAGGGATGGACACTTTCTCTCTGTGCAGGAGCAGGGAGTTGTGAGCCTGAGGGACAGCGGCTTAGCTCTTCAAACCATTGTTCTGATGTACCACTGAGTGGTCTATAGATCTAACCACACTTCCCAAGGCCTGCAGGTCACACCAAACCCACTGAGGCCACAGGCCCAACCATCCCAGGGTCTTTGGCCCTAAGCAAGCCCCACCGGCCTGCATGCTGTGCCTGTACAGCCTCGGGGACTGCCAGCCTAAATGCACTCAATGGTGCCTGCTGGACCCTCTCTCTCCATGCTGAGGAGCAATAGACTATTTCCACAAACCATTCTTCTGATGTTCTGCTGAGGAGCCTGTAGGTCTAAATACTTGGATTGCAGTTCTACCCAGACCCCTGAAGCCTCATGGGCTAACAGGCTGTACTGTGGCCTGTTCAGTCCAACAGGTGCTCTAGAGGCCTTCAGGGCTAAATATGAACCCTTGTGACTGCAGGCTCAAACAAAATCCTTGAGGCTTACAGGCCTACCATGCACCATGTGGTTCCTGTATGTCCAGCTGCACCTATAGAGGGTTTCATGCCTGAACAAACCCACTGAGGAAAATAGGCAGATCATGACCCTCATAGACTCGGCAAATCTTCTCTGGCCTGTAAGACTAATAGCAGCTATAGGGGCCTTCAGTCCTACAAAACACATGTCCTGCTCCCCTATGCAAGCCCCTGCGACTGCCAACCTATAGGCACCTTTTAGTGCCTGTAGTGCTACTCACAGCTCCTGGGCGATTGCAGTTCTAACCAAACTTTATAGAGCCTGTTTGGTAAAGTGCCTTCAACGTGCCTGTTTAGTGCGACCCTTCTCTACTTTCCGGAGGAGCGAATAAAGTGTGTGAGAGAAATAGAGCATCTTCTGAACCTACAACCAGACGCTGTGTGCTAATGTGGGGCCAGTAGTTCTAAGTGCCCCTAACGATGCACGCAGATGCAAACAGACCCTCTGTCGTCCCAGGCCTATAAGCATCTCTCAGGGTCTCTAAGACTAACAGCATCTCTCGTAGGGCCTGCTGGAGCTTAAACAAAATCTGTGTGGCTTGCAGTGCTTAAGGAATATCCATTGGGCCGCAGGCTCAACGAAATCCCAGGAGGCCTCTTGACTTTACAAAGCACATGAACTTACAGGTTTATGTTCACTTCATGGGGCCTGTAGTACTATCCACATGGGCTTAGGCCTGTAGGCCTTTCTGTCCGTTCAAAGCCTGTAGACCAAACAATTTGTTTGGCGTCTACGGCTGTATAGGCACCTTATCATTCCAGGACTAACCACATCTCCTGGGAACTATAGGTGTCTTCCAGGTCTGTACCCACCTCATGGGGGTTGAGGTACCAACCACATCTGCTGGGGCCTGAAGGTTGACGTGGAAGGTTGCTCAGAGCTATGCCAGTGGTTATGATTAATTCAAAACCTTGCACCACCACATGTTTTGGTCGTGGTCTGCAGGTACAGCAGCCCGTGCTGTGGCCAGCAGCAGGAACAGCTTGGAAGGAAGGAACAAAGTGTGCCTTCCTACCACCATCGGACATCACCTCGGTTCACCCTCAGTCACCAATCACCTCTCCTTCCAGCCACTGGCTACTTCTGGGAGTCACTGGGTAGCTCAGCGGGTTAAGCTCTTGGCTCTATTGTTATGTGAAGCCTGCAGTCACAGTTTTGATTCTCCGCAGGGTAGACACACCCCTTCATTGTTCTGCGTCAATCATTTGATCACCATTGAATTATCGCACTTATCAATGCAAAAACACAATTCTCTAAACTTCGTCCTTGTTATTTTTTCTCACCAACCATTAGCCTTCTCTCCCGTAGGTCACTCAGCACGCCCACCTCCTACACATACTGCTGGCCTCAATCAGAACCCCTTCTGCAAATGTCTACGCCTCTCGGTACACTCCCCGCCCTTCACAGTCTTCAAGGTCTACACGACTTTTATCCAGTGGTCGAAGTGTACGAAAAGAAGTAGTAGAACTATGTTCCCTGCTGGTCTGCACCCACTCCCCACAACCCCATCACCACGTCCCCTCCTACACACAAACCCCCAAACACATGCACCTGCTGTTTAAGGGATCGTGCAGTGCAGTGCACTGAAAGTGCAAGCTTCAACTTATTCCTGCACTGTTATTTTAAAACGAAACCGTTCCAGAATGGTTTCTTTTTAAAATAAAAGTATGGGAGCAGTAAAACTTAATTAAAAATAGTAGAGGAGCACCGCTCCTAACTGCTCCCGCTCACTTCGATCACTGCTTTTATCTGCTTCGCTATGTGCGATGAACACCAAATACGAATTAGTTCGCAACTTCTCAAACACACAGAGGCCTGGAAGCTGCTCGGCCCTGAAAAACAAACTTTCTCACCAAGGGCAACTGAACACGAAAGCAGAGGGTGGATCTCCTCCCTCCCACGAACGACCTACCTTTCATGATCACAAAGGGTTATGCATGCGTCATTAGTACATAAGAGGGGGCTAAGAGTAGGGGATCATCAGACAGACAGGTGGGGCTGGGCGGAAACAGTCACAAAAGATGGATTGACGTGTAACTGAGTCTGCCCCTGCTATACTGGCTCTTTAGAGGTGCGGGTGTGCGGGGAACTAGCACATCTGTCCGAAAACCTAGCTTGCAAGTGGGTCTTCTCAAACTCTATCGACTCTTCAGGGGCGCCAGAGTGAGAGGAAATAGCAGCCCCATAGCTTAAGAAGTCACTCATCCTGCCCCTGTCACAGCCCTAGTGCCCTTTCAGAGGCCCAGTTATGTTAGATAGTGTCCTCATACCCCTGAACAGAGGTCTTCAACCTCTGGCTCCCTAGATGTTTTGGACTACAACTCCCATGCTGCCTCACCATTGTCCACGATGGCTAAGGCTGATGGGGGCTGTAGTCTAAAACATCTGGAGTGGCAAAGGTTGCACACCCCTGCTGAGTCTAACATGTCACTGTGCCTCCATAGAACACCAGCCGTTCATGTGCAGCCTCCAATCAGGAAACATTACATCCTACTATCTTACTCATTCTTCAACAGCTCTACTGGTCTTACACAAGCACCTGTGTTTATACAAGAACATACTGTCGCCTCTTTGGCTATTCCCACAGTTCTATTGAAGCATTACAAGCTAAGCAGATTAAACTGTACTTAGGAACCCTTCAATGGGTTGTAATGCTAGACAGGAATACGTTTGTTTAAAATGCTAGAATTATTGATTGTGTCTTTTCAGTTGATCTAAAACGGTAAATTGTTTTCTTTTCGATTTTGGATTTGTCAACATAAGGGTGTATTAGTGAATAGGTTACAGGTCCTTTGTCGGTAGATTTATGTTTTTATTGTGTTTTTATCTACTTTCAAATTTGTTCTTAATTTTCCTTTCTGTTGAGTTATTTTTGTAATTTTAGAAAATGACCAGTTTCGATATGTGGGGTCTGTTTTTAAGAACAATTTTTGTATAGTAAAAAGATGCATTATTTTTGTACTAAAGGCGTACGGATTCAATGAGTATACTTACACGTCGGATCTCAAAACGTATGTCTTGTAATAGAAGTTGGGAGTGTGTTTATCAGTCCTCATCAAGTTCAACCTAAAAAAGGTTGGTATTGTTTGGTAATAGTCCAAAGAGGTGACAGGATTTTCTTGTATAAATTATTTCATTAAAAGGGGCTCGATCCTGTCCTCTTGTCAAAAATAAACCCTACTCCTTTTTAGTATATAAGAAGCACCTGTGTGACAGGAAAAACATCAGCTCCTAGTGACCAATCCCAGGTATTCGCCCCTTCTCCCCACGGTCATCCCTCTGTGAGGCCAGGGAGGAGAACCTGCTCCACAAAACCCTCCCTAGGAGTTGATCCAAGTGGGACCTCACTGGGAGAGACTCCACCTTTGGAGGAACACCATAGCCCAACAAATGTAATTGTACGCATGGGACTACCTGATAAGCCTCAGAATGCAACACTGGTATCTTTGGCTGAAGGCAATGCAAGACAAAACCTAATGGCAACAGAAAAGGAAGATATCTCTCTAATGTGAGACGCATACATAGCTGTGCCGGGAAGGAGGAGAACATGGGAAAGCCCCTGGCATTATGCCAGCTGGAGGCAGAGCAGAAGTTGGTCGTGGAGCCCACAACTTTGGGAGAGAGATAGAAAATGAGAGGGCAAGATGCCGGCGAACCAGCGCGTGCAGAAATGAGAAGGGTCTTATGTCTACCGAGTGACGGGCAAGCAACAAAGTGGTGGTATGACCAAGAGCTGGACGTGGTGGGTAGGACGCCCCAGCATAAATGCTGATGTCGCCCCACACAGGAAGCGAGCGCCGCTTCACACCAGCTGTAATAGTACGTAGCAGGAGATGATGCAGACCAGAGAACCAGAAGCTGAGCTGCAGAGAGACAGAGCAGTCCCGAGCAAGATCCAAGCCCAACCAGTGGCCCTTACCAAGTAAGAAGTACCTGCGAGACAGGGAGAAGCAGGAGGTCTGCAGGATATCATTATCTATCAAAAGAAACTCGTCACAGTCACAAGAACGAGAAAGAATGCCTAAACTTATATGATGGGACTTGGAGATAAATAACGAGTGACTGATAAAGGGAAGAGAGTAGTTATGTGCCAGTACTCAAAACGAGTTATCAAGCACACAGCAATCTCATTTAAGAAGCGGAAAGCTCAGAAGAGGGTCTTAGCGCACACAGTTGTATGAGCAATAAGTGGAGAGATACCCAAAATAGAGGTGAAATGCCTAGAAGAGAGGAACTTCATCGATACAGCTCGGGGGGATAACCAGTAAAGAAAGAGACACTCAAAGTGTGAGAACAGATGATAATAGAAGCGTCGAAAGGGGCAGAGGAAAACCCCTATCAATTGCTTCCAAGGAGAAGGCCTGGAAAGAGGTTGCAAATAACTATGTGAGCAGCAGGAAAGGCTATTGTAAAAGATATTTGAAAAAGGGGACCACAGAAAGCAAGAGAAGGAAAAGTGCTCTGGAGGAGCTGTACGAGCTAATCGCAGAGACTACCAGTACAACCGAAGGGAGGCATAATTCAAGACTATTGAATAGCCTGGAGGGTGAGACCAGGAGAACACAAATCATTCCCTTGATTTATTTAAGTTAGATAAGCTTATTGGTAGGGACAGATAGGGTAGTTTCGATGGAGGGCATATTTTCTTTTGACTGTATGACTACAGACGAGCACCTTTAGTTTCTTTAGATAGGTCGGGTATTCCCTTTAGTGATAGGAAAAGCTAGGCATTCTACTTATGATTTCATTAAAAACCCTGAGTCATGTCTCCCGAGTGGCGACTCCCACTTCCGACCTGCCACATCCCCTACAGTCTAACATTTTCCTTAGCCTACCACAGACCGGCCTGCTCCTCAGGCAGAGCGGATCGCACTACATAAAGCATTCACATCTTTGATGAGGCGGGGCTGTACCACGGGCAAGGGTTGAATACTCCTCCATTCTTTCAACTTTCTGTGGTCGGAAATTGGATGCCAGAATTTGGGTAATAATGATGGTAATTGCTAAGCCAGCTGAAACTGGATCCTGGGTGATAACATTTCCATGCAAAACACCAGAATTATTTTTTTCTTACAGAGGGTCAGGAAACATCCAAGTTGCCGTACAGTGAATGTCTTTGAGTCTCCCCCAGCCCTCCCGACCTTACCGAGCCACTGATCTATTGGGATATATTGCAACATGGCTTAACATTTTATTGGCTCAGTCCCAGCCATACAAGACTGTCACCGTCACTGGTCTACCAGCAAATCAAATGCCACAATTGCCATGTAGACCAATCTGCGACTTAAGTTTGCAAACAATTATTTACAACAGGTAAGAGGTTATCTGTCAAAAAGACACGATATTACCATCACATACGCCTAGGATAGTTAAAAGACCAGATGCAAACTATTGTCTTAAACTTTCAATACATTTCCAACGTCAATATTACTATTCTGCCAACAGGCCAAATTATCTCTTTTGGTATTAGATATTATTCCAGGATTTTCAATTTGGAAATTAAAATTGATCTGGTGAACTGTTTAGATTCATTGCAGCAAAAACTCTAAAATAAATGTATCCATACCCCTCTGCTGAATTGCTCTTTGTACAGCTATCTAACTGCATTGCGGTTACTGTAGTTCTGTGCAAACCTCTCTTTAGCCTACACTAGCCATGGCCCTTGGTTGCTAACCTGCCCTGTCTTGTGTGAAGTCCTATGCTGGAGAGGGGTTCCAAGCGGCTGCCAGTGTTTCACATGCAGCAATTCTCCAAACAGGCAACCTCAGGTGTCAAGCAAACTGAAACACTCTAAAACTGCTGTCGCCGACCTCCGACATCTTCATCCAAGGCAACTGTGAACCTCAGTCGCAAGACAATGGACAGCTAATGACCATATATTCTGGCATCCTTACTGAAGGTGTTATTCCAGGATACCCAAATGCTATGCAAAAAATAATTACTTGTGCTGGTATTGCTCTCACTTGTAGGGACCAACTTGCTCTTTCATGCCAGATATCCCTTACCGAAAATGGGAACTGCAATGGGCATGATAAGGGTATGGAAACATATTGTCTTCATCTCGCGTGGAAGAGGACCTTCTGCACCAGGACATACAAAAACACTGACCATTTTGCTTTTACATCAATGATACAATCGTAACATGCATACATGGGTACAGTCAATCAGTTTCATAAAGAATCCAATAACTTCTAATCCTATATTAGTTACAGCGTGAACTACTCCTCTTCCTGCATACGCTTCTTGGACATCACCATAACTGCAGCAAGGGGTAAATAAAAGCTTGACAATCCACAACAAATGCAAGGGGTCGGCAAGCTTTCATTAAACACAGGGGTATGTGACCTGCAGCCGCACAGATCTGACTTACAAAAAGGGGTTTTCAATGGGAAAATCCTATTGAAAAAAACGCTTTGTAAATCAGGCCAACAATCCGTTAAGATTTGGTATCACAGCAAGGCCATCACCAGACTGGAAACTAGACTGGCTCACGAGAAGAAACCTAGTAAACAATCCTTCTGTCGCTACACTCTGGTCCTCTGGAGCTCCAGGCCAGTGGCAATCCGTACTGCTCCAGTCTTCTTCAGTTTAGGAAAGAACTGCAGACCTGGCTCTTCCAACAATACCTTGCTGCAACCTAGGTTCCAGCTATGATATGATATGATAGGTTATTTATAACGTGCTTGATACCCAGAGGTTTCTAAGCGCGGACCCGGGGATCAAACCTGTGTTGCTCTGTGTCGTCTTGCTTCCAAGGCGACCGCGTTGCCCCTGAGCTATCCTCCCTCCTATCTTTTGCACACGTCCATCCTTATTTTGCACTGTGATAATTATTACTAATCTTTATTTGAAGACATGTTACATTATCTCTACTAATGTTTTGCTCTATGACCGATAATGGGCTGTGTCGCTTGCAAGCTAGGTTTGCAGTATGAAAATAGATAACAGTAAAGCCCAAATTATGGGACAAGAGACTAATAAATGACCTCCATACCTTGTAGATTACGACAAGACAAAAAGCTCAAACTAAATTGATAAACTATCCAATATACACTATAAAAATACTCTGGGAGAATCTTTTCCACAGAGAAACTGACAGAAGAACATAACAAGTACCCTTGGCCATCACACGCCATTTTATACTTCTACAACACATTCAGATCATCACAGACGTACAGGAGAAAATACGAACTGTCACATCCACATGATTAAAATGCAAAGTCCTGTGGATTCCCAGGTGACGCAAAATCCTGCACACTGCATAAGGGAGATGACTTGCATTCCATCTTCTTTCCACAATGCACTTCCATAGCCACAACCAATTTACAAAAAAAATCATATGTTGTAATTCCATCTGTTCCAAAAAGAAAGTATGTTGGGCACGTTGAAGGATACCTCAACGTATTTCGATCTACACTGGGATCGTCCTCAGGAGGACAATGGGCTATAAAATGCAATTGTAAAGCTATTATAGGACAAACAATAGAACACAAAAAACGTTGACGTTAATTTAAATGTCACATTAATTACTTTGCTTATCAATGTTCTCCTAGTGTGTGACGCAAACCCTGATGAACAAAACTGTCTAGACACCAGTAAACCCATAGTCCCCTATTTTGTCTGGTATCTTGACTATCCTTGTAAAACTCAATGGTGTCCATAGTCCTTTGCTCAACTGATATCCTATTTTTATTTGCACTATGTGCTTCGAAAGTATTGTGGGCTTTGCTTCCATTGATCTATGATTGAAGTTCTTCTTTTAGATGCTCCATCTTGAATGTGTTATAGCACTGAATACTTAACCTACTAGATGACATAAAACATGTATTCCAAATACAGCTAAATACAAAAAAGGCATGCATTCAAAACATAGCAGAAGCACACAAAACAACCAAAATCAAACTTTTGCCCAAGCATTATCGAACCCACACTGTTACGTTATTCTGGAATATTATGCACAATGTTCAATATCAAATGATCATAGAAAACATGCTAAATTGTTATTCTCATTCATGCCATATAGTAGTACTGAATTTAAACAGTCAATCCAAAATGATTCCCTCTGTATTAGGGCCTTTTGTAAATCACGTACACTCTTTTCGGAATGTTCATAACTTGGAATTTCTTCTAGTTCACTTGGTGACCTATTTCCGCAAGTGTCTAGCAGTGGTAGGTTTTAAATGGTTTGTTCTCACGTTTGACTTGTGTTCATTCTTTACCTTTGTCATGGTTTGGCCAGCATAGATTTGATACATGTAAGAGAGCTTCCTAGCCTACCTTCTCACTTAACAGGTTTATGCTGTCTATTATGCACATTCAATCCATCACAGATTACATTTTTTTGATGACAATTGACAAACCGTCCAGTTATTTAACAAGGTTGATTCAACAGATTTAGCCAAAATTATTCTTGGTGCATTGTTCTGGAGTTGTTCTTTATCCTAGCACCCTTTTGTATGGTGACACACGCAAATAGAGCGTGAGAATGGTATATGTTCCTGGAGGGTTGCTATTGATATTGTTTGAATGTGGAATCATTTTTCTATTTCACCTACTACATATGTCATTGGATTGGGAGCATTTCTATTTATCCTAAATGTTCTTCTTACAGTTATTAACCATAGCACAGCTAAGTCAGGAAGGTGATTGTTGTCTTATTTTCAGTAGTTAATTTTGTATCTTATCAGGACACATGATACCTAAACACTGCCATGTTATTATTTGGAGATGTAGTCCCTGATGAAGGATAACCGTCCGAAATGCATTGGATATGCATCAGTGCTCGTGTCTAGGATAAAACCATTCATTTAATTTCAATATCAATTTTGGGAGCTAGTACGACCCTTTCCCCCCTCACCTCTATTGTGACCGTAATTGCACTTATCTGGTTCATGTTTCTAAACAAAAAATGCCATAGGTTTCATTTTTCTACTGCTCACCTTGGCAAATGTTCCCAAAAGTGTTCAGCAGGCCTATGCACATCTCCCAATGAGGTTCTGGTATGTTTGCAGGTTCCAGCAGATTCTTATTCCATTTGTAATCAGCCCAGACCTCCTATAAGAGTTATGCATCTTCAGAGATGTTTGGTAGAAGCTTAGGTGGGTTAATGCTTGGGGAAAGGCCTACACAAAATAACTTCTAAGGCAGCAAGAATAAGAGAAAGGTTGGGGGAAAGGAAGGAGTGGGGATGCGGCTAGGTAGGGGCTTTAGCAAGAGGAAATGTTGTCTTGTGCACCCGTGAACGTTATCAAGAGAGGCCGCCTATTAAACTCTGCAGTAGGATATCTCTGTAGGTTAATGCACCTGTTACAGAATTCAATGCATAACACACATGTCCCTGATCTGATATTGGTGAGAAGAAGTTAGGCATTCATTTGTGTGAAGTTGACAAAATTAGTAATGTTGACGTGGGCAATGTTAAGATTTCATTTCAGACCAGCAAAGTCATCCATAAGTAAAGCATCCTGGATCTGATCTTTCCATTCAGAGATCAACAGGAGCATTATTTAGGCTCATAATTTTACATCAAGATAATTTATAACAGACATGGACCTCTGAAAAGCCTGTAGGGCTAGGAAGGTGTACGTCGTGCTTAAGGTGTGCATGGAAGTTCATACTGTTGAGGATCCCTGAGGTTTATTATTGTATTATATAGAGAGTCCAAGGCTTCAGGTGAATAACCTCAGAAAGGCCAGTAGGGCTTGGGCAGAGTCAGTCACATGTCAAGCATTGATGATGCAGACTTTCAACCTTGTGGTCCCGCTTAAATGCATGCCATATAGTCGGGTGGTATTGCAATGTTGTGTGCTTTGTACTTTGGGAGGGGAGGCGTAATGGATGGGTGCAAAACCCCAGTCTTCAGCAGAATGGAAAGGCCAGGAAATCCTGTGTCCAATAACAGAAGAGTGAAAGTAATTGATAAAGGCTTGTTTTATTAACAACCAGCATAAAAACGGGACAGCAGTCAACACCAAACTGTTCCAAACTCTCAAAGATTTTCACCTCGAACATTAGCTTATAATAAAAGAATATCTCACTTGATGTTGCATTTATGAAAACCTATGGGGAGGTGGGATTGGGTAAGGGGATTACATATAGAATGCGTACTGTTTAGTATTACCATTAGATATAAAACTTTGGTAGCTCCACCTTTGACCACCCCAAAAATGATAAGCTAAGGACTACATCATTATAATAATAATTAATTGGCTAATGCAAAAGCTACAAGACAGCATTATTGGTGAGTAATGATTGGTTGGTACTGAATTCACCACCTTGTATATTTGCCAGGTAATCAGCACATGAGGGAAATGTGGAAGGGGGAGAGACATTGACGAGACGCTTCTTCAAATGAACTGAGATACCTTCCCTTATTTCCTAGGCCTCAAGCAGGGCTTCTACTTTGAACTTGGCCTTGTCTGTCCTTTCTGTTCTGAGAACTGTTAGAGAGTTGAGGCAGGAGATGAGGCAGGTGTTTCTCTGTGTCAGGCACTAATGAATGGACACTGTTCTTTAAATGTGATAAACGTGTGAGGAGACCTCGTTTTGAATTACTTTGCTCGGCTTTTACCATTAAGTTAGCTCTTATTACTGTGGTGCTATTACCCTCCTTGTCCTCTAGGGTCTTGGTTGAGCTACTCTTCATGCAACTTCAAACTTTTAATTAGTCGGCACCTGGTTTTCAAAGGCTGTTTATTCCTTTACTTAATCTAAGAATAATATTGTCTTGCGCTTGCGAATTGTTATCTTCTGTTCTACTTTATGACTGGCCGACCCTCCCTTGTCTACAATAACCTTAGAAAGGGTCAGTAGCCCCTGTCTAGTCTGTGCAGGTCCGTGCTCTCAGCTAATTTAACAATCTGAATTTCTCTGCAGCTTTGAGGCGTCCTTGGATTCTCCATTCACTCTAACGCAGCTGTGCCATCCATTGTCTCCAAAATTCCCACTTGTTCCTGCTGCGCTGCGGCTTTAAGCAAGCCTTTATGTGTGTTCTTATGCGTCTCGCCTTTCACAGTATACATTGATTGTGATATGTTCTAATGTCTATTGAACGCATGTAATATTCTTTGTGTCTAAATGTAAGTTTTACCCAGTGTCCGTGTTGCTTCATGGGGAGTGCATATTTGCTTTGTGTCTCATGTGCCTACGTGTGTCGATCTAACAATGAAGTTACTAGCTTTTGCCATTTCCAATTATAACATGTTCATATCATCTTGGGCTTGCAAATTCATCTCTTCTGCACTGGTTCCAGGATAAGGTTTGAAGGGTTGCCTTAGTAGTATCTTTCGTGCTTGCGATATTTCGGCAGGGAAGGGGCTAACGCCATGAATGGCGCACTTCTCTGGTCTCTGCGGTATGGAGGCAGGGGCGGGGCAAACGCAATGAATGACGTATTCATCTGCCTCTCAACATTGGGGCTCAACATATGCCCACAGTATGTGTTTTTCCAAAATATTATTTTATGTTAGCTAAAAGCAAAAACTTAATTTGGAATTCTGTATTAAAGAGAGAGCCAGGGGCAAGCCATTAGTCACTTAGTCCACTTGTTTCTTTGGACATTTTGGTTGGAAAAGGTTCTGACATTTTCCATGAAGTTTATATGTTGTTTGCTTTGAACATGTGCTAATAGGGAAAGATCTGATCTCTTCAATCCACTGTTTACAGCAACATTTCATCCGCATGCAATTATAACGAGCTTAACTCGAATTTGTCACCCGAATCTCTTAAGAATTTGTCATACTAGTGAATACTGATACAATGAAAGTGCTGTGATGCAGGGCGTACGCTCACTTATTCTTGCTTGCCACAGAGCCTCATCTGGTTGTGAAGATACTCTGAATGGTCCTGTTTGACCGTTGATCCTCAGCATTATTAAGTTTAGTACTGGAGAATCAGAGGCTCTGCCTCTTGCTATCAATGCTCCTAACCTTACTTTGGAGGGTTGACATCACTTCAAAGCTGCAGAATGAAGAGCGGGTACAGAGCTCCTGAAGTTAGAGAAGAGGGAGGCAGCTAGCAGATGCCAGGGAGAGGCAGTTTTCTGTAATGTCCTGTTTCATAGCCCTCGATAAAGCTTGAATTACTTGAAGCCACAGGGGAGTACATCTGTGTATAGTATGCTTGACGGCCTAGGCCTTAGGTCTCTGCAACCTTCGGCTCTGCAAGTGATTGGGACTAAACTAATAACTCACCCTTGTGATTGCCTTTCCGGCAGCTGTGTATTGATTATTTGGTGCGCTTCTGGTTGGGCTGCTGCCTTAGGCACTTCATTTTCACTGATATATTTGAAAATTGTCTTTTTATTCATTTTTCTTTCTGTGGCTTTTTTTTTCTTCTCACAAACTTTCTGTTGTGAATAGTCGCAATCCCCTCCCATTTCTTTTTTGCCCCACCCACCTTTCTCCTTTTATAATGATATAAATGTTCTTTGTATCATATTTAGCCAGTGTGATATATGTGTGGTGCAGTGGTTTTTATTTTTATTTATTGATCATTTGTATAGCGCCTATACAGCAAGAAGTGTTTCCAGGCACCACAAGACAAAAAGGGGGTAGGGGGAAGGGGCAGAGGAAAAATAACAATACCCGTCTGACTAGGCCTGTGACATTCGGATTGTGCAAGTGCAATCAAAAGAAGTGCAAAGGGAGGGGTAAGTGCAGGAGGAAGGAGGTCCCAGGGGCAGCGCAAATGCTAAGGGTAGTACAGGAGGGCAGGAGCCTGGGGAAAAAGGGGTAAAGGTCAACTAGTGCGAGGACGGAGGTGGAACAGACTCAGAGGCTAGTCAGGGAAGGGTGCCCGAGGGTAAAGATTTATCCCATGTGGATTTCTAGAATAATTGTTTGTGAATCATGAATATCCAGAGCAGGACTTAAATAAATTAGATTCATACATTTTTCTAAGAATGTGTTAGTTTGGTTTGATTACTGTCACCTCTAGAATGTCTCTGCATGGAACAATGTATATTGACAATGAGTAATTTGTTGATATTAATAAGTAAGCTCTGTGGACAAGATAATAGGAAATACATCCAGCAGAAATGAAGGCTTATTTTAATATTTGTAAGAATAGATGAATTTATCAATCAGAGCCAAGGTGGTTTATTTATTCAAATGATTCATTGTTCTCCATTTGCAATGTCATGGTAAAATGTACAGTATTAACAGAACAATTTAATTGCTGAATTTTGGTACCTTGGTTTTACAAGGGTAAATGGTTTCTTGTTCAATATGATTAACTATTATTGCGTAATGCATTTATTATATTTTAGCTGAATTTTTATGGAATCATTCTTCCGAAATAAAGATTTTTGATTGGTGGTTGGGTTTATTACCACTGATTTTATATGGAATCATTTTTCCGAAATAAAGATTTTTGATTGGTTGGGTTTATTGCCACTGATTTTATATGGAATCATTTTTTCCGAAATAAAGATTTTTGATTGTTTGGGTTTATTACCACTTCTTGTAACGTCTCTTTTCTCATGTGTGCATGAAAGCATAATTGCCAAAAGTTTTTAAATCATTTCAGGTTGCTTGATGGTGCTGTGGCACGAAGATTAAGTGTAGGGTAGCCAGTGTAGTGCACTTAGATGAATTGTGAGGGTAGCCAATGTATTGCATTTAGAAGAAATTGAGGGTAGCCAATGAAATGCATTTAGAAGAATTGTGAGGGGAGCCACTGTATGCACTTAGATGAATTTGAGGGTAGCCAATGTAGTGCACTCAGATGAATTGTGAGGGTAGCCAATGTAGTGCACTTAGATGAATTGTGAGGTTAGCCAATGTATTGCATTTGGAAGAATTGTGAGGGTAGCCACTGTATTGCACTTAGATGAATTTGAGGGTAGCCAATGAATTGCATTTAGATGAATTGTGAGGGAATACAATGTATTGCATTTAGAAGAATTTGAGTGGTGCCAATTCATTGAATGTTGATGAATTTGAGGGTAACATTGCACTTATATTAATTAACTGTACTAACCACCGCTGCTCCAGCTCCTTTCCCACATACCTCCCAAGTACCACACACGCCATAAAGGGTCAGCTACACTACAAACGTGAAACACAAACCACACACCCACCACAACAAATATCGGCAAACAACAATCACAGAACCTGGGCCTTACCCCTCTGGAAACAACAAGCCAGTACACAAATTCAAAGCACACTTAGGAAGACGCCATTTTCTCCTGGCTCTGCAAACATCAACAGAAGAGCACAAACTCTATCCTATCCCTCTTGCCTCACTAACCCACCCACCCTCTTCCTAACAGCCATGTGAGTGCCTGGAGACCATGCAAATGGTAGCGTTGCGCAGTATAAGTCAATATAATTTAACATAACAAGTTTTAAAAGGAAGATGGAGGAATGGAGGCAGAAAGATGGGGCAGCAATGGCAGCTATTGATGTAGGCTAGCCTCATAGGGTTGCCAGACGGCTTCACATGCCGAGGGGCACCTACACAGCTCGTGGGCTTTGCTTTAACCTTAGCTGTACTTCAGTCCATTTTATTCATGTGAAGTCACTGATCACTACAACTCCCAGCAGTCAATTGAAGGCGAAGTGAAAGCCCAGTGCCGGGACATTCTGGCTCTCCTGACAGGGAGTCATCTGGCAATCCCATAGCAATACTGTAAGGACTGCTTTGAGGTTCTGGAAGGTCAACGGAGCCACTGGCTTGGCCATGTCATGGGCATCTTCACAGTGGGTCCATGGTAGCAGCCTACCCAGTGGTGTCACCACTAAGACGATGAGGAGAATTTCCTACGCTGCTCGCGTTGCGCTGCCTGTAAGTAGAACGTATGTGCCCCTGTGCATCACTGAGCATTAAAAACTGCATAGGGATGCCGAGATGTGTGTAAGGGGGCAGAGTTCATGTGATCAAGACACATGCAGGTTTTACGGAAGGAGCTATGAATATGAAGAGGAGAGCCAGATATCATTAATATTTCAAATAGTTTGAGAATAGATAAGTGCAGTGAGTGCAATTATTTTTTTTAGGCATTAACTAGGGCAATAATAATGCACTTTTCAAAGTTGTTTTCACAGAATATCAGCTTTCAACCTGCATATATACCTAATGCTCACACTGAAATGTGAATGTTGTTGTTGTTGCAGATGTTCATTTATTCTTCCGGGGATTTTTAACACTGCTTGTTCATACATGTACTGTGCTTAGATTGTACAAGCACTGGCAAAGCAGATTGGATTTGGATGTCATATTTCAAGAGCGGCATACAATGTCCCAAGAAACATCCTTCCATGACTATAGGACATACAGTTCAAACAATTTCAAGGAATAACAGTGATTCAAGTACTTTACACGAAACTGCCACACACTTCAACCAAAAATAAGTAGAGCAAAATAAATACTATTCTATCGAACCTCTGGCATCTGGGGCTCTTTCTCCTAAATTGTCAGCAGAGGCACCAAATTGCAACTGAGGCAAAAACTAAATATTCACCGTTCAGCGAAACACAATGCCAAAACACACAAAATAGGCAATAATGACATATTACAAAAGTGGATGTCTGATCATTCACAACGCCGCGAGGGCGACAGTCACACAGCCTATAGTGATGTTGGACGCAGTGTAAATCATTTAAGGTGTCCGCTTATTGAGCGAGACGAATATGCGCGTGATTCAAAAAGAAGATTAGGGCGCTAAGACACACCTAGGGCCTCATTCCAAGTGCGGCGGTAAGGGGTTAGCGGCATTGGTAAGGATGACGGTGCCGTTAATCCCTTTACGCCTCATTCCGAGGTCCTTTAGCGGGTCCCACTAAGGGCGGCTGGTAAAACCAGGCTGGTAAAACCAGCCGCCCTTAGCGGGAGCCGCTACAGGACCAGGGAGCTAATAACGGGCCCGTCATTAACGGGCCCGTTATTAGCTTTCTCCCCATTGCCATTGAGACCTATGGGGGCTCGAATGGGAATGGATTTGGCTTCCCTGAATGGGGAAATACCGGGTCCTCCAAGGTTGGAATGACCCGGTAAATCCCCATTCAGGGAACCCAGACCCGAGTTTAGAGGCAGCCATGCCGCAAATAGCGGCATGGCTGCCTCCAAACTCGTAATGAGGCCCCAAGACTACAATGCAATGGTCCTTCATACCGATAAGGAGATTGGGCAACATTACCACGGCTGTCTTTGCGGAGAGACAGGAATACAGGCGCCGGTATTTCTGAAGTAAGGAAGAAGTGGTGAAATAATTACAAGCAGATGTAGGATGCTACACTACGTACAGGAGCACTTTGTTGTCTTGGTCCTGAGGAAGACAGATGCATTAGGACATATGGTTTCATCATGTCGAAACTAGCTCTATTGAAAGTGTTTTGTAAATGGACAATTCAGAGAACCGTGGAGTTCAAAAAAAGGTTGAAGACATATCTCTTCAACCTACCCCCTGATTAACTGGTTCTGCTCTTCTGCTTTTTGTCCTTTGCCTCTGAATCTCTTGCCCTCCTTTAATTGTTTTTTTTTTGTCCGTCCTTTGTATGTGCGCGCTCTGAGGATTCTGGGCATGTGGCGCGGTTTTATAAAAACGTTTAATAAATAAATAAATTGTGATTATTGTTGTATTGAATTTTTCACTTCCATGAGATATAAATTATATATTTGTATATTTAACATGTGTTTTATGGGGTCTATTAATTGATCTATTGAACATCAGGTTATACTTTATGTTTGATGTGGCTGGAATTGATCTCATGTCACACCACCTTGTTCTTAATGTCTTATCATTCGCATTGCCACCAAACAACAGCCATACCAACAGCCTATGCTCCGCTAGGTGTTGCAAGGCCCAAAACATATGTACACTCTCTGCAAACTGAATTTAGCATATCATGAATTCAGGAGGCGTGGTTTGCAAGCGGAAATAATTTGCTGTTTAAGAAGGAATAGTTGTGTGGGTGCCTTTTGACATTTTGTTTTTATGATAACCCTGCAAAATGACAGACAAATATAAATAGGCAAAAAGAAAAATGATATTGCCTTCTTGATTTTCTGTGCTTTGAGCAAGTAAAACACTGTTTTGGGTCATTTCATGAACTGTCGGTTCTATATAAGCTTGCTTCTTTGATTACAAAATTGTTAACACCCGCAGTGTCTTTACGTTCCTGAAAGGCAACTTACCACAATAAACCTGTACTCATTTTACTGGTCAAATACGGGATAAGCAGGTGCTAAAAACTCGCGGACTCTGTGGTAATGCAACATGTTTCTACCAGCATCACAATTAGATGCTCTCAGAAATGCATGTGTTATTGGCGGGCAGAGAAGATGGGGAGGCAGAAATGTAAATTTAGTTTATGCCAGTGGTCCGCCTGTCAATCACTTGAAAATCCTCTTGCGAGTAAAATCAGGTGCAAAACCATCTGTAAACATTGTATGCATGAATTAACGTTCTGTGGACTTGCAAAATGACTGTGATTATCTTTTAGTGTCTACAGGTCAGCATTGAGTTCCAGAGCTTTGGTCGCTCGGTAGAGATAGACTGGGATATTGATTTTGCCAGAGTGATCTTTTAAACCATCAATGCTATGATAGGATTTATTTTCGCTGTTCCTTCCATGCCCCCTTAGACGTTGTTAAGTCCTGTAGGAATGTTCTTAAGGCAACTATGCAGGTTCCTGTAGGAATAGCCTTAAAGGTAGCCCTGTAAGGTCCTGTATGAATGGCCGTAAAGGTAACCCTGCAAGATATTATAGGAATAGCCTTAACATTAACCCTGTATGGTCCTGTAGGAATGTTCTTAAGGCAGTCCTGCAAGGTCCTATAGGAATAGCCTTAAAGGTAACCCCATAAGGTCCAGTGGGAACGGCCTTAAAGGTAACCCTGTAGAGTCATGTAAGAATGGTCCTTTTGGAGTCAGAGACTCAGTCAACTTTAGGGCCTCATCACGAGTTGGGCTGTAGCCCTTAAATGCGGTGGTAACTGTATTACCGCCGCATTTAAGGGTTGGCCCTAGCACGAGTTGGGCGTTAAATTGGCTGTTTTACCTCCAGCTTTTTTCTAGAGGTGAAAATCCCTGTTTTCAGCTATATTACAGCCAGCTGTATTAGCCCGCAGTATTAGCACTGAAAATTCTCCATTGAATCCAATGGACCCAATCTGGAATGGGGATTTACCGTTTAGGCCCAACTCGTGATCCGGTGGTAATACCACCAAACCGGTCGGTGCTAGGGCTATTACATTCATCAGTATTTCAGCCGGGAATACAGCCCAACTCGTGATGAGGCTGTGTTCAACACAGGATGTGACAAACATTTAAATCTAAACATATAAAACACAGACGCCATAAAATACTCAAAACATAGTCAGTTATAAATATTCCTAGTCGTAAAAGGTCATTAAAAATAACAAAATAAACAGCAATATGTTAGTTATAAAAACGATGTAGGTGAAACCGCTACACCAAATGAGGCATCATTGGCCATCAAGATGTATTTTCCCCCCAGAGCTCTGTTGACCTCATGCTTTAAAGGGAATATGATTAATGCAGTCTTAACATGCTACATAAGGTGTCTCCACATCAGGATTTCAGGATAACCACTGGCTATGTAAATAATTCCAACTCATGCTCATGGTCTCCAAGTAATTCTTCTGTGGGTTTCCTGAAAACATGAAGTGGACTTGGCTGCTGAGGATCAGACTTGGGGATCCTTGGGCTTGAGCCCTAAATATTCCTTTTGCCCATGCTTCCACCTCCCAGTGACAAACCCCACATGGATGCAGAGCACATGTAGCAGAGATGTAAAGATACACCCAGAAGAGAGAGTAATAGCCTCAGTACTTGAGATGAGTATGTAAAGCAGACCCATTGGATGTGCTGCTCTCAGGAAAGTCTCCTCATGTGGAGTGGGCTTGGCCAATAATGCTCCCCTTGCAAACTCCAAGGGGCAAAAGTTTATCTCGGGAGGAGTTTTATCTTGTAGACACTTGTGGTGTTTGCCCCTTTAAGAATGAAATGGTGAGACCACATCCAAGATTTCATCCTGCCTCTGAAAGCAATGCAAGGCTTAAGTACTCAAGTCCAGAGGCTTACTATCCACGTGCCTTATCTTGAAAGCAAATATGCTGGGCCCAGGATCTGCATCCTTTGGTTCTCCAGATGTTTTGAAGTACAATTCCCATCCGCCCTAACAATAAACTCAATGCTGAGGTATCATGGAGTGCGGCAGTTTGCAGACCCCCAAAGCAAGGCAGCCATTGCATGGGAATATTTTTGTCATTTCTGCGACATCAAGAACTCCCAAACATTGATCGCTTCAATGACAAAGTAAGGATCTCGGAGCATGACAATTAAAAGGGCATGGATTTATTTATTTGCACATCTATTGAGTGCTAAGAGTGAGTCAAAATAGCAAATATTTCAACCTAATTAATACAACCTCAGAAAGACAAGCAGTCACTCATTAACTGATGACGGGTATTTACACACTATGGGCCCGATTCATGGAATATTTGCCCGGTTCAAATTGACTTTGGACTGCTGAAAATTGACTTAGCACTGCCGACACAAGCCCTGATTCATGGAACTGTGCAAAGTGTATTTTTGCCGTGCAAAGTCTGTGCAAAGTAATTTTGTACTGCAAAAATGACTATTTACTGATTTTGCACAGATCCATGAATCAGGGTTTATGTCTAAACTGCAAAGTCACTTTTCAGCAGTGCAAAGTTACTTTACACTGTGCAAATAATTCCATGAATCGGGCCCTTTGAGTTAACCATAGGTTTTGGATTTCAGTCGCACGAGGGGGAGGGGGTTGAGGAGTGAGGGGTATAAAGCAAGGACACTCTTTGCAAAACAAATGTGGAAAAGGAACAGCTCGTCCACCTTGTCTAGTCACTCTCCTCAGCCTTCTACAGGCAATAACTGGTCTGTAAGACAGCAGGGGAATGCTGGAAGGGCCGGGCAATCTGGCAAGCATGGGCCACTCTTCTTGGACAATGTGAGTCACGTTTCTGGAACACTGCAGGCCATTTTGTTGAGGTAATGCAATGTGCAGCTTGTACATTTGGCCAATGCAATTGACCCAATACAGATTAAAAGGCACTGTTTGCTATAAATGTTACTGAAAAAAACCTACATGTTACTACTCATAAAGCTTCAGTAAAAGAGCAATGAAAAGCAATATGTGATTGTGGGCCTTATTTTTTGTTAGTGCCCGGTCTTCTTTAATGTCCCAGTAGAGCACTGCCTGCTACTCCTTGAAAAGCACCAAAAGATGTACAGAATACAGAATAAAGATTTCCTTCGGGTGAAATCTGAGGGAAACATTGAAAGTACAATACAAATAAATAATCAGTCATGAAAGGAAGACACCCAGGGCCGGTCTGGGCCACAAAATGTTTCCAGCACCAATGGAAGAGTGGCCCACAGTTGCAAATGGCAATTCATTCCTTTTGTGACACTGAATAGTACCCAAGGGCACATTTTTTATAAAATGTGATGCAAATTGTGCATTTTAAAGAATATTTATTCAGCAACACTGGTCAAAACTACTAACTGCATAGTGAAGTAACTCGTCAAACTGGCCCACATTGGCCAAAAAAGTGTCCCACTTTGACCAAAAAAACGGGCCCACAGCAGCATTTAGCATTTTTGGTTTGGCCATGGGCCTATTGAGCTATAGGCCAGTACGAGCCCGAGGACACCGGAGAAGAAGATCTGAGAACTCAGAAGATAAACACAATTGGGAAGTCTCTGGCCTGCACCAAATATAGAAATGAAGCGAATGTTAAGATGCACGGTTTGATATTGTAAACAGAAGGACAGGGATCACCAGTTGGAACTGGCCTAGCTTCAAGTTTCAAATGGATCCAAGGGATCTGGACATGGGTCTGGGTCCTCCTCTCATCCAAGCTTTCCTAAAGATCTGCTCAGTGTGTATGATGAGAAGAATGACATGGACTGGTTGAATGCATGTGAGTATGCATGTGAAGTTCAAGAGGTTGTGAATGCTGATAAGATTGCATGGTTGTTCAGCAGACTACCCCATTCTGGCTGCAGTGCTACTACGGGAACGTCAAAAGCTGAAAGAGTAGATTTTGCAATGTTGAAGCAAACTCTCATCTTATAAGTTTGGGAAGACTCCTGCCCAATACTTGAAGAGGTTTAGAGAGTACAAAAATAAAGAAGGAAGTATTTGGGTGTCATATGTGACTGATTCTTTAAAGAACTTGACTAGCTGGGTTGAAGGCTATAATGTCTCCACCTTTGAGGGCATGATATCTCTTGTCATGCTTTAACATATTTTTGCATATTGTAATTCTATCATGAGGTAATTTTGCTGTCTCATCCTTAATGTACTTGTGTCCCTTTCTCAACTGTGCATCTTTTTTTTAATAGTTTTACACTCACTCCTCCTGCGCTGTCACTTACCTTGTTTCCTGACTGTGTTTTTTCTTCCTCACTTTAAATTAGTCCCTTTCTTTATCCACCACTGCCTCCTTATTCTCCCTCTTCCTCCACTCTCTGTCTCTCTTTCTTTGTTTTTCCACCTCTCTCTCTCTCTGTCTCTCTTTTTCTCTCCATCTCTGTCTCACTCTACTTCTGTCTTTCTCTGCCTACACCTCCCCTTCTTCTCTTGCTGCCTTCTTTGCACTCACAACCCAGTCTCTCATTTCTCTTCTCTACCCCTTTCACCTTATCCCCACTGACTCCCAGTCCCCTTATTCTTCCTTCGTCTTTCTCCCGGGTGCCCGCTCAGTCTTAGTCTCTGCCAGTCTCCTTCAAGCTATCTTTCCTTCCACTGATCCTTGTCATTAACATTCATTTTTTATTTAAAAGAAACAGTGTGTTTAGTTTATAAATACTTTTTTTACCCTTCAATAAAAATAAAAACATTAAACAAAAACTAGTATCCAAGCAAATATACAATGGGTGGTACATTCAAAATCATACAACATATCACAGTTTACATTCACAGTTCTCATCACCTCACACAATGGTGTCAGTAGAAAGCTTTCTATAAGTGCTATAGCTTTCCTGTTCCAAGCGAAATTACATCATGTTCCAGCAAATAACCATATCCCTTGTCAGAATGTATGCAGGGCGAGCCAGCTCAAAGAGAACAATCTGTGCAGGCATTTAGTCCCCCAATATCACTCTCCAGTCTGCCTCTCCCTGCATCATTTCATTTTCTTAATCAATTCCTCGAATATCTGTTCTAACAGTGTTGCCAAGGTGACTATAAGACTCTCATTAGTGGTCGTCATAATCCTCGCCCACAGATTGTCTGAGAGAACCCAGGAGGACGAGTGGATGAACTTTCCTAGTGAGCAAGTTCTCTGCTCCCAAAAGACCGGGCATCCCAGGACCAGTTGGAACAGGATTTGTTTGGCTATAGGACACATGCACGGCAACCTCGCATTTCCTTTGATTCTGAGAATTTCGGCCTTAGTACTTCCATTGTCGGAAGAGCATTCAGATGAAATCTCAAGTATAAGTCTCTGTGCTTTTTAGAAGGGAATTTTTGGACGTAGGATCTTACTGTGTTTGAGGGGATACATATGTAGGTGCTGATATCTTTTATATAGTTGGAGCCTATACAGGTCCTCGTAATCAGTGTTTCTATCCCATCTCTTTATTTTGCTTTTTATTATGAAAGCACTATCGGTGCTACTCACTTGGATCATGTTCGAATAGATCTTACAAGTTTTACAACAGTTTTGCAGGAAAGATCTTGCCTCTAAGCTGCTCCGCATACGTTCTTGTACATACAAGCTCAAGGAATGTTCCTCACCTTCCCCTGTTTTGGTCAATAGACACAGAGATCTTTTTATGTATTGCACCCACCACAAGGTCAGGCCCAGTTCCAGTCTGATTGCACTGTTCAGGGTGGACTTTGATAAGCTCAGGACTACTCTCCAAATGTTACTTTCTAGTCATCAAGGAAAGCCCTGTCCATGAACAATATTAAATCATAGCCATATAATATTGTTGCCATTATCTTTAATTTCTATAACTCAATCAATGGCAGTAGAGAGTATGCTCAGAGCTTATGTTTTAGTACTTTCATTAAAGTAATAGATACGTACATGTTTGCCTCCATTCTCCCCTTTTGAATAATGTGTTGTGGAAATCGGGACGCCCCGATAATTTATACTGGTTACTTGCTTCATCAGGGGTTTGATTAACTTTCCATGAGTACCTGCTACCTGTACATTTTGTTGTAAAGGCCAGTTAGGCGCATATCCTCCCAGACCAAACTTTCTTTCATAGGCCAGCTAAATACAAGTTAAATATTGTTGGTGCCACTGCACATCCCCGTCTCACCCCTTTGGTAATCAGGATGGATTGTTCTTCCCTGACAAGGTTTCTAGACAAATCTGATCTATGAAAATCTCGTCAAAACAGGTTCTTCTCTGTTCTTCCAAAACCATCAAGGACTATAGTATCACCCTCGCTCCTGCCCTGGCTGACTTATGCAACCACTCCTTTGCCACTGGAGCCTTCGCTTCCCCCTTGAAGCACTCTCTTGTGCACCCTCTTCTCAAGAAAACCTCAGCCGACCCCTCCTGTCCCGCTAACTATCGCCCGATCTCCATCACTCCTTTCCTGGGAAAACTCCAGGAAAAGCTGGCCATCTCCCAGCTTAATCTTCACACTGAATCGGTTGGTTGTCTTCATGACCATCAGTCTAGTTTCAGAGCAGCCAGAAGCACAGAAACTGCTCTGCTGAACATTCGTGAAGACATGCCCTCTAATGTTGAGTCTAATCTCCCCTCTGTCCTCATCTTACTCAATCATCTCTGTGATAACCTGGGTATCACTGATCAGGCGCTGGCCTGGCTGACCTCGTTCTTCTCTGATCGGCCCTCCCAGGTCAACTTAGGTCCTTCCTTTCCTCTATCTCACTCTCTACCTGTGGTGTCCGCCAGGGGTCTAACCTCTCTTCCTGGCTGTTCAACCAATACCTGGTACCACTTGCCCACCCCATTCTCGCTCTCTGCTCCAACTTTCAGAGCTTTGGGGATGACAATCAGCTCGTTTTCAGGATCCCCTCTGCCACCTCTTCTCCTTCTCTCATCGCTAACTGTATGTCTGCTATCCTGGAGTGGTGTGCCACACTCCCCCTTTCTCCTCACATCAGTGACATCTCTAAGCATTCAAACTACCAACTGCACCTCCTCAGTGGTATTCTTCCTTTCCTTCCCCCAGAAGCTCACTGTCTCTAGATCTCTGATTCACTCTAAGCTGGACAACTAAAACAACCTCTTGATAAATCTGCCTGCTTCTACTCTCTGCCCTCTGCAACTCATCCAGAACAGGACTGCAAGACTTGTCCTTGGCCTCAATCCCAGGGATTGTATCTCTCCCGTGCTGAAATCTCTGCATTGGCTCCCTGTGGCTGCAAGTATTAAGTTCAAGACCCTCTGCATTGTCCACAAGGCCTTCTGGGGCCTGGGTCCTCAATACAACGCTCTCATCATACATACCTTCCTACTCAAGATCTTCGCTCCTCCACCTCCAACTCCCTCAGAGTCAGTCGCTTCTCCAAGCAATGAGTTTGTGGTAGATCTCTTTCTTCAGGTGGGGTCTCCTTATGGAACAGCCTCCCTGCCTCTCTGAAATTTGAGGAGAACCATCTCTGGTTCAGGAAGCACCTCAAGACCTTCCTCTGCCTTCTCTCTTCCTCTCCCATGCTCATTTACTGTCTGATACTGCACTGGTCACCTGGCTACCCTCTGATTTCAAGCCCAGGTCCCTGCCCTCCCAGTTCCACACCTGTACTGCCTACCAGAAACTGGGTCTGTAGGAAATATTCTTTTTTCTGCATGAATCTGTATTCCAGTGCCAGTCAGCTCCGCAGCCTTGGTGTTCCTCCTCGAAGCTTCCTGCTTACTATAATACAATACCGTTTTCTCAACATGGCTGCTTTACTTGTGTAAAATTCCCTACACCAGCAAGCTTCTTCATTGTTTGATCTACCTTGCGTTTCTGCCTATATACATCGACTGCATCTCTCAGTACTTATCTTCTAAGTGTATATGGTTTTCTTCATATTCGCATATGTATATACTTTGTTACTTCAATCACATCTAAATTCTCTAGATATTCGTACATCGTTTCATTGGATCCACGTGTCTTCTATTCATGACATCACTTTGCATCTATCAGACTTCACTTACAGTTCTTCTATGTCCCGTGGTGTCTGCAGACTCATGTCTACCATCTCAGTTCGAGGGTACATTTCGAAACGGCTGTCTGAGTGCATAACGTTTATCATACCTTTAATGTGGATATTGGGATGATACCAGGTTACCAGGTGTCATTCAGTGTTCTCTTGCTGTTCTTCAAATATGACGGAGGTGAGGGAGTGGACTCTATAGATGATGTGTACATCTGCCTCTCTACAGTCTCATGTAATGTGGTGAGAGATCCTGCCCTGCAAGCAGATCAGAGTGAATAATGTTCAGGCTGTTTAGGGCAGAGGCACTAGTGGGTAGGTTGACCAGAGGTCCAGATTTTGCGGGGGCCATTCCAGTTTTTGACCCTGTTTCTCAACGTCTCAACATTTTATTTAATACTGCTTCCTGCTTTTAGGGTAGAAGATGAAGTGAGCTTGAGTGTTGGAATTAGCAGTGGTGCACATGCTCACACTTTCACCAGGACTTCTCTCGCGGGATTACGTGATGTCATCTGATGCCTCAAGGCCAAGAGAGATTGGCCGGATAGGATTTCCAGAAAGAATCCTGGCTTTAAAACCAGGGAAGCCATCTAATTTCCCTCTTTTTCATGAAGCCAGCAGGACCACAGCTCCCTCTGCCCATGAGCCATCATTGCCCAATGTACCACATGCATCAGCTCGTTCTTCTAGTCGTCGTCAATTATCGATTGCTTGCTTGCTCCGGCTCGAGCCTGGCAGCGCCGCACCGGTCATCGTGGATCTCAAAGTCTACCATCAATTTGAACAGAATCTAACCTGGGCACTGGCCAGAGCTGGGCATGGTATGACAGTCCTGACTCGTGATGCAGAAGTGGAAGTAATAAAGGTGCAGCGAACCCTGCCATTCCTAGCACAGATTAAAAGCAATGAGTGTGGAGAAGCCAAACACTACTCTGCGCAGTGATACAATGTGTCTGAGGATGCTTTGATTGAATTTCCCAATTGTACTTATTGCTGATGAATATGTTTGTGGGAAGTCATTTTAGCCTCTCTTTTCAGTCGATCACTACTGCTGAGATGTAGTCCTACTTTTGTGTTGACTGCCACTGCCAAATTGTAGGCCTACGTCTATGCTAGTGAACTGTCCCTATTTGTATTTATTATTGTAGCTATTAAGTGGTGCTTCTGTACACCTCTGAAGCCCAAGCTATTTACATATGCAAACAGATAGGAGGTTGATGGAATGCCAGGAGGGACACAGAGCCTGTGGAGGTGTTTGGCTTGTTTCCCCTCCCATTAACCTGCCTTGGTCATGTTAGTCCCTATTGCCATTCCCACCCCTGCGGGCCCCTCCTCATTCAAAAAACTCCTTGATGGGATCTCCTTAGGCTAGTTCTATCATGCACTAAATTGAAACGATGCCCTTTTATAAGGCTGCCATTATCTAAAAGCAGTCTTCTGAAATGTTGCAGTTTAATTACAGTTGTATATCAGACCGTAGTGTGATAAAAAAATCTCTTAACCAAGCGTACCTTCTGCCACTTGAATTTTAAGCAATATGTGGGCCCTTGCATCTCTTCCTTGCACTGAAGTGGTGTTAGAAACAAGTATCTGCAAAGCAACATGTGTGTTGACTTTTTGTATAGGCATTTCCGAAGGCACTGCTATCAGATGCCAAGGTATGCATATCATTTTCTAGCTGTTGCCATCGTATGGCCGGGTGGCAGATCTTCACACAAAACTTTTGTGTTTGACGATGCTCGGTCAAATTTGACCCATGCCTCTCAACTCAACTCATCCGCATTTTTGAGTGTCACACGCCCTGGACTCAGAAGGGTATAGGCTCGGACTGGTCTATAAGGCAATAGGCCCCTGGCCAAACCAAAAATGCAAAATGCTGGTGTGGGCCAGTTTTATTGGTCAAAGTGGGCCACTTTTTTAGCCAATGCCAGTATGATGGAGTTGCTTCACTATGCGGCTAGTGATTTTGACAGGTGTTGCTGAATAAATATTCTTTAAAATGCACAATTTGCATCATATTTTGTCAAAAAACTCACCCTTGGGTCCTATTCAAACAGTGTCACAAAAGGAACGAAATGCCATCTGCAACTGTGGGCCACTTTATACCCGAGTGAATATGATGGCCCAATCTGGCCCTGGATGGGTAGCCCCATACCGCACCATAGACTTCAATGAGCTCCCACCTGCAAAATAACAAATCCTGATTCCACCTGGGTAGAGGTATGCTGGTCACCTTGATACTGGGAGGCGTGTCTTGAGAACACTGACGTTTTCTGGACCCTCGTGGGGGCATCTTTGAGAACCCCGAAGCAGTGGGGGTGCTTCAGGGGCATCATCCTTATATCAGAATGCAGGACCGTATCTGGCGGCATCCGAGTTGTCTCGAGCGAGCATTTAATTGGCGTTCAGCGGATCAGAAATTGGCAGATAATGGGCTTTCAATAGACTTCAGTGTGAAACATGGCACAGCGGCGGCCCACTCCTCAGGAATGGGATCTGCTTCCAAGCCCCAGTGGCTCCTGGTGGGGGACACTTAGGAGCTGGCGTAGGAAGACGGTGGATGGGGGGGCAGAGATGTTTGGGAAATCAAATGCAACAAGCACCTGGCTGAATAGGGCTTGAATTCTATTTTTCGTCCAATGACATAGTCTGCACATTTCACATTTTGGCACAATATATGGTGTACCCAGGCTGGGACTGGCCTATAGGGAAATAGGGCAATGCCCAAACAAAAACGAAAAATGCCAGTGTGGGCCAGTTTTTTAGGTGAAAGTGGCCCACCTTTTGGGCCAATGTGGGCCATTTTGATGAGTTACTTCACTGTGTGGCTAGTAGGGTTGACCATTGCTGCTGAATAAATATTCTTTAAATTTAAATTGCACAATGTGCATCACATTTTATCAAAAAATTCCCCCTTGGGTACTAGTCAAACAGTTTGTCAAAAAAGAAATGAATTGCCATTTGCAACTGTGGGCCACTTTTTCATTGGTACCCGAGATAATTGTATGCCCGGGTCCGAAGTGAGTGTACCCCGTCCGTGGTTCACCCGCTAAAATTGTAATGCGCAAAATGAGCGTGTCACACTCCCCCCAGTCCCGCATTTGGGCACAATGGCTCTCTATTTATTTATTAGCATTTTTAAAGCGCACAGCAGCCCTGGGGAATCGTAGCGCTGTTACAAAGAATCTTGCTAGTTACAGGGTGTAAAGAATGCTTGCTGGTTACAGGGTGTAAAGAATGCTTGGTGGTTACAGGGTGTAAAGAATGCTTGCTGGTTACAGGGTGTAAAGAATGCTTGCTGGTTACAGGGTGTAAAGAATCTTGCTGGTTACAGGGTGTAAAGAATGCTTGCTGGTTACAGGGTGTAAAGAATGCTTGCTGGTTACAGGGTGTAAAGAATGCTTGCTGGTTACAGGGTGTAAAGAATGCTTGCTAGTTACAGGGTGTAAAGAATGCTTGCTGGTTACAGGGTGTAAAGAATGCTTGGTGGTTACATGGCAACACAGGTTAACATACATCTTAGAGATTGCAAAGGAGTCAAAAGCTGCATTACATTTTAGAGGTTTCATAGGATGCAATCAACTTAGGTACCATATCATCTTGGCGATTTCATAGGATGCAATCAACTTAGGTACCATAAACACTGTGTGATGGGTCGGAGGGTATAGTTGAACCGAGTGGTTGTGAGGGATTTGCGGAAGATGGGTAATGAGTCTCCCTCTAGTGTGGAATGCGGTGTGCATGCATGTATATACCCCTCCCCCGGTTCTGTGCTGGAAGCTGGCTGCTCGCGTGTGCATGGACTTTTCAACCCACACGCCTGCAACCTGCCATGTCCCGCCTCAGGTTAATTCTTGTTTTCTTTCATAATCACCTGTCAGAGACTTAAGCAGCTGTCTAATGCTCGCCCTCGTTTTTAGCTGCGATCCTGATCAATTTCCCTGCCTTTTTGTCAGAAGTGGGGCTCCCTGAAATGCTCTGCCTGGATCCGAGCCTAGTGTCAGAGCCTGTTATTTCACTGATGTAGAAACGCATTCCCAAGTGCCTGCACTTCCTCCATTCACTGGAACCGCGGCGTCAGAGCCCGCCGGCGAGGTCCCTTCACAGGCTCAGTGCTTTAAGTAGGGTGAGAAATCGAAGGGGGGGGGGCTTTAATAAGGGGGTGTGGTCTAACTGAAGGGTGTGGCCTGGAGTGTGTTGTGCATGTCATGAAAGTAGTATAAGGAGCTGAAAGAAAATGCATTCAAATGACCGCCATTAGTGTGTCAATGGCCCTCATTCCAACCCAAGGTGAGTGGGGCGGTAAATCCCCAATCCCCATTTACCCTTCCCCATTCCCATTTTTGCCCCATAGGGCATAATGGGAGTGGGGAAGGCGCTAATTACGGCACCGTAAATTACGGTGCCGTCATTAGCGCCAAGGACGCTTAGCGCCTTGGTACTTAACGCCTGCTAAAAGCAGGCGTTAAGGTGGAAATCAGGCGTTAAGGGTTAACGGAGCTGACGGCGCCGTTAAACCCTTAACGCCTGGGTTGGAATGTCCCCACAATATGCAGTTTTAGGTGGCCTCCAAAAAGGAGAGTGCATAAAACTGCATGCTGTGGGGGACAATGACACACTTATGGTGGCTATTTAAATGCATGTTAAATGTAATCACCCACCACTCCCAACAGCAAAGATGGATAATGTGTTTTCTTTCCCCATGCTGGGGATCCTAACCTGAGACTGGGGATCAGTCAGTGTCGCAACCTACGGTGCTATTCAGTAAGTGGGGGCATTTTTTTGTTTCATTCAATAGACTGCTTGTCACATAAAGCCTGTAGCAGCATTTGATGTGGCAAGCAGTATATTAAATGAAACACAAGAAATCCAGCACCTATGACAAAGCACAACACTGTTCTATTGGGTAGGTGCTGGACTGCTTTAGTTTTATTCAATAGACTGCTTGCCATATACAGCGCGGAATGGGGCTTTATTTGGCAATCAGTCTCTTTAATGAAATAACATGCTCCCTTTCTCTCTTCTCCTCTCATGTCTCACACTCTCTCCCCCCTCTCCTTTTCTCTATTCCCTTCTCCTGTCCTCTCAGTTTCTCCCATCTCCTTTTCTCTCTTCCTCTCTCCTGTCCCTCTCACTTTCTCCCCCTCTCCTTTTCGCTTGTCCTCTCTCCTGCCCCTCTTACTCGCTCCCCTCTCCCTTTCTCTCTTTCTTCTCGGGAGGATAGCTCAGGGGCTACGTGCTCGCCTTGGAAGCAATACGACATAGAGCAACGCAGGTTCGATCCCCGGGTCCATGTTTAGAAACCTCCGGGCATTAAGTGCGTTATAAATAACCCATTGTGTCTATCATATCATTCAGTTTCACTTTCATTCTCTATTTAGTGCTCTTGCCCTTGGTCTTTGACCTAAAACATTTGATTGAATTTCTTTGACCTTTTTTCAGTCTAATCTAATTATATATATGGGGTGGGTAAGGGTATAGATTAGGTTGAGGAGAAGTGGGGGGGTTCGAGGTGTCTCCCCCTGCATTTTAGACAAAAAAACAAATAAATTTGTTCAAATGCGATTAGGTCAAATGTTTTAAGTCAAATAAACCCAAACCCTGCATTGTGCTACTATGTACCTTCTCTGAGTATAAGGCCATGGTCCCTTTGCTTCTTCCTCTTGCTCTGCTTTATTTTTCCTACAGCCTCTTTGATGCCTTGTGTACCTTTGCAGGTATGAATCAAGTACCACCAGCACATTTGTGTTTAGCCTCTTATGTACTGCTATTAAGGGTCCTTTACCTCCAGATCAAACATGTTTCTCTTGTCTTTCTTCTCACAGAGGCATCACTTGCTATTAAGACGGGTATTTCAACGGATTTCCAAAAAGACCAATGAGTCTTCTTCTTTATCATATGTTGTGGTTTGGTATATTTTGTGTTCACTGAAACGCTTTTTTGGATCAGTCACATAGACCATCTGAGACAGATGTTTTGCTCCACCACGCACATTTGTGCGCTCGTTGTATCTTCTAGATTTGTGTATTTCTTCCATTTTTTTATATTTGCCCAATACCTTTGTTAGGGTTTTGTTAAGGTGTGTCATTTTGAATTCTGTTTTTTTTATTTTTTTTTTTACTTTCTTCGGTTGCTTCATATGTTCTCATTTGTTCCAGATGTGTCCTGATGAAGGGAATTGCTTTACCGAAAATGCATTGGCCAAAAACATGTTTTCCTGTTTTTATTGTTGATTGGCATCAATGAAAATAAAATAGTTTTTTACATTGTTACATAGGCTCCTGTAATTTGTTTTGACCTAATTCGTACATTTAAGGAGCTACACTATTGGTGCAGATTTCCTGTGAGCACACACCATTATAGCTTGTCAGCTGTAAACTTTCTGTGACCTTTTTCCTTCCTGTTGTTGTTGATCCCGTGTTCAGCACTTTCCTCTCCTCCCCGCCAGCACTTTCCCCCTCCCCTCTCCCCTGCACTTCGCGATCTCAATGTCACTTCGCCTAGTAAGATCATTGTCTCTGCCCTCCCTCTGTTCCCCTCCCTTGCCTCGTCGCGCCTTAAAACACTTGTGTATAGGCGCGTTATAAATGCCCTATCATATCATATCACACACAGGCTCAATGCTGAGAGGTTTTGCCCGAGTACGTGTCTCATTCCCACTAACACCCAGTTGGCAGTTTCATGTCTTTTCAATCCACTGCCTAGGTTTGTATCTCCGCTAGTTTAATACTGCTCCCTGCTTTGGTCACATGACTGGACGACAATTTCGCTAGTATTGCTCTGCTCTGTGCATGCAGTATTTTAGATTCCTATTGGTCCACAAGTAGCTCTGCAGGTTCTGACATTTCCTGAACTCCACCTTCTCCCGCCAACAAGCACGTGCTCTCCAGATCATCTCCTGCTGATGACCTCTTCATCACTGGGCCTACTCTCATTTGAAGCTATTGTGATACCCTGGTTATGACAATGATGGAAGAAAGACTCTTGCTCTCGTGGTTGGTGCAAGGTCTCTGATGGCACTCACTACATCCATAATCTAAAGGCACTGTCACTTTAATTATGAATAAAAAAATAAATTGTGCTACTTCACTAAGATGTACAAATTATGATGAACTCTTTTAATCGCTGCTACCAGATTCAATATTCCTATAATCAACTTAAGATAGTCCATCTTATCTAGCCAAGAGAACCCAGCAGGATGGGACACAAAACAAACTGAGGTTGCATGGAAAAAGCTGGAATGGATTAAGGTGATTGGCAGTCATGGGCGCAGTTGTCAACTCATTCGACTTTTAATAAAAATATTCATACCAATGATTTTGCCTTCGACCAAATTTGAGCACATCTAGCTTACTCTTTGCATGGTGGTTTTATAACGCACACGAGTCACACAATCTGCAGCATTGTGGTTTTGCTAAAGGAATATTGCAACATTACTAACAAAAAATAACTCCCTGTTGCTTTTCCAACCACCCATTTGCATAATTCTCATAAAATAATATTGCAATGCTTACTGCCTAGGGCCCTTAATCATTACAAATAACAGTAAATTACCTGAATGTTACTTATTTTACTGACGGCAGACGCTTGACAGGCTTCAAAGGGACTGCCGGCACGCCCCCCCCCCCCCCACATCTTGCAGATTTCATACAAAGGGCTGCATGGTGTTTTCAGCCCTTCAGGGTAATATATTGTAGTGCAGCGGTGGCCGCAACATAGTTAAGGTGTGTACCTTAATCCATAGGTATCCCGAAAATTGAATAGCTAATCATTTTTTGATTTGGTGGATGGATTTGGATTCCATTTTCCAAACACAAAGTGTGGCACCCCCTCCACCCTCTAACCCCCTTTCCCCCAACTGGAAATCTTGGGAAAGATTTTTCAAAAATTGAAAAAGTTATCAAGAAAGGAAAAAACACTGTTTTCAGTCTATTCCAATTAATTGTGTCGCACAGAGAAAAAGCCACATGGTTGTGGGCAGCAAAGCGCAAAAACGCTGGACAGCATTAGACCAAAAAAGAAACAACTTGGGCACGAAGCATTGACTTGCTTTCTGGGAGGGGTCTGGGGTTATTCTGTCAAGTAGTTTTTAAAATATATGAGGGGAATGGGGGCCTGCTTCTCCCAAAATTATAGCTATATCTACAATGGTGCATTGCATTGTAGGACCAAGTAGTGTGATTTTCAGCTATTGCAAGAATTTTAGTGTGACATATATAGAAAGTGTGTGCCAGTGTACAAATGATGATGGTGTTGCAGCCAGTGTGTGGTTTGGCTCTGATGTGAGGCACTGGTAAGAATCCTACAAACACAAAGAAGGGTGCGAGCATAGTATAGCTTGGATTGATTCATAGAGTAGCATAGCCTAGCATGACTGTGTAGTGTAGTATGGCCGGGACTAACCATTAATGTTATTGACCTACCTAACATACCTAACTCACTAAACTTAACCCAATTATTATAATTAGTAATTAGTATAGGATTAGGCCATAGTCCACGGTGCAAACTGTAGGTGCAGACTATGGATGATGGCTTAGAAAATAAAATGCTCAAATTGCAAAACAGTCCACAGTGAGGATGTGAGGCTCTGAGCACAGTGAAATTGCAGAACCATTCTGCCTAAAGCAGCCCATTGTGTGTGAACTGGAAGCACAGGAAATTAGAATGTCAGTGGTATAAATATCCATCCGGGTTGGGGGAAGCAATGCTGCTCAACACTGTACAAAGGTGACCTGGAAGGAGCAGAGAGCCCTCTGGAAAACCACTGGGAGTTGACATGGCAGAGGAGGTATGATTGATGGATGATTTCATGAAAAGGAGGTATGATATGGGTGGTGGAATGATATGCTTTCTGTATGAAGGCATAAACCGGGGGATGGACTGCAGGAAGGGCATTTAAACAGGAATGGAAGAAGGAAGGGAGAGGCTGTTGAGAGAAAGATTGTGAGAGAGGGGAGAGCAAAAGAGAAGGAAAATCAGAGGCCGGGGCTCACTGATTGTTTGGCAGTGTGCATTCTGTTTCAGGATTTGGACGGTGAAGGAAGCTGGGGTTGCTGGAGCTGGATGGCCCATGTATTGAAGGCAACTCCCATGCAAACTGAGCTTCCTCGCTGAATTAGGTGAGCATGGATTGCAAAGTAATTACAATGAACAAAGAGGTGTGAAACAGAGGTCAAAATAAACAGGGAATATGAACATATCGAATTTGAATGTGTGTTATGTGTCATGAGAAAGGGGTAGATATCACAAGCAAACTGAGGGCCTGAAAGCCTGCCAAAGCATCCAACAAATGTCAATGTTATAGATAGCCCTATGTTTCCAGGCAAATGCTGAAGTGTACATAACATTGCTAAGAGAGAAGGGAGCTTCTGTTGTGGAAGGGGGGTGTCCAAAAAATGATTCAGTGAGTGTTGGCATATGCTGAGCAACCCAGAAATGCATGCATGTGAAATGTTACAAGCGGTCCCCATGTTTGCATTTTGCTACAGTCAATTTCCATCTACAAGAGTGTTTCTAACTGTGTTTGAGAAGCTGCATAGACAGAGGACATCCTCCCAGCATCCATCCTTAAGACCATCCACGCAGAAGCTCTCCTTGCCTACCTGGAGATTATCAACAGCTCCCTAACTCAAGCCACCTTCCCATCGATGCTAAGGACAGGACAAATCCTTCCTCTAATAAAGAAACCTACTCTGGATCCCGACAACTTAGGTAATTATCATCCATCTTCCCCTCCTAGGTAAGATCATTGAGAAAGCGGTATGTGTGCTACTGCAGCAACACATCGACACCAACAATTTCCTCCAAACCTACCAATACGGTTGAAGGAGCACAGAGACAGCAACCATACTGGTTATCGATGACACCCTCAACATCCTTGGTGATGGCCACCCCTGCCTTCTGGCTCTACTCAACCTCTCAGCAACATTGACACAGTAGACCGCCCAGCGCTCACAGACCCCCTACATCAGCGCATGGGTTTCAGCAGCCTTGCCCTATGCTGCTCAAGTCCTACATCGCTAACTACCAACAGTTGCTTCAGATTGACTCCTCTAAATCGCAAATGCTACCTTTCACCTGCGGAGTCCCGGAGCGTTCCATTCCCTCCCTGGTGATATCCAATCTATACATGGAGCTATGGGAGCCCTCCTAGCCACACACAACATCCATATCCACCAATAAGCCGATGATACAATGCTATATCACAAGATTGACTCCATTAAGGTCATCCATAGGCTCAGAAACTGCCTCTCACTGATGCAGTCTTGGATGTCTAATGCATACTTGAAAAACACAAACATTTCCTGACAGGAAAGACATTTCTAAACGGAAATCAATTCCTATTTTTCCATATCACGTCCTAGTTATTGAGATCAAAAGCTAGGGTAAGAAAATAGCACCACCTCTCTGGATGTATTATTAATAGTCGCCTTGCACATGGCAAGATTATATTTTATTCTACATTCATTCTTACACTTTTAAAACATATAAGCATACATTGTAGGCATATATATATATATATATCACTGTCAATGTGAATCACAAGTGTTTATATTGATGCAATATTTAATGACCCAACTACGTTGAGTACAATGCACAGCAAAATTCCACATAAAAACACATGCATATCAAAGCCCACAAGGTGAGATGACTGTTCTCATCATACTTGATGACGTTCAATGCCACCGGTAGGACTCCTATGCAAAGACCCAAATCTCCAAGGTAGCGTGTCAAGTACAAAACATTACCTCTATGTCTAACTAAACATAACCAATCTATATCACTACTAGTGCTGTCTCATGAGCTGATTCATGGGCTCAGGGGTCTACGTAGAGCTCAATATGGTTCACAGGAGATGCACAGCCTCTCTGATGTGTGCTTAAACAATCAAATGGTGCTGTACGTTTCGGCAGTATTGCGAATTGAAGTTACGCCTTCCTCAGGACCAAGAAAGAACATTTTATTGGGTGAACCCCTCTCTGCTCAAGGTAAGATATCCTCCAGAGGGTGTTAGTCTTAGCAGCGCACGGTGGTGGCGCAAGTTATGGACGCTTACCTTACCATACTGGCACATTTCTGAGGTTTTTCGTTTTTACTTGTAACTATAGCGTCCCTTTAACAACATTTTTACATTGAATTTCATAGGTTTCTATTAGTGCAACTTAACCATGATGTCCCTTTAACAACTTTTTGTCAGTGAATATATAAATATACACACACACACACACCCCAACTGCTTTTAGACCGAAAATGGACATTCTACATATGCAAAATTTAGAATAGGCAGCCTTTTCTGCACAAAAATTTACATTGATTTTCCATGAAAGGATTCCAATCTTGTCCTACCGTGCCACGGTCTTCGCCACACCATCGTGTTGCCATGCTCGTGTGTATTTCAAAAATAAACACCGGAACCAACTCTTATCTCACATGACCCTTTATGAGCAAACCCATGCATTTTGAAAATTAAAGCAGTACTCTCTTGCTAGGTAACATTCCAAGAAGATTCGTTGCGGTGGAAAGATGGATGGCCTGCAGATAAATTGAGACTTCTTCCAGCTGTCTGGAGTCTAAAGGAGACTGCAGAGCTGGGACTCAGGCAGTCCCAGGTCAGGCGCTGGTCTAGTACTGGACGTACAAGTCCTTAACCTGGTGGTCACAGGCCCTTTCCAGAAATCTTCATGTCACTGATGGTCAGTATGCCTCAGCCAGCCTGCATTTGAAATGTTCATGTCTAAATATGTCATTTTTAGATGTTAACATTGATGCATCACAACATAAAAAGGACACCTACCTCCCGCCATTGTTTCGTCTCGATCCCTTGGGTGTAGAGCACACACACTAGGGTGGAAAGAAAGAAGATATTAAGGCAAAGATTGAGACAAACTGTGGACATCTTGTTCCAGGTGTAGTTAAAGATCATCAGAATGTTTTGACTGAGGGTTCTAACAGGTGATAATGGCCTACCGTTCATAATTTCGAGGCACGTCATGCAATAATGGTCAGTCGATCAGAATTTGACAGCTGTTGCTCAGATCGTTTCGAGGGGCTCATTATAATGTCACACTATGCCCACTTTAAACCAACATTCTCTACATTGTACAATAATAAAAAACAAACATCTTAAACTGTAGGCAGCAGTGGAAGCTTGTTCTAATAGCATTAACGAAAATTGTGTAGGGCCTTGTTACGTGATAATTGACCACTCCCTTCATTGCAGTCCCATGCCTTCGGGTCAAGACCTCTAACTTGAGGGCAACAGTACATTAACTCATGATGAAGTGCCACATAACGTTTAATAACGCTTTATTGTAAATCAGGTTGTCATTCCGTATTTTAATGCTGCAAGTTGATTGGCTGATATTTGGTCAATAACTGGCAGGGAAATTAGTAGAGAATCTGAAAAAAATCCCCAACTATCACTCTTGTAAAAGAAAAAAAGGAATACCGTGGGAGGGAGATACCATCCGGATCAGACATTACCTTCGAACTGCTGAGGAGACCTACTGTGGAATCAGAAAAAATACAATATTACGGCTGTTACACCAAGCAAAGGAAAATGCACCGACACAGGCTTGTAAAGATTCCCAGAATCTTTATTACAAAACTGAACAGTATTCAACAAAGTACACAAATAGCTATTTGGCCGTCAATACATCACAGAGACCACCAGCAGGGTTCAATGTGAGCCGTGAACAGGATTTGCTAGCTGGACATCGACGTATTTATACAATTTGTAAAAATGATGTCCAGCCTCTTACAAGTTAATAATACATTGGGCTAGGGTCGCGCCAGGTTCACTTTCCTAATTTACATATCCCGTGCATGCGTTTTACTTTTGAATACATTTACTAACACACTCCATTATTCTTTAATTTAACGTTACACTCTTTACGTATTGTTTTAATACAGATCAAACAAATGTTTCGCATTTTATATTCAGATAGCGTTACTGTTCTTGTATACTTGTAGTTTAACATTGCTGATTCAAGTAATCCCCTGCTCCCGAGGTCAACAAAGGACAAGGTCTACATGACACTAACATGTATCCTGAAGGCAGGTTGGACATTAACTCTCCTACAGAGGTTGAAGAGGTTAAGGCAAGAACAAGAGCACACGAGACGGCCATTTTAGATTACAGGGTGATTTTGTACAAAACCCCAAAATGGCGGTTCAAACCTAAAATGGAGGTTTGATTCAAGATGGCGGCTTACATCAATTTCTAAGGTCAAGACCTTGTCGTAGAGAGTTATTCGCGTACAATTTCAAGCAACTTGGCGTGGGCCAATATACATACAATCGTTACAATAGGAGGCATAATTTAATATCCAGTTTGACAAACCCTCCTTTTGGCCTATGCCAAGTGCTAACACTACTTCTGATCTCCTTGCAAGTAACTCCATACGTCATCGTCCATACACCCTGAATCATTGTCTGACATATCTATTGCCATTAGATCTGACACCAGAGTTTCTTTTAACACATACTCTTTGGGAACCTTCTCTGGGCCATATATTTTATGCACTAATACACTTGTTGCTTGCGCGCAACATCCCCCAATACTGAGGATATACCAGGGAGACACTGTATGCAACAGCAAAGAAACAGAAAACTTCCCAAGATAATCAGCAGGGCCGAAAACAACTTCCATCCCCATGACCGTAGGAGGTCCCAAAAACATGTACTAACTTCCCAGTTTCCCTCAGGAACATGTACTTCTGAACTAAGAACATGTAGATTTTGGATAGCCCTAAATATCGTCGGAGAGGAGTCTGGTACGTAAACGCAGCAAGCGGACCCCACTAATTTACATACTCCTTCTCGCTCTGCCAGGATGACATCTAATGCCATCCGGTTCTGTAGAGCCACTAATCTTATCGCTCTCTGCTCTAACGTCATATTATAGAGTATGTCAGTGGTCCGGCTGATGGTTCTCTCCAATACTCTCGCTAGTCCCCTGATATCTTCTGAATTCATAATTTGCCCAAAGAATGGCACAAAGGATTTCATAATATCTCCTAGAGTTTGCGCTGTAGTATCCCCTTTTACACCTCGTCGTGGACGAGTCTTCGAAATTTCTACAGTACTGGCAATAAATACCCCAGATAGTAGAATCCCTAAATAACAGGTTTCTTGCCAATCCCTGGGCAACCATGGAAATGCCACATTACTGCAAACAAAATAGACAGGTTCGCCTACGTACAGAGGTCTGTTTTTACTAGTCAAATTCGCAATGTTGGCGCACTTTCTAAAATTACCCATTGACCGTGTTCCATTCCTCTGTATGCAGAAGAATACTGAATCGGGGCTATGATTAACAGAATAAGATGGAGGTGTGGCATCCTTATTGCCTGTAGGAGCCATTTTGAAAGATATTAAAGACTAAAAGGGACTAGACAATCTATCAGAGGGCCTAACAGAACCAACGTTTGGCTTACTTCTATTTGCACAAAGCGAGCATCCCAGGGGCATCAAAACATTCTTTTCAAAACTATTTAAATTTGTACCATCAAAGTTCCCTGAGATGCTGTCATTCCTTCGACCAAAAAATAGTGCTCTAAGAGAAGCGTAACAGGCAGTTGTCAAAGGTAAGGGATAAATATACCTACCTAGCCCCTTATCCCCATGTTGTGGTAGATGTGAGCAGATCCAGCAATTGTTCTTACTAAAAATTGCATGAGTGGCATTCATTATTAACAAAAGAGTGTTATTCTGATAGTTCCGTCTATGTAAAGAATCTCTAGGCGACAAAGAATGCAATTGCACAGAAGGAGTGGGAATAACAGATACATTTTCAATAGGTAAAAGGTCCTCTAACAGATATGCTTCCTCCAGATACCATAACCCAAAACCCAACAGTTACTAAAAATACAGTAATTATCACAAAAAAGCAACAATACACTTTGGGGCTCCCCTTACATGCTTGATCATTGTCTCTGCTATTCAAATGTTTATCTAAAAGTTCGGTACGAGCGGTAGCGGGTGCAGGCATTGTCGTCTTCAACCGAAAAAACACCAATTGTTCGTTTGCTGGTGACTCTAGTCGTGCGTCTTCTTAATGTCTTTCCCACAACCCTTAGCCAACAGAATCTTCCCGTACAGTCGGGCCAAAAGGCAAGCCCTCAAATGATTTTCTCAATCGCACAGTCAGACCATGCTGTACATTTACTTCCTTGGGCGCAAATTATATTTTGCAGTTTCTGGTGAGGACAAAGTGTCGTCACTTCCTCCTGGAAGTGGCGAATGGACGGAAATGGGATCAGAAAAGGATTGATCCGGTTGTTCCACTGTTGGGGAGTGCGGAGACAAGATGGCTGTTTTGTCTGGCCTTGCGGATTCTGAAGGGGTCTCCGATTCTCACTTGTTTGTTGTTGCAGGTACACTAGTTACAACAGTGGGAAGGGATTCTGTGTCTTCTGTATCGTATGGCACGGGCTGTGGGATCCGTTTAGTGTGCGTTGCATGAATCCAGTTTTTACGACCCGCTACCCGCACAGCAGTCTGAGTGACTAGCAGGACTTGGTAGGGACCCCTCCACCGATGTGCAAGGCAAGACGACCTCTCAAAAACCTTTGTGAGGATCCAGTCCCCGGGTCGTAGACTGTGACCAGGACCCTCGTAGCGCACAGGTAATGCCTCTCGCACCTGGTGATAAATTGAAAACAGATTTTTAGTCAACTAGTTACAGTAATCTGAAAGAAGCACATTTTCTATGTCCCGCAATGAGTGACTTTTTGGCATACCCCAAATATTAGCAGGTCTCCCCATTACCAGCTCAAAGAGAGAGAGCCCAGTCTTAGATTGAGGGGTTGTTCTCATCGACAGTAACACGATCGGTAAGGCGTCCGGCCATTTTAGCTTAGTGCCAGCACACGTCTTAGCGAGTTTGTTCTTTATAATGCCGTTGTGCCTTTCCACTAATCCGGCACTTTGGACATGTCTGGCTGAATGGAACCGCTTGTCAATCTGTAATCCTTTGCAAATTTGTAGGATTACACTGGCAATAAAGTGTGGCCCCTTATCTGACCAGATGACTCTCGGCAGCCTGGACCTAGGAAAAAACTCTTTCAACGGAGTTTTTGCCGTGGTTATGGCCATTGCATCTCTAACCGGGAAAGCCTCAACCCACTTACTAAAGGCACAAATAACAAACAATACATATTTAAGATTGTTACAACATTCCATTTCAATGAAATCAAAGTGAATATAACCTCAAACGGGACAGAAAGTGGAGCGAAACTTCCTCTAGGAGTCGAGGTACCTTTTCCAACATTGTGCTGCAAGCAGACCATGCAGCTTTGGACAAAATGCTCCGCAGTTTTGAAAATCTTATCATTGGCCCATACACTGTGTAGCATTTTTGCCAATTTTCGCGCACAAACATGTGTCAGACCATGAGCCATAATAATCTTCATTGTAATGTAGGCGTCAGGGAGTAACCATTTCCCTTCAATATTGTCTACCCAACACCCATCATCATCCAATCTCCCTGCACCCTCAATCCATCTCTTAGTTTCCTCTATGGTAGCATCTGCTTGAATATCTTTTACAGCATTGATACTTTCACCCAAAGTGCAAACGTTTACAATTTCTTTTACAGCATACATTTCTGAACTGAAATCAGTGGCAGTTTGCTTAGCTATCTGATCAGCAAAAGCATTCCCTTTTCCGACATCATCTGTAACCTTTTAATGTGCTGAACATTTTATGATAGCTAACTGAACAGGGAGTGCGAGTGCTGAAAGTAATCACACTATTAAAGTGCAGTGCTGGATTTTCGTTCCGTGCGAGGTTAAGAAACCTCATTCTTTACAAAGTCTACCGAAATTGTGGGCCATCCCAAAAGCATACTGACTATCGGTATATATATTCACTGAAAGCCCTTCAGAAAGTTCACAAGCTCGAGTTAACGCTATAATTTCTGCAGCCTGCGCAGAGTTATGCATAATTCTTTTAGTTTCCACAATTGCGTTTAAAGTAGTAACAGCATAAGCAGCCGTGGATGTACCGTCTGGAAGTTTAAAACAAGAGCCATCACAAAATAGCTCTCCTTGTGGACTATTCAAAGGCGTGTCTTTCAGATCGATTCTGCCTTTAGTCTCTTGTTCTGTCATATAAAGGCAATCGTGTGACGTATCGTCACCATCAACAGTATTTTGTGAGACAGGTAAAAGTTCAGCCGGATTTAATAAACAACACCTCTAAATTTGAATGTGGGGGGCAAAAAAGATTAGTTTGTATCTTGTCAATCGTGCAGAAGTGAGGTGTTGCGTTTGAGTTCTATTCAATAAAATATCTACAGAGTGAGGTACCATTAGGGTTAACGCATGACTCAGGACCATTCCCTCACTCTGTTTTACAGACGCAGCAGCAGCAGCAACAGCGCACAAACATCTTGGCAAAGCGCATGCTACAGGATCAAGGGCGGAGGAATAGTAACCGCACTGCCTATTCTTCCCTCCATGCTCCTGCGTTAATACAGCCAGATGCACATCCATCACGTTCATGCACAAACAATACAAAGGCCTTGTCATAATACGGAGTTCCTAAAACCGGCGCTGAACACAGCGCTGATTTGAGCAAATCAAATGCTGTCTGGTGTTCCAAAGTCCATGGCAATGGCAAAGAAATGCCCTTCTTTGTCAAAGCCAGCATTGGTTTAATCGTTAACGAAAAGTTAGGGATTCACAATCTACAATAAGAAGCCATACCTATCAAGGCTCTAACTTCCCTCTGCAAATTTGGGACAGACATGCCAGAAATAGTCTTTATTCGTTCAGGTGTCAACCGTCTTCCCTCCTTTGACAGGAGGTAGCCTAAATAGGCGACCTCCTGACAACAATATTGGAATTGTTTTAGTGAAGCTTTGTGGCCATGTTTTGCTAGATGCCCAAAGCAACAACACAGTGCCTTCTTTACAGGCGCTCTCAGAATCAGCAGCCAAGAGGAGGTCACCTACATACTGAAGTAATGTGCAAGTAGTAGGCAACTTGAGAGTATCGAGCTGCTCTTTCAATGCCCTACTATAAATACTTGGACTCTCAGTGTACCCTTGTGGTGCACGAGTGAATGTAAGCGAGCTTCCACCTAGGGTAAACGCAAACAAATACCTGCTATCCTTATGTATGGGAATACTGAAAAACGTGTTTTTAAGATCAACAACGCTAAAATGAGTGGCAGAAGCCGGAATCGTGGTTAGTATCGTTGTAACATTAGGTACAATAGGAAATTGAGGAGCCACAATTTTGTTAATAGCGCGTAAATCAATTATAAAACAAAAGGGAATCACATTATCACCTTTTTTGCATACTGGCAAAATGGGGCTGTTACATATGCTACCCGTAATCTTCTCAGTTACCCCACGATGTACAAAATCAGAAACTATACATTTCAAAGCCTGTTCTCCTTCAACTGAGATCTTATATTGCGGGATGCGAGGCATTTTTACTCCATGTTTCAAAATAATTTTAACAGGTTCAATTTGGAGAATGCCCACATCATTATCATCAATTGCCCATACGCATTCTGGAACATTACTCAATTCTGGCGATAAAGGTCGAGTCAAAAACTGAGAGGCGAGTGATTGCTGAGGTGAAATTGTGAAGGGACCCAGTGTTATCGGTACAGGCAAAGAGACCGGACAAACTACAGGTGTGCCTGAAAACCCTACAGAAACGTTGGACTGCCCTGACAGGGGAATATTTGGAACCCGTGAATGATCAATGGAACATTTCTGTGCTCCCGTATCTACTAAAAATAGATGCTTCCTATTTCCCTCCGCCATCCCAACGTAGGGGCCTTTCTGATGAACGGGAATAGGCGTAGGTTCCAAATCCTGCTTCGGGCAATCCTAGCGAAACAGAATATTATCAAAAGGAAGCTCTTCAGAGAGGTACGCAGCAGAAGGGTGATCAAAAATGTTTCTATTATCCACATTCGAAACTTGCTTATCTTGTGAAGGAGGTTGCTGTGATTCTGGTGTAAACTGACCTCTGCCAGGGCCCCCTGCACCTGGGCGACCTCTGGATCGTCTACCCATGTTCCCAAATGACCTTTGCTGCAAGGTCGGATATTGTGCGCGCCAGTGGCCTTCCTGCCGGCAATAGGCACACTGGTTAATGGTTACCAGAGCCAAGAGCGCACTTCCCTGTGGAATGTACTGACCTCTAAATTGATTACCCCCTCTATGGCTTCTAACAGTCTGCTGTAATAAAACTTTAGTTTTCAGGTCACCCTTTTTTTTCTCAAGTTTTTCCTTTTCAGTATTTACATGATTTTCATAGTACTGAGCCATATGCAGTACTTCTGATTGAGACTTCGCCTGCCAAGCACCTTCAGAAGACATAATCTGTAACTGGATGTCAGGCAGCAATCCACGTACAAATTTGTCGACAAACAGCCTTTTCCCTGACTCTGTGCCTAAGTCTTGTCCACTGAAATCCGAGAATACCTGCTCGAACCGATTGAAGAAATCAGTAGCACCCTCAGACTTTCCTTGAACACAGGCCGTAAGCTTGTCCCAAATGATTCGTTTTTTAGGAACCATAGTTTTCAATTTTACAATAATTCTATCAGGCAAGGTTAATATCACTTGAGCTGGTCGTTCGCCAGCTGGTCTTTCTCTATCTAGCCTAACCATGTTATCCCATGTATCTCCCAACCCAGGTATGTCATCTATAGTCCTAATCTGTTTCCACAAATCAACTGGCAGGAGTACGGGAAATAATAGGTCAATATCACTTAATTTAAATACCGACGACTGTAAGACCGACTCTATTTCTTTATGGAATCCGGTCGGATTCTTTGTTATATCGGGAATAGATTGCTTAATGGTGTTCACTTCCTGTCTTGAAAACGGGACGTGAACAAACTGTGATACATAATGTGCGGGATTGTTCACAGCGACTATACCCTGTGCAGCATTGGCAGCAACCTCAACCTTTGGGACAAATGTCGGAGGGACCTCTCTCATAGGCAACTGAGAAGTAGGCAGCTCCGAACGCTTACTAAGCAACAGAGCCAAATCAAGCGCTAAGGCAGTCGAAGAAGTATCAATCGAAAAGGCTCTCTTATAAACACTCAACAAATTCTGCGGGACAACAAATCTTTCTTCTTACACACTCATTCTGCAGGTATTCTACCATAACCTGTATTACTTTCTTTTGCATTTCTAACGTATACTGACTATACGTGTCATATACTTCATCTGGAGTTATCGACATATCCAAAATCCATCTTATCGCATCCTTCATACAAATTCGTGCTTCCTCACCTTTTAATTCACTGCGAGGAGAAAACCGTTTCTGTAAGTACATAATACCTAAACCATCACCATCTGCTTCCTCATTCTGTATCCCTTCAACTCCTTCCTATACTCAAAAATCCTCTCAACATGCTCATATACCTTCTCTGCAGTATCTCTGGACAACGCTAAGGCGTTCAAATCCCGTAACACTTTTGGGAAATCTACATCATTTAGTCTATTCCACATTATACTCAAATGAGGCCCTAATCCTTCAATAAAAACATTTTTCTCAGGAATACTTTTTCAATTTTCGAGTGTGGAAAAAACATTGGCTTGTTCACCCTTCCCCATACAATGTTTATCCCAAGCAATCAATTCACTCTTTTTGTCTGGGGACACAGTATTACGAGTCACAACCCTTAGTCTCGCTCTCTGGTCTACTATAGGCGATGCAGAATCACTTGGAAGAAGAAGAGTAGGCACATGCTGAATATCAACAGGTGAAGCCAAGGGGGCAGGCAAAGGAGCGACGGCTGGAAGAACAACAGGAAGAACAGCAGGGAGCACCGGAGGAACTATAGGAGAGGGAACAACAACAGGAAGGGGCAAAGTGCCAGGAGGAGGGACGTACGGAGGTGGCGTGGAGGCATCGGGCCTTCGTTCATGCAAAAGTTTATTAATCAATTCATCTGACGTATGAAAATATTTAGAAGGGTAGATTTTCTGAATGCCTAATTGAAACGCCCTGTCCGTGTTCCTAACTGACTCCAATTGTTTATTTTGATCATATAACCATGCCTTTTCGACACTTGTCATATGTCTACGCATATGTTTCTCTCTACTCTTTTGTTGCTGCAAAGCTTCTGTTTTCCAACTGTGCAATGCGTCAAATGCTGCAGGTCTAGCCTTTTTCTTTACTAATACAGACTCTAGATATTCTATATGAGGGATTTCAAAACTACCACTGGTTGGCCACCGAAGATTAGAATTATGTCTGGTCTGTCTGTGCCAAATGTCATTAAATGCTATACTACCAAAGCCTTTCTTACAGTACATAGTACATGCCAGCAAACCCCTCCTGTGGTGCAGGACGGCTATCTTCCAAAGATTGTCTGTCGCTGTGGAATAATGCCCTAAAGCAGGCAGACAATTTCCCAGGCATATCAAAGTTCTGGTGTTACCTGGTTAAATAATTGTGCTCGCGAGTACAATGCTCCAAATTCGAAATTGTCAGGGTTAGATTAAGAATTGGGACACGATTCACCTGACCAAAGGACTGGGGGGCCCGATTGGGTTACTAAGGACAATGCTAAGGACCCATGTCTGGTGATTTTCGGTAAATTTGCCCACCTCAAATATATGGACCCTCGTCAAGACGTCGTCTCGGGCTACAGCTCATCGTCCAGGGATCGGATCGTGCAGTTTCGTCGAGGAATTCGCTTCTCGTCTAGAGTGGCCGTTTCTGTTGGCACCGTCCGATCCCGGTCTGATAGCCGAGCCAACCTTTAACGAGACAAAGTCAATCTTGAGGGTCCCTATTCGGGCGCCATGTGTGGAATCAGAAAAAATACAATATTACGGCTGTTACACCAAGCAAAGGAAAATACACCGACACAGGCTTGTAAAGATTCCCAGAATCTTTATTACAAAACTGAACAGTATTCAACAAAGTACACAAATAGCTATTTGGCCGTCAATACATCACAGAGACCACCAGCAGGGTTCAATGTGAGCAGTGAACAGGATTTGCTAGCTGGACATCCACGTATTTATACAATTTGTAAAAATGATGTCCAGCCTCTTACAAGTTAATAATACATTGGGCTAGGGTCGCGCCAGGTTCACTTTCCTAATTTACATATCTCGTGCATGCGGTTTACTTTTGAACACACTTACTAACGCATTTACTAACACACTCCATTATTCTTTAATTTAACGTTACACTCTTTAAGTATTGTTTTAATACAGATCAAACAAACGTTTCGCATTTTATATTCGGATAGCGTTACTGTTCTTGTATACTTGTAGTTAACATTGCTGATTCAAGTAATCCCCTGCTCCCGAGGTCAACAAAGGACAAGGTCTACATGACCCGAACATGTAGCCTGAAGGCAGGTTAGACATTAACTCTCCTATAGAGGTTGAAGAGGTTAAGGCAAGAACAAGAGCACATGAGACGCCCATTTTAGATTACAGGGTGACTTTGTACAAAACCCCAAAATGGCGGTTCCAACCTAAAATGGAGGTTTGATTCAAGATGGCGGCTTACATCAATTTCTAAGGTCAAGACCTTGTCGTAGAGAGTTATTCGCGTACAATTTCAAGCAACTTGGCGTAGGCCAATATACATACAATCGTTACAATAGGAGGCATAATTTAATATCCAGTTTGACACTACAGCCTACTCCAAAGCTGGGACGAGTTGTCGCAGATGGCCTCAGAAGGGGGGTTGCAGCCCAAAGACTAAGATCAGGACAAACGGAGAGAGTGTTGGGTGCAGCCAATAAGAGCCAACTAAAGAACGGTGTGGACGACTTTTTTCTTATCTTTTTGCGCCTCATAAGATTTGGGAACTCTAACTTTTTGATTTTGGTCTATTTCAGAAAGAGAACCTTTCTTAGTACCATTGAGTGCATTCTGCAATTGCTTAGAGGGAAAGCAGGGAAGACCTGGAACATATTGCCCTTTGCCGAAAGAAAGCGTCCTTCGAAAGAGGTCTGCGGTGCTGGCAGATAAACAGCTTCAATTACTGTGCCCTTTGTCGTGTTGCTTGTACTTGAGCTTCTTCTGGGCTTTCATTTGAATTGAGGACACCACTCCCTGCATTTGCCTGGGTAATGGTGGGCAAACAGTAGCAGCTCTTACAAACGTAGCAGCTAATTGAACCAAAAAGGAATAGGATTTAAGAGGATGTCAGTGAATGCTTTATCAATGTTTAATATATAACCCAGCTAGTACTTTACAGGAAATAAAATGGTGTTATTTTAGTCCTAGGAAGTAGCTCAGGTTAGTCAGTGAATATTTTGTCAGATTCAGCATTGCCCATAGAATCCATAAATAAAACGTGCCGGCCAATGAATTCTTCAACCTTGACTAACCTGCCTCTGATTATGTTTATGTTTATTACATTTCTTACACTCCTTAAGCCCATGAGCAAGTGGACACACAGATAGAACAAACAACACAAACAGAATAAAGCAACAACAGTACAATAACAAACTGAAAATAAAAACATCAAAAAACAAAAGTTAGGTGTAAGACCATAAGTCACAATCAAAATGATTAAAAACAAAACAGGGGGCGCTGTTGAGCAGCCGAGGAAAAGGGCTGCCTAGTTGGTGAGCTCCGTCTGTACCCATCTGAATCTTCCATACATCGGCGTCAATCTGCAAGCCTGCCTAATCCTGCTGCCACGATTCTTCTAAGCTAACTATCCTGTTTGTGCAGCCGAAGTCTGGGGAAAAATCGGTGCCTGGAACAGACACAATTGGGCCTGTGCCCCGTGTGGCCTCCCTGCGGACCCTCGCTGCGGCCGCTCACGGCCGCGGGCGTGCCTCTCTCCCTGGAGGCGCTCCCTCGTCTGACCAACGGGTGCCGCCGATGCGGGCTCCCTGCGCTGCTCCGGCGCTCGAGGGATAGGATCCCCCGCTGAGGCCCTGCGGACTGAGACTTGGTGCGGTGCACCGGCCGCCGCGTAAGTGTGCTGCGGTGCCCTGGACTGCTGTTCCGGCGCCCGCTGGGCTCATCAGGCTGCTGCTTGGATCCTGCTGCACCCACACAAAGCCACAACACCCCTGCCCAGAGAGACGGGGGCCGCTGGAGCTAGGCTGTGCCGTGAGGCGCTGCTTGCATGGAGCGGCCTCGGTCTCCCGGCGGGCAGTAACCTCCTCTGCTGACACTGGTCGTGTGACGTGTGTGTGGCCCCCCTTGGCCCCTTGTAGCTGTGGACCTGCAGCTCCATCGGAGGCCTACCATCGCGGCCCCGGGTCCACACCTAGCCCCGGGGTGGGTGTTTTTTTTATTTATTTTTTTATTTCTCCTTTCTCTTCTTGATCTCCATCAACAACGAGGGTGGCGTTGGGGCCTCTATGCCGCACTGCCCCGGATCTGCGCCTGCCCTCGTGGAGTGGGGACGCCCCCCTGAGAAACCAATCTCACACCACGGAACATGCGAGCCTGGCCGCCCTGAAGGCTATAAGGTGGGTGTTTGTCCCTGAATTGCACCCCTCTGCTCCAGTTGACCGGCTCCCCTCAATTCATGCTACTTTCAGCGCCTTGGCCCCCCACAGACCACACCTTGGACATTGAGTCCCCATCAACTTACTGGAGTGGCAGTATACCCTAGGGGCCACCGCCCCACGAAGCTCCGCATATCCACGACTCGGGGCCCTTATGCGGTTAAGCTGCTGCTAGGGGCTACAACTCCCTACCTTCTCAACGTACACAACGCTGAACTCAGGTACATCTCCCCGGCCGATGAGAGCCCCTTATTTGTCTCACTAACAAAGTAACACCCAGTGCTCCCCACCACACTTCGGAGTGATGCCTATCACGTAAGGCTTGCTGCCCCTTTCGGGGTCACCCCCACCTGCTGCTCTGCCATCACTGCCTCGCCACGACTTTGGCCCCTCCACCCCGGCTTGATAATACCAACCCAACTGCTATCGGGCTTCTTAGGCGCCGCAACCACTGACCTACTACCGTCCTCCCCTCTGGGGGCTCGCCTGAGGCCACCTTCTACCCTGGCAAATCGGGGGCTACTTTCCTCCACTGCAATGCCCAGCAAGTCGCGGGCTAGCGGCAAAGTAGGCACCATGGACAAGTTCACCAGGATAGCAGCCAGGGAGGACCAGGCGTCGCTTTCTGTTGCACATGAGGGGGGGGAGGACAGGCCAGACCACCCGCAACCAGACCTATCCACGATGATGGAATCCATGGCCAAAAATGTCGCTGCCTTCCATGAAAAACTAGACGATATCAACACGAACGTGGCCTCCCTGAAAGCCAAAATCGATCAACATGGGGCCAAGATCACTGAGGCGGGGCAAAGGATAGGAACCAATGAGGACAATGTTCACACCCTACAAAACACAGTCATTGAGCTCATCAGAGACATGAAACAGGTCAAAGCTAAGTGTGATGACCTAGAGTCGAGGTCCCAAAGAAATAATATTCGAATAGTGGGGGTTCCCGAGTGTGCACTAAAGGGCCTCATGGAACTTGCAGCCGAACAACTCATCAAAGACCTCCTTGACAACCCTTCACTCTCACCATTCTTCACTGTAGAAAGGGCACATCGATCCCTAGCACCCAGGTATAAGCCGGGAGACTTCTCCAGACCAATAATTGCAAAATTGCTAAGTTATAAAGAAAGAGACCATATACTCGGGCTGGCTAGGGAGAAAGGGATACTTAAGCTGGATTCACAAGTCATCAGGATTTTCTCAGATTTTTCGGTGGCGGTGCAAGCGGAGAGGCGACAATTCAACGGGGTGAAAAAAATGTTAAGAGAAAGACATATTGAGAATGCAATGCTTTTCCCCACTCGCCTAAAATGTACCCATGTAACAAACTCTACTTTTTCACTGTCCCGGATGAGGCGGTCAAGTTCATCGAGGCACAGATCCCACTGGTAGATCCTCCTGAGGAGCGGATGGACGATGACTAACGCCAGGACTCCCAGACTCCCGCAATTGACCCCAAAGGTGTGGTGGACCTACTGTAGACTCTCCCTTTGGGCTCAAGGCTCACCCCTCTCCGTCCTGCTGCAGGCCGCTGTGGCCTAATATCACTGCAGTGAGCGTACAACTTACAGTGGGGGATACACCCTTAACCCAATTAACTCTGACACCACTCCCTGGGTCCGAACATTGCAAATCTCGGCTTCACTGTTGCACACTGTCTTAGGCAGTTCAGCCTATGTCCTTGCTACTCTAAAACATGAGTGTCCTTGCTTTGTAACCTTAATTTCATCAGCCGTTCAAAGGATTGACGATGTATCATCCGTATAATGTAATACCTAATGTGGGAAGGACGGCAATGGCAGCCCCTATTGCAGCTGCAATACCCTTTAAGGCGAACTGTTTGCATTTAAGCCCCTGTTGGGCGGGTTCTCAAGCGTTGCCAAGTTGGGGACGGCATGCAGTTGTTTGCTCTAAGGGTGGGTACCTATACACTGCTAAGACACACAGGGGGGTGAGGGTGGGAGGTATGGTAGGGGGGGAATGTTACGTAAAAAATTGCAAGTTGGTTGTAATGGGGTTCACAGAGAGGCGTTCTTACGCCACTGCAGTACACAAGATGGGAATGAGAGACAGAATCTACACCAGGGACGTCCCATAAGGTATCTCCATGGCTATTAAAATAATGACATGGAATATTCGGGGACTGACGAATTTCACGAAATCCCATAAGATAACGGCATACGCACAAAGACATGGGGTCAAGGTACTCCTACTACAGGGGACACACGCTCTGAAACTCTTGTCCTCGAACCTGGCACACACCTGGGGTTCCAATAGGTACTACACCCAATACTCAACTCAAGCCAGGAAAGTGCTTACCATTATTCACAAATCTGTTAACTTCACACGCCACACATCCCACATCGATACAGAGGGACGATACGTGATTCTACACTGCACCTTGGCTAATGAAGAATGCTTGCTTGTCAACTCGCGCCCAATACTGATTCCCGAATTCATTGATGCAATGATAGCCATCCTTACAAAATACATAGAGATACCCATTATATGGGGAGGACATGAACCTCCTACTTGACAATGTCTTAGATAGAAAAACCACTACTCGCAGGGCCACAACTCGGGCTGCCACGCGGCTCCGTATACATATGAGCTCTCTGAATCTACCCAATGTGTGGAGGACGCTCCATCCCCAGAAAAGAGACTATACGTTCTATTCAACTGTGTACGACAGTTCCTCAAGAATAGATCTGGTACTCCTGTCAGGTAGCCACGTGGGCAGGGTCCTGGAGATTAAAATCCTTCCACGCACGCTCTCTGACCAATCCCCCATACTCTTGCAGATCCAACTTGGTAATACACTTTCGGCCCGACCCGCCTGGCGCTTTAAATCTGACGCCCTACCTGACATTGTTTTTAGGGCGGAGATCCTTGCGGACGTAAACACATTCTTTGAAAATAACAATACATCCGACACAACAGAAAGTACCTGCTGGGAGGCATTTAAAGTGTACATAAGGGGGATGTGTATCTCTAGGGAAGCCGGGGTCCTTAAAACCATCAGGCAGGCCCTAAACAACTCTGAAGCCAAGCTCAAAACCCCAGAACGAGAGTACACCTCCACGCCGGCTCCAGCAACCCTAGCAAAGATCAGAACTGTATTGGAACAATTTGAGTCACATGCCTTAAGCGAGGTGCGTTACTTTGCCCGCCCCATCACCGCCCATAGATAGGGTGAAGGAGACAGACCGGGTAGAACTCTGGCCAGGCTGGCGCGGGTGGAGGGTGGCAGGACCCGTATTGACAGTATAATCGATGAAAAGGGCGTAAGACATTGGACGGACCAGGCCATTCTTGACACCTTCGCCAGCTTCTATGCCAATCTATATGGCCCCCAACCTGAACACACAGCCCAGGACCTAGACGACCTACTGGAAGGCATTCCCATGACCCTTATCTCTCAGAACACCAGAAACAGCCTGGATGCCCCGCCCACCCTAGACGAGATAGTCCAGGTAATTTCCGACCTTCCCAAGAACAAGGCCCCGGGCCCTGACGGGCTCACAACTGAGTTCTATCAGGAACATGTCGCCATATTAGCACCTGTACTGTACGGGGTCTGGTTTGAATCACTCTGGTTAAATACCCTCCCTCCCTCCTTAAAAGAAGCCGTAATAACAGTCCTACCCAAGCCGGGGATACCCCCGGATGAATGTGGATCCTATAGGCCCCTCTCCCTCATCAACACGGACACGAAAATCTTCGCCAAGATAATCGCCAACAGGTTCCTTCGATTTATGCCCCATTTGGTCCACGCTGACCAAAGTGGCTTCGTTCCCGATCGCTCTACGGCACTTAACATCCACCGTTTATTCAACGTGCTGTCCAGAATTGATCCGAATGCTGATGCAGTGGCAGTAACATTGGACACCCAAAAAGCATTTGACATGGTCTCATGGCAATACTTATGGGCTGTGCTGGGAAAAATGGGAGTGGGTCCAAATATGATCTCCTATATTAAGCTACTATATACAGAATCACTGGCGAGAGTACTGGTCAACTCTATTCCCTCCTCTCCCTTTTCGCTACACAGAGGCACGAGGCAGGGGTGTGTGTCCATTCTCCCCCATCCTTTTTGCGCTTGCCATTGAACCCATGGCTGATCACGCGCGGGATCGACACACCAATAAGGACATTCGGCTACAGGACACGCCAGAAATCATCTCACTATATGCGGACGATGTACTTTTATATGTCAGAAACCCCTCCACACATTTGGACCCGATAATCCGAGACATAACTAAAATTGGCACATACTCCGGTTTCACTATCAACTACTCTAAATCAGAAATGTTCCCTCTCACTATAGCAACTCAACAACCGGTGTGCGAATACCCGCTACGCTGGTCTCCAGGCGGCATCAAATACCTCGGGGTGCATGTGTCCCTAACCAGAGCTTCCTTGCTGGCAGACAACTACGAGACAACAGCACAGCTCATTGAGTCCAAGATGCTCAAATGGCACAATCTCCCACTATCTCTTGCGGGCAGACTCTCTCTAATAAAAATGATAGTGGTCCCCAAGCTCCTCTACATCTTTGCTAACGTGCCTGTGTGGCCTGGGAGGCAATACTTCAAGCGGCTCCATTTGGAGTTCGCCCAATTTCTGTGGCACTCCGGTGCGGTCCGCAAGAAGTGGCTACAGATGACCTTACCATATGAAAAAGGAGGTTTCACAGCCCCAGATTTATTACTATACTGGAACGCGGCGCAGGCCCAGCATGCTACCCATTGGAACACACACTTGAACCCGCACCCACATGTAAAATTAGAGAAACTGGCAGGAGCCGGGACCAACATCATGACCCTGCTACTCCACCGCACACTCCAGACAGACACTCCATCAGACCCGGTGGCCACCACGATCAGAGCTTGGAGGAGTATTCTGCACTCTAATCAAGAACAATACCCATACTATAAGTGGCTCCCCATAAGGCAATTTCCCAGGCTCCCCCCCACACATGACCTGCACCTCTCGAGATACTGGGAAATCCTGGGTTATCGAGCCCTGACCGACCTATTCCCTGACGGCACCTTTATCACCCCTCAAACATGGCGTCCCGAACACTCCAACTCTGCGCTCGAGATGCTGCAATATTACAGGCTTAGAGCAGCGATACAGGCATTGTGGCCTTCTTTCCCAGGTGAACCCCCAGACTCACCCGAGCTCCAATACATAGCAAACTCCGCAGGCAGTAGGGACATAATATCCTCTTTGTACAAAATGCAGCTGGAAAAAGTAGTAAATATATCCCTCAAACCATGGGAGGCATGGGCCACTGAGCTCGAAATGGAAATCACAGAGGATCTGTGGAGCAAAATGTGTGCACACAAGCGCAAAGCTTCCATTAGTACCAGATTCCGCTGTATACAATACAAACTCCTCAACAGGCTCTACTATGCACCGCACAGAGTTGCGAAATTCACACGCACCTTGACTCACACATGCCCGAAATGTAGATCAGATGAGGCGGATCATATGCACATGTTTTGGTCTTGCGCAGTGCTCAAGGCGTTTTGGGTGGAAGTGGCCAAAGCGCTCTCAGAAATAATTAGATCACAAGTAGACCTCGACCCATTAGCCCTATTGTTCGGAATTTGGGTTGGGGAAAATGAAAGGAAAATGTCAATTTCTAAATGTAAGCACTATTGTCGCCAAAAGATGCATATTACAATGCTGGAAGCGCCGCTATCCCCCCACCCTCCAAATGTGGCTGAAAGCCCTCACCTGTGTACAAAGGTGCGAAGAAGAGTATATAGGATCCCTGCCTTTACCATCGCGCCCCAAAAATGTATGGTCAGAGTTCTGCACTTTCTTAAATAGTAGAGAAGAGGTTGAGTGGAGCTCCACCCCCCCATCAGCCCAGGCCGACCTACCATGAGGAATGTGACATTTATGCTTTTCTACGCTGATAATTCCCCTCACCCCAAAATGTCTGAAATGGTTATGATGTAATGTCTCCGTACGCTGTTATGATGTTTGATTGTCTCTGCTATCTCTGTGCTGCACCTGTCTTAACCTTCTGCCAATGAACAGAAGTTTAAAAAATAAATAAAAACTGTTTCTCTATGGTACACCATGTGGCAATGTCTGACGTTATGGGGCAGGCAAACCAATATCTAGCTTGCTTCAAAAGAAAGGCAGTGTGGTATGCTTTGAAATCAGGAAACCTGACACCTCCTTTGTCATATGGTGCCTTCAATTTGGTTAAGGCTATTCTTTTGCTTTTGCCCTCCCCCCATAGGAAATTTAGTAGGATAGAGTAAATTGATTTATAAAAGGAAGGAGATATCGGAACACATAAGAGTTGTAGATAATATAAAATTATTGGTGATAACATCATCTTGATCGTATCTAGTCGGCCCCACCAAGACAGATATAGGGGGGACCATCTGGATGTTAATTCCTTAAGTCTATCTAGTAATGATTGTGTGTTCTGTTTAATGGTGTCTTGGATGGTAGGAGCAAATCTAAGGCCTAGGTATTTAATAGAGGAACTGCACCATTTAAAACCAAAGGGGTCTATGTCATATTTAAAGCAGTAGGGATTGAGGGGCATCATTTCTGACTTATCTTTGTTAAGTTTGTACCCTGAAACTGAGCTAAATTGGGATAGTACTTCAAGTAAATATGGGAGGTGTGTTTTGGGGTTTTTGATGAGAATAAGGATGTCATCAGCGTAAGCAGCTATTTTAATGTGGGATGTGCCACTTGCTATACCTGGAATATTGTTATTGGATCTGATTAGTTCTATTAACGGTTCTAAGGAGAGGATGTATAGAATAGGTGAGAGGGGGCAACCTTGTCTAGTACCTCTGCTGAGGGAAAAAAATGGGGAGGTAAGACCATTAATACATATTGAAGATTTTGGGGATGAGTAAAGTAAACTGACTAGAGAAATGAACTTGTCACTGCATCCGTGCCAGCGGAGGGATTGGAACATGAAGTCCCAGCTGACTCGGTCAAAGGCTTTTTCAGCATCTAGTGCTATAACCGCTGCGCCCTGTTTATCTTTTTTATTTTTATTAGATAGGTGGATAGCATTTAGAAGGAGTCTGGCATTATTATTATTCACTTGACTGAATATTTACTGCATTATATGCCAATGTGCCTCTCTTCATCAATACCTACCACCTCCCTTTCTCCCCCCTCCCTCCATATGTCGTGTTCGTCATATGTCAGTCTTATGTTTGTCCTCCCCCCCCACTTAGACATCATAATGCAGAATTTGTTCCATACTAAGTTGTGCACAACACTGTGCTATAGTTCTTATGTGTAAGTTTTCAATTATATTGACAATTTGTTCCTTATATGCTCAATTTCACATTGCACACAGTGTATTTAATTAATTGCTCTACTGGAACACTTCCACTTTACCATTGTTTAATCTATTCTCATGTAAAAGTTTCACTGCATTATGTTTATGAAGTTATGACTTTATGATTGTATATTACATACCTTAATAAAAAAAAATTATTAAAATCAAAAAAAAATAAATAAAAACAAAACAGAAAACTCTACTTATTAAAATGAAAATAACAAGAGAAACCAGATTCACTCTAAAACAATTCTCAACGTAGAAACCAGTGGCAAATTGTTCCGCCTCTCGTATACCGCAAGCAGGTTGCTCTTACCACAACCAATAATGATGCAGTGTGTGTTACTTTCAGAGCACCGTTCCGGAATTTGAATCCGCCGCAAGAGTTTCAAATCTTGCTGTCTTACACATCCCTGGCCTACTTTTGCATGAAGCCATTCAAAGACATTGGGCCTCATTACACGGTAGGCGGTAAGGGTTTACCGGTACCGGTAAACCTTTACCGCCTTACTACCAGGTCCCTTTGCAGGTTGGTACATTAACGCCTGCTTTTAGCAGGTGTTAAAAAACAAACCCGCAAAGGGACCGGGGTGCTAATTACGGTACCGCAACTTGCGGAACCGTAATTAGCACCTTCCCCATTCCCATTATGCCCTATGGGGCAAAAATGGGAATGGGGAAGGGCAATGGAGGAAGGAGGAATTACCGCCTTCCCAACCTTGGAATAGGGCGGTAATTCCCCTTTCCTCCAAGGCGGTACCAGTAAATTACCGGCATGAACCATGGCGCTAATAGCGCCATGGTTTACCACCTACCGTGTAATGAGGCCCATTATTCTTTAATGTCTGCCTGGTCTCAATCCTTTCTGACTTGGCCACATGAGTAATGATAAAGTTTCTCTGATCCATAATAAATAGTCTTTGGTGTGAAACAGCAATCTGTAGCATTTATGATTTTTTAAGACGTATATCCCTCAAATAAGAAGTAACTGGGTTGTCTCTAAAAGCCACCGTATCCAAAGTTATTTCCACTGACGATATAGCATCGCTACGGGGTTTAACAGGTGCATAGACCACGACAGTGTCAGGGATAAGGCAAGTGGAATCCAACTGCATTTTTCAACAGCACTAACATCGTTTTTAAAATCCATCGGATCGGCTTGGCAGGTGGTCTCAACCATATTGGGTCAGACCTGTATGTTACTCCAGTCATTTTGACATTCTGTGTCAGTCCTTTCGGGAGGTGTCTGTGAGACAACCCTGTCGAGAGAGTCTGCCCATCGCCAGAAGTCTAGACCAATTACCCACCGATTAAGATCAGAGATAATCTTCTCCTTAATAAACAACCAGCTTACAGCATGCGTGTGGCCATCCTCCGAAGCCTTGGTGTCTAGCTGGGCCTGTCCAAGGGCTTCAGAACGACATCTTCCATGGATTTCACAGGAGACTGCAATGCCGTAGCCTCAGCCTGAAAATTGGTTAAGATCTCCTCATTGGTTTCCGACTGATGCTCCTCCAGGGGAGCGTACAGGAACTTTTTTACAACCTTTGTCCTCTCTATCCAGTTACAAACTACCCATAGGGAAGGCTTGCGCGAGTCCAAGATCATGGTCAGGTAGTCCCTGTCTTCTACGGATACTCCTTTCCATAACCTCAGCCACCTGCTTGTTACCCGAGCCTGGTGCAAAAGATGAGTCCCAAATTCCGGAGGAACCTACTCCATAGGCCTAGATTTTAACCTGTCCTGGAGAGGTACGTTAGTACGCTCCATATAAGTGATATTAGGTAAAGGTAGTTGCTTAGCTATTGGTTAAAGCTTTCCATTAGCTGTATTGGCCCTATTAGATGGCATGATGACAGACCCAGGAGTAAAATGAGAAACCTCCTAATCACTAGGACACTGCCCTTCAGTGAAATCGCTACAACAAACACTGAAGGTCCGGTGCTGGGGCGAGCCGCCACAATAGGTTCTAAAGGGCCGCTGCTGGAGGGCAAAAAACAAGCATCGCCTACCCATACGGCAAGATAACACCAGTGCCAGACTCCCACATCGGTGCAGTCATCCCGAAACGCCACAACACCTGCGAAGAACCGTGGAGTGCCGCGGCACACTAGCTGCCAGCCAGCCGAGCCGTGAGATTAGAGAAAGTGACCCAACGATTGTCATGCAGCATCAAGCGGCACTGCCACAGAGTACAGCCACTTCTGACACCTAATGAAGCCTGCATAAGGGGTCCTGATCTCTCAGAGTTTGTTTCTAAATCTGGACAGAAGAGCCCATATTTAAGTAGATTCTGGCAGCACATAATAGGAGTTTGGGGAGAAAACAAAGCAAGTCTTTAGTGATGGAACATGTCCTAAAGGGATGAGGGCCATTTTGCATGTCTCAAATGACAGTGTTTTATTTAGCAAAAGCGGTAAATGGTTCGACTATAAAGTGCACCCTTTTAGCCACAAGAGTCCTCCATTTTTTCCCTATATGTGCTCCTCACCCTATACGCTGTTGAAGGAATATGTTTTAAAACTAAAAGAGATAATTTGTGCAGTGTGCATTTAAAAATGTTATGCTTGCGTATGAACAAATAGCGCATTTCCTTAAAATCGTGTGCTGATGACCACAGAACCTGCTGTTCCACTATAGCTGTGAAAAGTAACTCGATATAGCGCTTTCTCCAAAAATAGGCAACCTGTAGTGACCAAAGAGCCTTGAGTCCATTGGCCAAAAGCAAGAAAATATTGGCTGTCCATGACCATGTTAATCCCTATGGCCATTGCCCAACCACTTTCTGCCCCTCCCCCAGTCCCCACCCAAAGCACACCCACCTCATATCTCTTCGAGCTAGCTCTATGAAACAAGCATATCCTGAGAAACCCCTTGTGATGGGGCACCATATTGGATTGTGCTGTTGCCCAACCTCCCTATTTTGTGTGGCCTGTCCAAAGACTCATCTCCATGCTCCATCACACTTGATGCACACGGTCCCGTGATGTTTCACACCTTTTAGTGACACTTCCTCCTTTTTCTACAAAGGCACAGGGTGACAAATACAATGCAAGCCTGGAGCAGTCCTCTCAGATTAAGCAGCAGAGCTGCATTTGACGAGGCAGCACCGCAGATAAACAGACGTGCTCTCGCATACATGGGGCCGTGACTCGACTCCAGGGGCAAGAAACGGGCAGGCAATAGACATAGAAGTAGGGCGAATGTAAATACAAATAACACTGTAGTCCTACTTCTATGTTGCTTGCCTGTAGCGGGGGTGGGGAGGGGTTGTGCTCACGGGCACACTCCTCTCATTGGAGGAGAGCACTGGGGAGGGGAAGTGGGAGGAAATGGGGGGGTGAAAAACATTTCACGCCCCCATTCACGTAGTAAGAGTTGCGCCGGGACTGGATTTTGGGATTTTGAAATCGGGTCCCAGCAAAAACCGGGACCGTAGCCACCAAACCATGGAAACCTGTGACGGGATTTCTAAAATGAAAAAAAATGAAGGGTGATTTCCCCGGACTGGTCACCCTAGGCAACATGAAGGCTCGGATGAGAAAGTCTGGACTTTTAATCAAACACCAACATATTCTTTGAGTTGTACATTGCTCCAATGTCTCCTGACTTTTTGGTTTAGTTCTGTCGCCACTCTTTCTATGCAGCCGGTGTTTGTCTCACCTGCCATTTCTGTTTGCTCTTCCCCTTGGTGACTTAATTTTTTCGACCAGTCCCCTTCATCCGTCTTCACCCCCTTAGCATATCCTGCATTCTACCTCCTCTTCCCCCCCATTCTCGCTTCTCTTAATGGCCGTGTTCATTCCATATCCGACCTCTCCACCCTCTTCCTTACTGCATTTGTTTGTTCCCCCAACACTGTGCCACGACGAACCGCCCACTACCCCCTTGCAGTGTGCGCTCTCACCGTACTCTCAGCTGCACCCCTCCCACACGTTACTCCCAATCCTCACCCCACAAACTACGCTGGGCCTTGCAACACACAATCTCAATGTAGGGGGTTGACAAAACTGTACGATGACAAAATATCCGCCATACAAAATGCGGCAGCAAGCTCAGTGATGTCGAAAGAACCGAATGAAACATTTCTTTCCAACATCAGGGGATTTGGGCCAACGAGGATTGTTCCAACATAATTTCCTGTGTAGATCACTGATTCACCATAAAACAGGCCATGGGCCCCCTCCCCCTGAACGGTCCCAGAATGATTTCCCTGTACGGCCTAGCTCTCATTAGGATCCTCCTTTCTTTTTCATAATCTCGTACAGCCTTCCCAAGATGCGGATCAGGAGACTTGTTGCCTTCTCCAGTAGGTTATTTCTCAAACCAGATAAAAAGAAATTGACGTTACTAACTTTAATACAGTATTCTACTATCCAAGAGCTTTACGTGTCAGTAAAATCAAAACCAGATGTTAGATTTATCTTGATTACTCTTTGTGTGTCTGTGCAATAGCACCTGGAGTGTTCCAAGTATTAAATGGGATTATCATATAAATGTTCTCAGGCCCAAATAATTGGACAGACTCAAAGAATACAGCAAAATCCTGCTTTATTGTCAGTTCAATAAAGTAGGGCAACCTGACGAACAAACAAATTGTAGCGCGCACACTCTCAACGCATTTCCATTACACAAAAAGCTTTATACCTCGATGTACGTCAGCTATGACATCATCCTACGGGTAAACAGTAAAAACCTATCTTGCAGAGGGATTAGTTAAGGGAACATGTATACTTATAATCTGCATAGGTGTTAGTATCATCATTGGCTGCCCCTTATCTGGTAGGCACAGCTTGACCAACCTCTAACTAAGTTTAATAGTGATATTAGCATAATAACAGCAGTGGATAGGCTTCTGCAACAATGTATAGTCCACCATTACATCGGCTCTCATGATTGGTGGGCACTCTCCTCCAACCTTGGACATGCGGCTCGTTAGCAGCATGTGAGCAATGAAACCGAGGTGCAGGGGAACAACATCAGACAACTGCCTTCCTTAGCTAATTAGCCTTACCATCGCTCATCAGTTAGTCCCTAAGCCAAGGCTTCTTCTCTGTAGTTGACCTTACTGACTGTTCTCTTCCTCGGAACTGTAAAAAGGGAGTGAAGGTACATTGCTATATTCATCTGAAGCTTTATGAATAGGCCTTGTCGTCTGGTCATACACCACATGTAAGGGGAGCATGAATTTGTACATTCTGTTATTTTATTTAGTGCTATTTGATTCAATTAAATTTGGTGCTATTACTCTTCTCGGCCTCTGGAGACTTGGTTTCTCCGTCTTGAATATGCTTTCTGCATCTTTGATTGTTCAATACTTGCCACTCACAATTGTTCACTCCTTTACCTAATCTAAGAGAAATGTGTCTTACGCACATGGCTTATCCTCTTCGACTCCTATAGTGCCCTGCAGTTGCTTCTTGCTGTGGCATCCTTGATCCTGAGCCAAATATCCTCTGTTCTGCACCAATCTGTATTCCAGCACCTTTCAGCTCTGCAGCCTTGGTCTTTCTCCTCAAGGCTTTTCACTATTATATGATGCCGACATTTATTTCCTCAACATGGCTGCTTTACCCACGTTATGTTTCCTACGCTTCTACATCATCTTATCTACCTTGTGTTTCTGCGTATATACATCTACTGCATCTCTTGTTACTTTTCTTCCAAGTGTATATGGTTTTCTTCATATTCGCATATATGTTTACTTCATCACTTTGGTCAGATCTTCATTCTTTAGACATCCATAGATCAGGTTTAGTGCACCCACATGTATTATCTTCTTTATGACGTCGCTTCATACCTGTCAGACTTTACTTATAGTTCGTCTATGTCCACTGATGTCTGCAGACTCATGTCTACTGCATCAATTCAAGGGTACATTCTGTAAGGTTGTCTCAGTGCATAATGTCTCTCATACCTTCGATGTGTTATTGGGATGATACCAGGTGTCATGCAAAGTGTTCTCTTGCTATTCTTCCAATATCACAGAGGTGAGGGGCTGAGCACTATAGAGGATGTGTTCATCTGTCGCTCTAGATGTCCTTATCGGTACTTGCCTGGATTTCTGCAGGATTCAGCTAATCTTACAATATGGTTCTTCAAATATAATTCTTGTATCGGTTGTAAATCCAATTTCTTTGTTTCTGCTGTGTCCCAGTTTTTGGTCATGTTGGCCTTATTTGTTTTTCAGATAATCTTTTCTCGCCCCCCTTCTGTTCTTCAAATCTATCTGATCTTAATTCTCTGGAGTTTGGAGTTTCAACTCTCTAGTGTGAATGGCTTTGGTTTGTACCCAATATGTCAGTTCCTCCTCTTATGTCTGAGGCTTGGTGGCACCTTCTGACCACAGAAGTCTAGTCTACTCACCGAATGATCTCTGCTAATAACGTTCTCGTACGGATGTCTCTAGCACTGTTCCCCTGCAGGATTCTCATTGTCCTCTTGGTACCAACTGTGATGATTCATGGGTTAACGTTACTTCTCCCCAGGGTGGAGCCCTTCCCTTCGATGCTAGAGAGGTCCGGCTGCTACCTGATAGGGGTGGTAAACAGCGGGATGACCTCAAAGGGAGAGACTCCCCATGTTGAGGTACAGGCAGACAATACTACTGTATACTCCTTCTCTTCTTCCTGTAAGATTAAATACCTTTAATAAGGATTTCCTTGGCCAGTCTAAACAGTACATTTACTATGAAAGTACTGAGAAGAAGAAGAACATTCACAGTGTCATACAGAACACTCATGTTCAGTCAAAGCAGGATTTATGCTATCAAGGTACTGAGAAGAAGATGAACACCTATGGAGTTATACAGAATACTCTTGGCAAAGCTAATACGATGAGCTGGCTCCAAGGAGACAAGAGGCGGACACAAGTAAGCCCAATGATCAACTACGCCACTCCATTGGGGAGGTACCAGCGAAATAAAATAAAAAGCAAAGAAGGACACATTTAAGGGAGCAAGATGTGTGAAGCCTGGTCAGCCCGGGAAATTTGAACCAGTAAAGAAGATGGGGCATTGCAAGTCGAGCAGGAAGCTGGAATCCAGGAGACAGTGGGGTGACCTCGAGAAGGTGGACCAAGTGGCCTTTCAACTATGCTGATACTACCTAATCAGAACGCCCACAGAGATATAGCAGGACCACGGAGAGAGAAGAGCAAATTCGACAAGCGCTGGCTGGGAACACAGAAGATCGACCCCTCAGGAAGAACCGGAGCCCTGCTCTGACCAAAGTAAAGGTAACAGGAGCTACGGGAGACCTAGTAGGGGAATGGGGAAGTGTGAATCAAGCCTTGGGAGTGATCTCCTTCATCTCAGTAATTGTATTGAGAAGCAGATTTGTGAATCAAACCTCTGGAGTGATCTCCCTCGTCACAGTAATTATATTGCAGAGCAGAATTGTGAATGAAGTCTCAGGCGTGATCTCCCTTATCTCAACAGTTGTACTGAGAATAAGAACTGTGAAGCATGACTTGGGAGTGATCTTCCTTGTCTCAGTAATTACATAATGAAAAAGAACTGTAAAGCATGCCTCACAAGTGATCTCCCTCGTTTTAGTAATTACATTAAAAATAAGAACTGCGACGCAAGCGTCAGGAGTAATCTCCCTCATCTCAGTAATTGCATTGAGAATAATAATTGTGAGACAAGCCTCGAAAGGGATCTCCCTCATCTCAGTAAGCATATTAAGAATAAGAACTGTAGAATAAGCCTCAGGAGCAGTTTCCCTCGTCTCAGTAAACATGTTGAGAATAGGAACAGGTGGGAGTTGCGCTGTGAAAAACAACAATACCAACATCCCCATCTCAGCAAATGGGAAAGAGTTTGCTAAAATCAGAGATGAAAGGTGTGATACATGCAATAGTGCCTGATAAACGGCTTGGAGGGAATTAGATGTGCTCATAAGAACTATTGCGGAAAACAGATCGAAGAGCACTTTGAATCACAGAACCAGGAGAAGGGAGTCATTCTCCTGGCATATTATCTTCAAGAAGAAGAAGTGACCTCAAACAAAGACTCTTGAATATTGCCTTTAGGGCTGATCCCTGCAGTACCATGATAAGCAAGTCATTCACCTGGCATATTATCTTCAAGAAGAAGAAGTGACCTCAAACAAAGACTCTTGAATATTGCCTTTAGGGCTGATCCCTGCAAGACAAGGATAAGCAAGTCATTCACCTGGCATATTATCTTCAAGAAGAAGAAGTGACCTCAAACAAAGACTCTTGAATATTGCCTTTAGGGCTGATCCCCGCAGGACCAGGATAAGCAAGTCATTCACCTGGCATATTATCTTCAAGAAGAAGAAGTGACCTCAAACAAAGACTCTTGAATATTGCCTTTAGGGCTGATCCCTGCAGGACCAGGATGGCAAGTCATTCACCTGGCATATTATCTTCAAGAAGAAGAAGTGACCTCAAATAAAGACTCTTGAATATTGTGTTTAGGGCTGATCCCTGCATGACCAGGAGAAGGGAGTCATTCTCCTGGCATATTATCTTCAAGAAGAAGAAGTGACCTCAAACAAAAACTCTTGAATATTTTCTTAAGGGCTGATCCCTGCACGACCAAGAGAAGGGAGTCATTCTCCTGGTTAAGGTTGTTAGGTTTCTTTCTGTTGTTTATTGGAAGGGCTACAGTAGGGGAGATTTTCGGACAGAGGATGGATATTCATTTTGACTGCCAACCTGACGATGAACACCCCAGTTATTCCTTGATTAAGCAGGGAATTCCCTTTAGAACTAAGGAAAGGTGTTTTCTTATTTCATTGAATAAAAACACATTTGAAATGCCACATTTATCTTCGACTCGTCACTCCAGCATGCCACAATACCCTCTCTGCGTACGTCTCTTATCTTTCCTGTGCCTTTGCAACATCGTCCTCTGTTTGGAGTCAATGGTTGTGCTGCTCCATGTTTCCCTTTGGCTAGTTCAGCACAAAAACTGGTCTTTCAATATCATGCAGCCATTTAGCAAAAGTAATCCTTGCACCAGTTAGTGTCCCTAATGCAGTCAGAGTCTTCTTGACTAACATAAAAATGTACCTAGAAGGTAGAGTTGCTAGATGACTTGATACCAGGAAGAAAACAATGTACTGGTATTGGGATTTACCATTTCCATTAAGTGACTGCTGTAGTTTCAGTGTTGGGTCACTCAATTGAATACAATGGGCTGAAGTAAAACTCAGGTAAAAGTAATACACAGGAAAGGAGTAAGCCTCCCCACATGAGATAGAGCAGCCTGGCAAGCCTACACAAAGACAACAATATCAACATAGAACCGTGTCGAGTTAGCAAAGCCGAGCAGAGTCGGCCTTATCTTGAGACCCGACCAAACAAAGGACGTGGTGGACCTGAAGCCCGAGAAACGATGATGGTCTCAGAACGCGAGAGAGGAACAAACCCTTCACTCACAACGAGGGAGCCGAGAGCAGAGAAACAGTGAGACAAGTGGAATATAAAACTTGCTCATGTCTGGATGGAAAGCCGTGGAAAACACCTCTGCTATCGTGCAGACGTCGCCTCGCTGGAGCAATCCCTACAACATACAAGATACTCATAGAATGACTCCCTTCTCCTGGTCATGCAGGGATCAGCCCTAAACGCAATATTCAAGAGTCTTTATTTGCTCATAGTGGAGGGGGGCAGAAAAAAACAAGAGAAAGAAGAAAGGATGACCCTAACCCCATACCAAGGGCACAAAAACCCAGAGAGAGAGAGAGAGAATTGAACCAAGTAACAATAAGGGTTACAGGAGCCTGAGAAACCTGAAAACTGTAATTAGTCAAACGGCTCACAGGAACGTTCGAGAACCAAGAGAGGCAAACGTAATGAGGCATTACCAATGCCCCTGCAAGATAAGTGAGACATTGGGACAGAGATACCCAAGGGAGGTAGAGGGGACCAACAAGACAAGTGAAGAGCAAATTGTATGGGAGCAGATAGGCAACCAAGACGTCAAACTAGTGGGGAGAAACTCACCCATGGGGTGGAAAGGTAGTGCGGATGGATCCCGTGAGAGAGTGTTGGAACTTTGACAGATGGTCAAAAACTGTTAAACCAGGGAGAATAATGTATTACGGATAAGCAATGGATCCAAAACCAGGAGGTATTCCTGTAAATCCTGAGAAAGATCGGGGTGAAGAACTCTGAAGGCAGGACACTACATAGTTTGTCTTTTAGGTCTTTTCTAAGTGGTAGGGCCAGCTTAGAGTATAGGTTTTTGGACAGACGGCCATTTTTGTTTTTTTTGGGAGACTAATCACATTATCAGGTGCAGATAACTGGCGTTGGAGAAGATGTGTAGGAGGCGAACAAGAAGAGGAAGCAAGGCCTTGGCAGAATGGTATACGTCCTGGCAAGGTGGATTTTACTCAATGGAAGAGCTGCCTTGGAAGCATGGACCTTGGGACGGGAGTGTAGGCCCATGTGTGGAACCAAAGGGGGTATATGTTGTATCAGCTGCCCAGCGGTGGGGCAGGATAAGGTTCTTTTGCATCCTCAGAGTAGATGCATGCATTTCATGAGAAGAGGAATGTGAACGCACCCCCTCTGCTGGAGATACCTGTTAAATTCGGATCAATTACAGCCACCAAATTCTCTGTACCATGACACATTGTTTTAGTCTTTAACGACCACGGGTGGGGCTTTTGGGGGAGCCTGGCACTCTCAGTCTAGCCTTCCTTGGCATTATGACATATTGCAAAGATTATCGAGGCCATTTTTCAGATGCGTTTGGTGAGCCGCCGCCATCACTGCTGGGGGCACCTGCAAGCCATATACAATAAACGCATAATATCCAAAGATGGCGGGTGGACACTGATTCCGGAAAACAGAATTGCGGTTATGCAGGTGGCAGGGAGCCAGAAAACAGAGCAAAAAAAGCAGCTGGGTTTACCGGCTCCCTGCCGCCTGGACTCTCAGTATCCAGCCAGCCTTGAAACATTCACAGCTTCCATGTTTAGATCGATGACTGGCAGTGGAGGCTGCCTGTTCATAGAAACTTTCCATGTAATGGAGCTTTCTTTCACTGAACTATTGGCTCAGGCTCCTCGGCCCCCGTATTACAATGGCCACGACCTCTTCATGAAAGCAAATACACCTTTCAATTGAATTTGGGGCACAGAAGAGCAGAATAAGTCATTGGAGCGCCCTGGCCAAGGTTGACCAACAGCAACGTGTGGGAGGTCACTGAGTGCTGGCTTGATACCTTCTTTAGAGCAGAGACATCTCAACGAAAAAGTCATTAAAAGACACCTCAAGTCACAGGGAGTATGCATCTCAAAGGCTGTTAGTCAAGAGGGGGGGCAGAGGAAGAGGAAAGAGAGAGAGAGAGACAAGGAGAGCAAGGGATAGGGTGAGGGGTACGGGGAGGCAGAGTGGAAGGGGAGGGGGAAAGGGAAAGTGAACGGGAAACGGAAAGGGGGAAGAGAGAGATAGAGGGGAGAGAGAGGGAGACAGAGAGTGGAGGCGGGGAGGGGTGGAGAGAAGAGGGGAAGAGGGAAAGGGAAAGGAAGAGTGGAAGGGGAGGGGGAAGTGGAAGGGTAATAGGGAGGGAGAAAGTAGCAAGAGGGAGAGAGAAAGAGAGAGTGCAAAGGGAGAGGGGTGCAAGCCAGAGAGAGAGGGAAAGGGAAAATGAGAGGGAGAGGGGGAAGAGAGAGGGAGAGTGGAGCAGGAGAGAGGGAAAGGTAAATGGAGAGGAAGAGGGGAGCAAGAGAGAGCGTGAGAAATAGAGGGAGATAGAAGGAAATGGAGAGGAAGAGGGGAGCGATAGAGAAAGCGAGAGAGAGAGAGAGGGGGTAGAGAGAGAGAGAGGGAGAGGGGAGCTATAGAGAGAGAGAGTGGGGGTAGAGAGAGAGAGAGGGAGATAGGGAGTAGAGAGAGAGAAGGGGAAGGGAGAGCGAGAGAGAGAGGTGGGAAGCTAAATGGACAGGGAGAGGAGAGCGAATGAGAGAGAGAGAGAGAGAGAGAGATAGAGGGGGGGGAGAGAGAGGGAAAGGGAGAGGTAGAGGGGCACGAGAGAGAGAGAGAATGGGAGAGGAAGCGTGAGAGATAGAGTGAGGGGGTAGAGAGAGAGAGGGAGAGAGAGAGAGAGAGGAGTAGAGATGAAGCAATAGAGAGGGATAGGGAGGTAGAGGGAAAGGAAGAGGGAGAGGAGAGCGAGAGAGAGTGAGAGAGAAAAAGAGAGGGGGGAGAGGGGAATGCGAGAGAGAGAGAGGGAGAGGGGGAGAGAGAGAGGGGGGTAGAGAGAGAGAGGGAGAGGGGTAGAGAGAGGGAGAGGGGAGAGGGGGTAGAGAGAGAGAGGGAGAGGGGTAGTGAGAGGGAGAGGGGGAGGGTGGTAGAGAGAGGGAGAGGGGGAGGGGGGTAGAGAGAGGGAGAGGGGTAGAGAGAGAGAGAGGCGGTGGGGGTAGAGAGAGAGAGAGAGAGGGGCAGAGAGAGGGAGAGGGGGAGGGGTTAGAGAGAGAGGGAGAGGGCTAGAGAGAGGGAGAGCTTGAGGGGTTAGTGTGAGAGAGAGGGAGAGGGGTAGAGAGAGGGAGAGGGCGAGGGGTTAGAGAGAGAGAGGGAGAGGGGTAGAGGGAGGGAGAGGGCGAGGTGTTAGAGAGAGAGAGAGGGAGAGGGGTAGAGAGAGGGAGAGGGTGAGGGGTTAGAGAGAGAGGGGGAGAGGGGTAGTCAGAGGGAGAGGGGGAGGGGTTAGAGAGAGAGAGGGAGAGGGATAGAGAGAGGGAGAGGGGGAGGGGTTAGAGAGAGAGAGGGAGAGGGGTAGTGAGAGGGAGAGGGGGAGGGGTTAGAGAGAGAGAGGGAGAGGGGCAGAGAGAGGGAGAGGGGCAGAACTGCATAACATGAAAAGTGGCACTTACTAGGATCCGACTTGGAGAACGTGTCCTTATCCAAAAGATTCCTAAACAAAAAGAGAGACAGAGCATTAAAGTTCGCCAAACATGTCTGGCAAGGAGTCAAGCACTTGGACAGCATCTAAGGCATACATGTGTACATGGTTGCCGCACCCAGCTCTGCCAGTGGTGTCCAGTACTATCATGCGGTAAGCCGACATATCCCCGTCCTGAGACCCCCATGCACAGCTCTGCCAATGTGCCGCAGGCATGGCTTGCAGGCCCTCTACTGCTCCAGATCTGGCATCCACACAGCTCTCCCAACGTGCCTTAATGCTGACCGGCGACTCCTCTGCCCTTCCAGCACTGAGACCCACGCCCAGCTGTGCCATTGCACCTCAGCTCTACACTTGCCTCCTCTGCTGTCCCTGCACGAGGCCTCACGGAGTCTGTGGCCACTACCTTAGTCATTTCAAGTCCACACTCATTTTGACCCTCATTTTACATCTAGCTGCATTCTTTGTTTTGTCCCGTGTTTTATGATGGTATTACGTGTGTTCATGTTTCTGCGCCCCCGAGACTCGCGAGTTACCGGTGCAATATAAATGAAATAGAAAAAGACGCCATCGCTCGGTCCCTGAAGGAGTCGTGCTTCTATGGAGTTTGGGCATCTCTCTTTCCTAGTGGGTCTCATCTACTCAAATAGGAATTTCGGGTACTTTTAAAAGATCTTCTCCTTGGAAGAATTTCCATTGAAAGACGACCTTGCTGACCAGGACCGAAGCATCATGTTTAATTCTCACCTTTACCTTTCTCCAAAACCAACCAGGAAAAGTGATCGCTCAGCAACCTACTGGGAAGGCACTGATGCATCGGGTCTAATCCAAATGCCCCCTCAGCTGAAACCCCTGCAACTGCAGGTGCAGTGTGCAAAGGAGGAAAGGAGGCTTCACGGCTCTGGCAAATGCACAATAGTGTCAGGCCTCTAAATGTAGGATTCATGAAAGATTACTCCCAACGCACTAGGGAGCTTCCAAAATGTTGCTGAGCAGAGGATCTTGGCAATTTTCAGATCAACCCATCCCTTCTTCTTCCGCCCACAGTGTGTGGTGAGTACAGGAGCACCTGCATCCAGGGGAAGAGGCGCTGGCAGTAGTTGTTGACTGCCACACACATTGCCCCAGATTTTCAAAACGGTCCTGCCGCAAGTGATGAGATTAGTAAGTGTATCTCAACAATTGCGCCCAAAAAATCTGCACCCCTCTCAAAGTTCATCTCAGTAATGTGCCGACCACAGAAGTGCACATTCTGATGCATGTTTCCACCCCTATGAGCATTTAACGTTAATGTTAAAGGTATTTATATCTGCACCGTCCCCAACGGAATTGGTCACCAGGCGCTCAATTTAAAAAAAAGAGGTGTTTTTCTGAGCAATTCTATGAGCATCCCAAATTCTAAAATGGAATGCGCTGTGAAATTGACAGAAATGAGGCACATTCCCCTGCAACTGTCATGCTTTTTTGTTTACAGGTGAGAGTAGCAGTAAAAACCGCTGCTGTCACATCTTCATTTCTATCCCCCAAACAAGGATAGAAGTGTTTTTTTTTTCTTTACATTTCACAGTGACATGCTCTTAAGTGCCTGCCCAGGACGCACGAGGGTGACGGGAGCCTGTCATTCATTAGTGTCTGGAGTGCAAGGGGGCGGGGGCACCACATCTTTTACCTTGCGGCACAGCTACCCACGTGCACATTTCTTAAACTAATGGAAATGTAAAAAAGTGCATGCTCTGGGCTTTTTATCATTTGTGTTCGTTTTTGAGAATTTGCCCATTTAACTTCAACTAGGGATGGGTGCTCAGGCTCGAAAAAGATTGAAACCCATCTAACCCAAAGGGGTGCAAATCGACACAAACGATCCAACCACTTGGAGCAGACATACAAAGGATTGGAGAGTTTAGAAGCCTAATTCCGACAGCACAAATACATATGAGTATGTCTTTGCCTGAAACATTTGTCAGCTTTTCCTGTATTCACTACATTTATTTTGACTATTTTTTTTTATTTTGGTTTGATTTAATTATATTTCACTTTAATGTGATACTGGGCCTGTTATTCAGTCTTAAATTGATTAAAGCGGATTTAAACTGGTTGCCTATGATACAAAATGCTGTGTACCCTAGAAGAGGCGGATCGAGCATAGGGCCTCATCACGAGTTGGGGCAGTATCCAGGTGGTAAAACTGCTGAGATACCGCCAGAGCTATTAGCGTTACCGCCAAACACCCGCCGGATCACGGGCTTGGCAGAACGGTAATTCCCCATTCCCCAGTGGGCCCATTCGGGAATTCCCCATACCCCATTGAGCCCAATGGGGAATTTTAGGCACTACTACCATCGGCGGTACTAGTATCTGGTAATAGCGCTGAAAATCAGCAAATTCATGGCAGATTTACCCCAGCTCTGAGCTGGGGGTAAATCCTGCCAAACCCGTGATTTGGCAGACCCTTAAATGCGGCAGTAATGGCATTACCGCCGCATTTAAGGGTTAACGCCAAACTCGTGATGAGGCAGTAGGTTCGAATTTTCCTCACATGTCGGCTTAATGGGGGTTACACAGATTCGAAAGGCACCCTACCATTATTTTCATGATGTATTTGAATGATTCAAGCCACGATTCAAGCCTAGTCCCTTGACGCTCGCCCTCTCCGAATTTCAACCACGGATTCTGCAAAGCCTCAAACTGTGTCCTGAGCTAGCATGAACCCCTGGGGTCTGGTCCCTGGTTTGTGTTTGATGATGCTACTGAATTTTCCCCTTGCCCTCCCTGCTGCAGGGTGAGCCCAATCTCTTCCACCTGTTGAGATCCGTCAGTGTGCCTTGACAGGGAGCAGCAGGTCAGCTTAAGACAGGTCTAATGGAATAACACCACCGCAGCCCCCCGCACCCACATCTGCACCCCAATGATCGCCCTGGATATCTGACCACATGCTATGATCATGACAACTGCCCTACTCACTAAACACAAGTATTAACACCGTGCAGAAACAGTTGTCCACATATATGTGGTATAGAGCACCCCAAACACCAATTCTCATGTTCAATGCATAGAAATTCATGGTCATTTAAATGCAGATATAAATATTATTTATACCTGTATTAATAAATACCTATCTGTCCTTGGGCGCCTCGAAACAGGGTCACCCCCCGTCAGTGGTGCCTTAAAAATCCTTAAAATAAATGAATAAAAACATTATTATAAAAGAATGTGATGAGCGCGCTCAGCTACCAGGGTGAAAAATAGTGTTAACTCATTATCGTTCAATTCTATGGATTGATAGCACGTTTCTTCAATGTGCTGTCTAGGGTGCAGCCGTCACTCCTGTTCACATGGATCTGAAATGTTCATAAAAGATTTATTCTGGACGGTGAGGAGAGCGCACTTCTCTGATCTGCAGATTGGTACTGACAGAATGAGGACTTGCCCGGTGCAAGGACTGCGCGTGCATCGCTTCCTCATCAAATGGGAAGAAGAGGCGAACAAACAATAAAAGGTGTGAGAAAAAAAGCGGAGGAGGCAGGAGGAGGTGAGTGGGTGGGTAAAGGAGAGGAGAAGGGAAGTAATGAGATCTTATACATCAGAAAGAAGTTGAGGTACACAATGGGGGGTGGGTGGATCAAATTGCACAATCATTTATTGCCTTCTGCAATCGACTCAAAACATACTTCTTTAGCCACACCTACCAACCAGACCACCTCCAATGCCATCCTTTGCCTATCCTAATCTTCCTATCCTGTTCTGAAAAGATAACTTCTTTTTCACCCCTTTCCTTTTGAACTTTGTACTGTGCTCCGAGAACCTCTGGGTAGAGCCAGCGCTATCTAAATTATGGAAACTAGCCGCAGGCACGGACCCCCCCCCGCGTGCATCTGCCATCATACACTACTCTAAGACACTTTGCGCACCACCTCTGCCATAAGAATGCAGGTATCCCCCACGATTCAAATGTGGTCTAGCTGCAGACATAATGGGGGGCATTACGAGTTTGGAGGTAGCCAAGCACCATGGCTGCCTCCAAACTCGTGTCCGGGTCCGGGTTCTCTGAATGGGGACTTACCGGGTCCTTCCAACCTTGGAGGACCCAGTAAGTCCCCATTCAGAAAACAATTCCCCATTCCCATTCGAGCCCCCATACGGGCTCAATGGGAATGGGGAGGGAGCTAATAACGGGCCCGAAAAATAACGGGCTCGTTATTAGCTCACTGGTCCCTTAGCGGCTCCCGCTAAGGATGGCTGGTTTAACCAGCCGGCCTTAGTGGGACCCGCTAAGGGACCTCAGAATGCGAAGGTAAGGGGTTAATGGCACCGGCATCCTTACCGGTGCCGTTAACCCCTTACCGCCACACTCGTAATGAGGCCCAATGAGTCACCTGCCCTCGCAAAGTCTCCAGACCACCTCTCACCACCCATCCACATGCCAATTTGACAGGGGTGGCTAGCAGGGACTTGGCCACACCTAGCTACCATTATATTGGCTTTAATGCACACACACACACACACACACACACACACACATTCTAAACTCCTTTGTCCAATCTATCATACCTGGACTTCGGTGCCCCAAGGGTGTTCACCGTACAGCATGTTGGATGCCAATGGTGATAGGAGCTATACAAATGACAAATGATGATGATGGTGGTGATTAATGGTTAAATAAAATAAACCAATACATTAAATTAAACCTCGTCTTCAAACAGCTGCTTGGAGCATGAGCCAATATGCATGTGCTGCTTTTGGCTCCCAGTGTCTTACCTCTGTTGGTTGGGTTGTTGGGAACCAATCTATGGTGTTGCATCCCATGTTTAAGACCTTCCTGTGGGCCAGGTCTTGGAGCTTTAAACAGAACACCAAGCCCATGAACACTATTCCACTGACGTGGGTGTTCAGAGGTTCTGTAGTGTCACAACAAAGCGTTCGGGCTATGGTGAGCAGCCAATGTGTCCCTAGAGCCTGGCCAACAGGACCGATCAACCATGTCAGCTACGCACAGGGCCAGTGCAAGAATTCATGTCACTCTAAGCACGGTGCCAAAATGCCATCAACATCCCTTTACCCCATTGGCACAAGGGAATCCTTTTGTTATTTTAAGGGCAGTCTGGTGCAGGCCTGCCTCTGGCAGTCGAAGCCTCCACCAAGTGTTGTGTTGCCCAAATGCCCTCCGTGGCTACATGAACAATCCTAAATGTCCCTACTGGCCACACTGGCAAGTCACAATGTCCCAGCTGGCTGCAGACAATCAATGGGCCTCATTACGACCTAGGCGGTAAGTTACCGCCTGGGCCGTGACTTTACCACTTTATGACTTTACGCCATGGTGGTTGGCGGACTTACCGCCCCATTCCGACCTTGGCGGGGCGGTAAGTCCCCAATCCCCATTTACCCTTCCCCATTCCCATTTTTGCCCCATAGGGCATAATGGGAGTGGGGAAGGCGTTAATTACGCCACCGTAAATTACGGTGGCGTAATTAACTCCATGGTCCCTTAGCGCCATGGATTTTAACACCTGCTAAAAGCAGGTGTTAAATCCGCCATGGCGCTAAGGGACCTCGTACTCAGGCGGTAAGGGTCGGCGCTGTTTACGGCGCCGTAAACCCCTTACCGCCTGAGTTGTAATGAGGGCCAATGTGTCTCTACCAACAATACAGCATGACGATAAATCCCCTCCAAGGCAACCTATTGACTTTGTGTAAGCAAGCCAGGCACCCCGACTGTCAATGCAGAAAGAGCAAGAGAGAGCTGCTACTGGTGACACAGGCAAAGCAAATCCTTCCAGCTCTGCGAGCAAAGATACTGCAAATAGCTACATCGATTAGCAAAGTTGCCTCGATGGCTATTTACGACATGTGAAGACACTATCTCTATCACTTGCCACATAGATCTATACCGGTTGCGTGGGCAGGTGATGAGAGTGGGTATGCAGTGATTATAACGAATTGAAAATAACGAACAGCAATTTGATCTAAACACTTATAAAGAAAACAAATGTTGATTTCTTAAAATATACATGTGGGGAGTGGGATAAGGGGTAAAACGGGTCGGGGAGGGGTTGGGGTAAGATTATTAACAAAGCAAAATGGGGAACGTGCCCCCCCCAATACAAAAAATAAAAACTCAACATTTCTTTCATTATAAATGTTTAGACTAAAGTGGTGTTCGTTATTTATTGGTTAGTTATAATCATACGTAACCATGATAGTGCTGACCTTGATCATTAAACCCTCAACAGATGAGGCAGACTTTAATGGGCAGTAAATTGAGGCACGGGCATAATCAAACTGCAGACGTATGTCTTATGCATTTGTGCACTCTCCTTTGCCATAGACATGAACCTGCCCCTCCTGATGGCATTTTACAGGGGCCTATTCCACTGTTATCCTTTAAGTTTTGACTATTAGGTGGCGCTTATCTTACAATCGGGGCTTAACAGAGATATTTTTCAGTTTTGGCTAAAAGGTGTCCCTTTAGCACCACCTATAAGCCAAAACTATCGCATTAGGGTATAGCTAGGGAGAAATTAGACCATCCACATAGAGGTTGTGCGCTCAACTGGGCTTTTTTTGAAATTTCAAATAAAACTGAATGATAGTAGATCAACCCCCAGAAAATGTGTATATACCCATGTACAGCCTACAGGGACAGTCCCCCTGTCATATTTAGTTGAAATATGACAGGAGGAGTACACGATGCATCGTCAAAGGATGAGGGCCACACCTTCACCCTGCCATGGCCAGCCTAATTAACTAACACACTCTGTCCTTTTGTTGGGCCCTGCAGCTGGTGGCAGCGTGTCATACCATTCAAAGGGTAATTCAAACAGGCCCACTTGGGGCCTTGCCGCAGAGGCTAACAAAGGAGACAGGAAACCCCAACACCCTTTCATATGCACTGTGTCAACCTGTAGCCAGCTCCCACCCTTAGTATCGATTGACAGTGAAATGTAATGTTTGGGACTGCATGTTTATAGTAGTCATCCCTGCAGCAGGACCCCATTCAGAAGGTACGAGTATGTGGTTTGACGGAGCCAGAATGTCTGGTCTTTCGGGGATACGGCTGCCGTTCTGTCCACGTTACCAAAATAGGGCAAGGAGGTTTATAATATGCTTGTTATTCCAATCTGTTCTGACCCCCTCTGGTGTATTAGAGGTGTGGGGCTGATTGATGGTTTAGAAACCGATGTTCACCCCTGGACTACTGGTACCTCGGATGTTGATTTGTCACCAAGGAATAAAGGTGGAAGGGCTTGTAGACAAAGAATACTAGCTGGTTGGTAACTTAATGACAGTACTTTGATTTATAGCGCTGTGTTTCTCCAACCGATACAACCGAGAATGATTTATGCGCAATGATATATATTCATCATGTTGCTTTGATCATGGATTTTCTAATGCATGCTGCTATTGTTCCCTCAGCTTGGTCTAGGAGTACAGCATGACATATAATGACTATAGGGACCTGTGTGATCATTGCAAATATTTCACTGTGAATTACAGTAATGTCAAATGTCATCGTTCCCCCTTTACTCCGGATATATATGTCTGGGACACCCCTCCCCCGAAAACCCCCCTCCACTCTCCACTTGTATTATTTACTTTGCCCCCCCCCCCGCACACATATATATAGGGTGAAATTGAGATTTTGAAACTCAACTTTCTTGCATTTGAGAAATGTATGCTCAGTGATGGGTGTATATGGACTATGGATACCATTAAAGCGTTCTTGCCTTTTTTTTTAATTTTAAACCAGGAAATGTGTCTTGAACAACGCATCCAGTGGTTCCCATGCTCACTGAGCTTGCAAGGGGACTCACACTCATGCAGCTCCCTGCAACCCTTGCGCCCTTCCTTAACTCATGACTGTCTGGCAGCCCACTTGGTGACTCCTCTGGGTTTCTATCCCAGCACCACTGCCGTAAACCGGTTGTGCCAGCAATGTTCACTTTAAATCACATCCATGAATCGGCTGCCACAAACTATGTATGCCAGACATTGTCAGTATAAATGACATACAGGCAACTGCTGATACAAAGCCTACCATGCCAGCAGCCTCTGGGATACTGGGATTCTGGGATCTACAGTGACCATTGTTAATCATATAAACATGCACACACACTCATGCCCAGACTCACTCTGATCCTATCACGCACATAACTATACTAAAACTACAAACCCAACTGGTCTCACACATACACAAGGCATTACATTCAAACACACACACACAAGCATACTTACATGCACAGAACGCAATCCCAAAACACACACACTTGACCGAGGTCTTTTCTTCACGGCAGGGCAGGCACACGCCCATGCAGCACACTGAATGAATGCAGGCGCAGAGTACCGGCACACCCCGGAAGGGCTTGAATCCCTGCGTTGTGCCTGGACCGTGAATGCAGCTACGTCAAAGTGGTTGGCAAGCAACCCTATGAGTGGCGAGCTCGCCGCACACGTTGGCCCGCCAACCGCAGGGTTGCTGTTTTATCCGGGCTGCTGCACCGTCTGTGCAGTGCATGGGGAAGCTCACCACAGAGGAGCCAGGAGGGGTGACTGACCAACCACCCACCCCCCGGCTCTGGCCCTGACTTCACTGAGGTTTATCAGCTATCACCCATTTGCGAGTTTTTCTCTGTTCGAACCAGAAACGTCATAAGGTGTTAGTTCCCTACAACCCATTGGATGTTCCAGCTGATGGTCACTATGGTGGAGGGAAGCAGTCGTCCATCCATGTGCAGGAAGAATCTGACAGTCGTACAGTCAGATCTGAAATTGACAACACCCCACACAAAACAAGACATTCCCAGTATTCGAACATGAGACAAAAACACCACACAAACAGACCAAAACAAATCTAGCATCAAGAATCTGATACCAAGCACACAAGACCAGGGTAACACATCACACCCAGTACACAAACTTCAAATATCTGCAATCAATACAGCACCCCCCAATTCCAAACACTTACAATAGACACAAAAAAACACACAATATGGCCCAGATAAATGACTAAACGCCCATATCTTACAAAAGAAAAATGCCACACAATGTACAACCACAAGACCTTAAAATGTCTTCAAACATCCATAATGCATCACGCCGGTCTTCAATATCAGATATTCAGCATCAAACACTTAATATGGCATGACACAGCACACACCGTCTCAAACACCTGAGATAAAACAGCATAAATCACACACAAAGCTCAAAAACAGCATTGAAGAAACAAACCATGCACAATACCACATGGCAAAAAGCAATAGACATCACCCACAAAACAATTGATAGCAAGCAGAAAACACCTTATGGGGCCTACACTCCATTTCTCTATGCATCATAGTAATTAATAACTTAACACATTTTGGGCAGCAGCCGCCAAAGCATGCATAAACCTAATCCAGACCCTCAAAAAAACAAAAAGGAGGGCACAATAGTGCATGGGAAAGGGCATCAGCTTTGTTGGCGCTACATCATAGATGCCCAGGGCATTTGTCAATGAATTTCCACGCAAGCTCTAGATTGCTTCCAGTGGGTAACTTGGTAATAAACAAAACACATAGCATTAACAAACACTGCTATGAGTATGTGTGCACAAAAAGGAAGAGTGACACCACAACCACAGCTCTGCATTTCCTGTACTGCTGCGCCCTCTTACCCTTGGGTCTGGTGCGCATTATAAGTGAATAAAACAAACAAACAAACAAACAAACAAACAAAACAAACAAACAGCCCAATGGCCCACTCAGTCACAATCACATGCTGCTGAGACCAAACACTAGTGGTGGGAGGGTATTTCGAAGTCTGCCATGATTTGGTTGAACACCCACAATACCCTACCCAGGCCCGGTGAGTACAGATACCATTCAGAAAGTCCCCTCGAAGCACCTGCGGTCCACCAGGAGTAGTGCAGACACAGCTGAAGGCTTTAATTGTGCCAGAAATGCTGGGATATCACTAGTTCGGAAAGCACAACTGTTAAGAGATATGTGCAAAACAATGTACTTGCAAATACATATAATACCATAATCAACTACATTCCACTAAGAAAATGCAGGGTGGAAAATGAGAGAAGGCAGATTACAAATGTCCATGTTTGTTTGAATATACATGAGATGTAAAAAACAAAAGGCATCGAAATGAGTCCTAAGGTCCTCCAAAACTGTTTCACAAAAGAATCGAATGGTTACAAAGAAAAAGAAAAAATAGCCTGTATGCATACTATGCAATCTGTTTATTGTGCTGGACAATCCAACTGAGTGTCATCATTTTCTACCTGCTGGGGATAACGTCACAGGAATCTGGGTGGTGCCCTGGTTCCCGCCTCTTTATCCACCCAAGCAGAAAATGTATTGCGATCATCAGCATGTGATCAGTAATGGCGGCCGCCCTGTACACACATAGCACCTATCATTTACAAGGATGTGTGGGTGTAAAAATCAGGAGGAATCCGTTGGGATCCCAGGACCTGCCACTTGTGTATAGGCGTGTTATGAATGCCATATCATATGACATGATAGGTTATTTATAACACGCTTAATACCCAGAGGTTTCTAAGCACAGATCCAGGAATTGCACCTGTGTTGCTCTGTGTTGTCTTGCTTCCAAGGCGAGCACGTTGCCTCTGAGCTATCTTCCCGAGACATCCTCCCGTGTCATGTGATATCATATCATATCACATGACAATGGATCGTGAGTGGATACTCAGTCAGTTTCACAGTGGATTCCACACTCCCCACTGAAAAGGCCCTGGGTGGAGAAACATGCAGCGGTCTTCTCTCTCTGCATGTTTCACCACCTTATAAGGGTAAGTCATCAGTTGGCTGGCTGCTATCAAAGAGGATGATGGGGGGTCCCCAGTAGCTCTTGCTGTTGCAGGTCTCTTTTTCAGATGTTGCCATATCCCAGTCCTCCTGTTCCTGCTGGGCACCCAGCCTCATGCCACTGTTCCCAGATTCCAATTGCATATCACTTGCCTCACACAGTGACTTTGGCTGGGCCAGATGTCTTATCCCATCAATTAACTCACAGGGATATGAGGCAAGGGACACAGGCTTTGAAATACCCTCGACTCCAACAGTCACAACATGGTGGTCAGATAGCACAGTGAGCTAAGCAGCTCGCCCCTGATATCTGTGTGCAGCCTGGTGTGACAGGTTTGAATCCCGGCAAGGTCAAATCAGTCCTTCATAAATCAGTACATTAAGTAACACCCTGTGGGATATTAATATTTATATTTTATTTCTATTGCGCTCGTACACAATTGTTTCAGAGCGCGACAAGGCAAGGGATGGGAACAGGGGAGAACAAAACAGCGGTCTCACTAGGCCCAGTGTCATTGAGAACACGCAAGTGCATGGGAGAGAGGGGGAGGGGAAAAGTGCATGGAAGGGTGGAGAAGTGGAAAGTGTGAAGCAGAGGAGAGACAGATAAATAACAATAAATAAATAATAAAGGCAACAAACAGTGGTAGTGCAGCCAGCAATTTGCAAGTGCTAGGTTTAAGGCAGCAGACAGGGTAGGTCTAATAAGTGCGGGAAGAAAAAGGGAGGGCTGTATGGGTACAGATACAGACCCCAGTGCAAGGGGTGGCCCGGAGGCAGTACGGGAGGGTGGCATGATGAGCAGGTACCTGGGCCCGGAAGACAGACGGTGGCCAGGTGCACGGTGCCAAGAGAGAATAGATCAGCAGGGGAGAGGGGGAGCGAAGGCAGAAGAAAAGAGGAAGGTCTTGAGGTGCTTCCAGAACCATAGATGGTTCTCCTCAAGTTTTAGAGTGGCAGGGAGGCTGTTCCAGGGGGAGGCCCCAGCCGAAGACAGAGATCTACCCCGAGCTTGTTTCTTTGAAAAACAACTGACCCTGAGAGAGTTGGAGCTAGAGGAGTGAAGAGCTCAAGAGGGGAGGTATTTGCGGAGGGATAGCTGAAGGTATTTTGGACCCAGGCCCGAGAAAGCCTTGTGGACAATGCAGAGGGTTTTGAATTGAATCCTTGCATCCACTGGGAGCCAGTGGAGAGATTTCAGAGCTGGAGAGATACGATCCCAGGGCTTGAGGCGAAGGACAAGTCTCGCACCCCTGTTCTGGATTAGTTGCAGAGGGCGGAGAGTAGAGGCAGGTAGATTTAGAAAGAGGCTGTTATAATAGTCCAAGCTAGAGAGAACCAGAACCTGGCATACCATGAGCTTCTGGGGCAAGGAGAGGAAAGGCAGAGAACCTCTAAGGAGGTGCAGTCAGAAATGTGACTTTTTAGAGACCTCAGAGATGTGAGCGGAGAAGGAAAGGGTGGAGTCAAAGATGACCCGGAGGTTCTTAGCCTCGCAGGTGGGGGAAAGAGGAGGGCCAAGGGAGGTCGGCCATAGAGTGAGGGGAAAGGATGGTGAAGGTGTGCCGATGAGGTAGTAATGACGTCTATTATTTCAGCTTTCTGAGACCTATGTAAGAGATACATTATTAGTCGTGAAGCCGCGCACAACAGCCAAACGGACTCTTTCCTAGCGAAATGTCAGGAAGCTGCCTTAAACCCACACTAGAAGGCAATCTTTAATGGCAGCAGGACTCATCTTCTGGGTATATTAGAACATAGCCAATGTGACCACTAGATGCACCAGTGCTTGTGGCAATAAGAAGGTAGAATCTTGAAACTACCTTAAAATGGTTTGCATGTTTTTCAGCATTATGGCATTTATATAAATCTAAAGAATATGCATTGGGATATTGCATGTCTCATGTCACTGTCACTCCAAAATGCAAAAAGTCATGCTTGACCCTTCTGTGCCTGTCAGTTACATAAATTGTTGTTGTTTTTTTTCATTTCGGAGTCAGAGATGTTTGTGTGCCTCACAATTCACTTGGGGCCTCATTGTAAGTGTGCAGGTGTGGGGGAAAAGTGGCAGTAATTCTGCGAATGCAACTTTTTTTGGCAGTAACTGAAGTACCCCGTTTTTCCAGCACTGTCAAATTCTAGGTTTTGCCAGATTTACCACCAGTAGAATTACCATGCTGTATATTTGCTTATTTCTGGTTGAAAAGTGGCGGATTCACCGCTACTTTGTTGCTTGAGGTAAATCCTTGACTATACCTTAAAAAGCAAAAAAACAACAATCAGTGGATTTACTGTGGGGTAATTCCGCTGGTGGTAAATCTGCCGAAAATCCCTATGGAAATTGGACACCGCCCTACCACCGCTTGTTGGTATACAGTGAAAATAATGTGGCAATAAGCCCTGAGACTGTGGGCTATTACCGCCTAAAGTATTGCCCCTGGGGCCCATAGTTACAGGCACAAGCATTGCAAGGGCCTTAACGAAGGCCCTGGGGGAATTACTTCAGACGGTAATGGGCCGCAGTCTTGGGGCTTATCGCCATTAGCAACCCGGCTTGTTAGACCGGGGTACTAATGTTTTTTTTCTCCCAGCTGCGAGATGCATTGCATTTCAAAGCTGAAAAAAAAGTAAAAAAAGTTTTTAAATATGGCCACCGCGGACAGAAAACATAGTCTGTTTTCTCTTTCCATGGTGGCCATAGTAAACAAAGAAAATGGCTGCCATGGAAGCTCTTCTCCCTTTCCATGGAAGCCATTGAAGTAAGTTGAAAAAAAAGTAAACAAAAAAATGGTCGCCATGGAAGAGGGAGAAGGGACTACACATAGTCCCTTCTCCATTTCCATTATGGCCTGTCACAGATTGAGAGCGGACGCGCTGGGGTTCTGAAGTGTTCCCAGTGCGTCGACTCTCGTTATGGGAAAAAAAACAGGTAAATCGGGGTCGGAGGGCGGGAAGGAAATTTGGGGGAGGAGAGGTGGGGACGAAGACTTACCTGATTGCCCGGCGAGGGGAGATGGCGGCCGTCGGCCGTGAGGAGGCTCAGGGCAGCGGGATTACCATGTGATAATGCCCACATTCTGAGGCTCCCCACTGGCTGGGACCCCGCCACACCCCCCTCGCCGGGTACTAATGAAAAATAATTAACAAATTACTTTTTCAGTGAATAAAAAATAACGAAAACATTTCAAATATTTGGGTAAAAGTATCTATGGTGGTGGGGTAAGGGATTAAAAGGGGGAAGGGGGCTGGGGTGACCTAATTATGCTTTGGAAACAGAAGGGTTGGGGGATAGCCCCCAAATTGAAAAACAAAAAGTAATGTGATATTTTCTGTTATTTATAATTCACAAAATAAGTTTTCATTATTAGTGAATTCGCTATAAACACATGGAACCCACTTGTCATCCTGTGGTAACTTCACAGCACCAAGTGGTGGTAACAGTAATCGAGTTTGGTGGTAATTCGGCAGATTTGTAAAGAATTACTGAAAAACTCAGATTGTGGCCCCAATTGGAGTCCGGAATCTGTTGTGTGTCCCTTGTGCGAGGGTAGTCAAAACCATGAGGTGTAATTAACGCCTGCTCATCTCCTTTCTCGGCGAGCCATATGGCTAGGAGTTGTGATCTTCATATAATACATGGCAGCCGGCAATACAGTATAAAAATACATGGCTTGTTATAGGCTACTTGTGACATTGGTACTGACCTGCATTAATAACATTATATGACAGCCGCTCTGTAATCAGGCGTTTCCCTGCAATTGAGATGTCCCAATACCTGGTGCTTGAGCAGGCTGTCTCTGCTGCACTTAATTAAAGCTCTGACAAGCATTAACAATTCATTTCTTGTAAAATCACTTTCTGTGACACTTTACAGACATTAACTGACAAGGAACTGTTTGTGGTAGTATGTTTATTTTGTGCAAGGCTGACGTTTAACACAGCATCTGCATGTTGTTGGATATTTTAAAGCATACCACAAAAACGTTTTTAGATGCATTTTATTAAACTATGTTAATAATTCTTCTGCAGCACGTTAGCAGCTGGATCTTGTTTTTTTAATCCCTACCAGAAAACAGATTCTACCTTGATTATATATATACATACATATATATACACACATCAGCAACTGGAAGGTCTCTTACAGTAAATTAAGCAACACCTAAGGCTATTAGAGGGGATGACATTATATGGACACAGATTATACCGAATAAAATATCCCCTATGGACATAGAAATAGGATATTTCAAGTCACGTCGGAGTCATGTGACCTTAGAAAGAAATGTAGCCATTGGCCTTGTTCCTCTATTTCAACCTGGATGTCCTGAGTGTTTTGCGGTATCCTTGTAACATGTGGGTTGGGGTCCTTTATCCCATATATTATATTTAAACCTTTTTTACTCACTGTTGCACAAAGATAGTACAGAAACATTTAGTTGTAAGAGTGTTAATTTAATCAATTTAAGAGATTAAGCTGTAGAGTTAGTTAATGGGCCATAAATGCTGGCAGGTGATGGGTGCCCCAGAATACAGAAAGCACATGCTATAGTACAGTGGGAATGGGGGTCGAGGGGGTTCCTAACGAGTAGTGCGTAATGGTTAAACAAGTATATCTGAATATTGATTTTTTACTGTTTTATGGTATTGTGGGTTTTGAAAACCATTTGTGAAATATGGGCCTGCTTATGTGTGCAGTAATTACCTCCACACAAATGTATAACTACTTGTGGTATTAATCATGCAGTATTACGGTACATTGAAAAACTGTTGGTAAGATAGCTCAGTGGCTTGAGTGCTTTCTCTTATGATCTGCAGGGTGCAGGTTCGAATCTCAGCAAGGTCAACTCAGCTTTTCATCCTTCCAAGGTCAATAAAGTGAGTACCAATTTTGAAATTGGGTAATAAAAATTGTATATAAGTGCTTCGGATAAAATCGCTAAATAAATGACACGTTATTACTGTATGTTGCCAATTAAGACTACTGGATCTCCACAATGGGGAAAACATTAGGGTCCACTGGACTCTAAAACGGGCAGTATATTATAGAGCTTGCATGGAGGAGTTTGGGGGTCATAGTGCTGAGCTTCTATTGGGGCCCTGATAGGTAAGCACAATTCTACAGTGACCATTTTAAGAGTTACACTGTGACTGCAAATGTTGACTGCCTCATGATAAACATGTAGTTGAATTCCAAGTGAGCATTTAAAAAAAAGAAATTGCAATCCATTGTTCTCTGTCATGAGTATCTTCATTATATTCCATGAACCTTAAACAGCTCTATTTGTGGGGGCAGGTCTTGTAGCACTTTTAATTAAAACAATATATTATAGTGCAGTGGTTGCTGCACTACAGTTAAGTTGAGTATCAGCTTCCATTGGAAACCCAGAAATGTAATTGCTAATAACTTTAGACTTGCACGATGATTTGGCTGATATTTTGCAAACAGTTTGTCATGCCGCCTGCTCCCCACCCCACCCCTAAACTTGAAGTTTTGGGAAAGATTTGTTAAAAAATGAAAACGCTATTAGCAAAAATGTGCTGTTTTTGGCATACTCCCATTCATTTCCCATTGGAGGAAAGGTCACAATTTCTGCACAGCACCCAGAAACAAGCACTGGATGGAATTGGACCAGGTACATAACAACTTGGGCACGAAGCGTTGACTGGATTTCCGGGAGAGGCCTGGGTTTAATCCATCCAGAAATTGGTAAAATATTAAACAGAAAAGGGAGTGTGGCCTTCTCCCAAAATTGTAGGTATGTATGTGGGGCCCACAATGCATCAGCAAGGATTTTCAGAAATTAAAAGGCGCCAATTTGTTTCTGCTCGATGCGAGAGATGGTCAGGTTATTACGGGTATTACCAGGGTTAGCCGAAAATGAAAAGTAGAAACAATGACATTTGTGAGTGGAAAAAAGGATGAAATGGCATCAGGCTAGAGGTGGGGATGGGGAAAGAGGTCACCATGTGAAATTGGAGAGTTGGTGGGGGGGTGCTGGGGAGCAAGTACAAAGCTTGAATGTTTTCGCATTACCAGAGTTTAGCAGAATAACTGGGGTTATAGTAGAAATAAGGATCAAGGAATGAAAGTGTGTCACACAAGTAACCGGGGCTATTACAGTGGTATTTTACGGGTAACCAGTGTTATTTTACAGATAACCTGGGGTTATTTATAGTACATGACAATTATCTGGGTTTTAGTAATCGGGGTTATGAGAAAAAGAAAGAGTTAACAAAATGAGATTCATGCAAGAAAAGTGGAATGTAACAGCTACAGGGAGGTGGGGGTAATTGGTGTGGCTGCAGGATATGGCTACTGGGTTAATTTAAAGAAACAAATAGAGCCATATGGAAAGTGGGCCCGAAGAAATCTATTGGCGCAACACACAGAGGGACCACAGTGAAAGGTCGTGGCCACTTGCCTTGGCCAAAGACCATGGCTAGTGGGCACGTTTAGGAAACCTATTAGAGCGATATGTAGATTGGCCATGACACGAAGGCCAAATTACGGTGCTGAATTACTGGCAATTTTACCAGCAATTTTTCTAGACCGGGGAAACTGTAATTAGCCCCAATGTGTATTTATAATTCAAAAAGAAATCCAAAGACATGGATATGCCCTAGTGTTTAGGAAAAAGGTTGCACTCTAATAGAATGCCTCTGACCAAAGTTCCAGATACAAACTCATTCCTTTAATTACCATAACTAACAGGTACCAACACATGTTGCCCTAAACAAGCTTTCTCATAGTTCTGACACAATTTAAATCAGACTTACTTATACTTCATATAACTAAGTGCTTTCTTATTTTATACAATGAAAATCTACTTCAAAACATACAAAGCTGAGTGCAATCGCTGAATGTCAAATTCAAACATAATCAGTGTGTGTAAATCACACAACATTCAGGTACACATTTAAGAATCTCATAATAAAGATAACATTTCAAATTAATTTACCAATTTTTATTTATTTTAATTACATTACATAATGGCCTACAACGCCTATGCACATTCATATATGAAGTCTCATGTCCACAATTATATGATGCCAAATGATTCAACAGTTGCCACACAATCATCAATATATGCATTGGGGTGTCCAATGCAAAAAAACATTAACCATACACGTACTAGTTAATACAAGTATATCAACTGTTCTTTATAATATATTATTAACCATCCTTTCTATTTTAAACTTGCTTCAATAACCACAAAGAGCAAATGCCTATATATACTAAACACATCATCCATAAATCATAAATCTATCACTCCCATATGTTAATATGCAATTATTTACAAAAGCCTTACAATATCCAAAATGATCATCCTATATATCAATTGACCTAAAGAGCAAATGCTTATAAACTGCAGTGTATCTGTGTGTGTGGGTTTGTTCTTTGTTTTTTTAATGTAATAACAGCTTGCCATAACATATTGCCTGCTTCTCTGCCAAAGGGATTTGTACTCTTACGGACTACTGAGCGTGAGGTAGAGATCAAGACATTGTTTTCTTTGCGCATATATATATATATATATATATATATATATATATATATCCACTGATAAAACCTTAGTTAAGTGTAGAAGAGCAGGTGGACACGTCATCCCTGGCTCCCGCCCACTCACCCCCATCATGTTGGAAGAGCAGGAGAAGAGCCCTATGTGGGCCACCAAGTATTATCCCAATACCGCATTCAGTGTATGAGAGACGACATGCACTCAGACAACCGTATCAAATGTGCTCTAGCACTGAAGAGTGAAGGATGTCTGCACACACCATCGGACATCGAAGAGCAATAAGTGAAATCAGACGAGGGCAGAGTTACGTCATGAGGGAAAGACCAAAAGATGCACTGTAACGATATTTAAATACTTAAAGAATGAAAATGTAACTGGAGTAATAAGAGAAATATGTAATCAAATACGAAGAAATCACATACACCAAAGAAATAAGTGAGGAGAAATGAAGTGAATGTATATACGGATAAATGCACGGTATTTGAGACATATAGATGCTTGCTGCAGAAGAGAACATAACATGGCTAAACGGCCATTAGAAAAAGATGGACGCTGGACTTGTGTTGAAACCAATCAAGCTACCTCAGAGACAGACTAGGGCTGCAGATTCAGAAGATGCTGGCAAACAGTTTTGTGTGAGGAACACAGAGGAGTCTATTGGCCTCGGATAAAGGAGGCCACATCAAGAAATAATTGCAGGGCACAAAGGGAGTCAAGGATAAGCCATGTGCATAAGACATATTTCTCTTTGATTAGGCGAAGAAGAAAAAATCTGCAAGTCCCAAGTATTGGACAATCAAAGATGTGAAAAGCCGATGCAAGATGGAGTGAGCAGGTCTCCAGAGGACAAGAAGAGTAGTGACACCCAGCTTAATTAAATCAAATAGCAGTAAATAAAAGGTAAAAATGGACAAAATCGTGGCCTCCTCACACGTGTTTCAGAATTTAAAAATAATGGCACATCATTAAGCTCTTGGTGGAGATAATGGTGTACCTACACTCCCTTAAAAGCCCCAGACCAGAGAGCAGGCAGCAAGGTCAACTATAAAAAAGAAGCCTCGGCTTGGGGCCATTTTGTATGTCATTGTGATTCCCTTCTCTTACTATATGTATTTACAAGATGAATGTTCTCAATGGCTTTGCAATGGGGATGAGCCAAATTAGGCTGGTCATGACTTCCCACATCTACTGAATTTCAAGGGTTTTGTTGCATTATATCTGCACAACTTAATTGCACATTAACTAAGGTTTTTTCAATGAATTTAAAGGTTTTGTTATACCATATTTTCTTTACGGGTCACTAGACATGGCCTTCAGCCTGTTCATGTTCCGCCCAATATGCTGTTTTTAGATGCACAAGGTGGTCAGGGCCTTTGGCAGTGGCCACTCTACATGTCTTCTGGGCATACTAGCTAGCTCCGACTGCTGAGTTGTGCACTCTTCAGAACACCACAAAAAAACACCCTCAATCCTTCTAGATTCTTCCCCACTTGAAGGTAGTTGGTGAAACCCACCACTGTGAAAGTTCCTACCCGATGACTTTTCCAGTCAGTTAATTTTGACTTGAGTAGGTTTGGCGAAGGTACTGGAGCTAATAGAGGATGTTTGATCATTCACACAAGACCTGGAAGTCTACTTTCATGACCGACTAGCCCCCAAATCAAAGGATATAGAAAAAGAAGAAAGACTCACAATGGCAGTCAGGCTCACTGGTGGCTCTGCAGCGTATGGAAGTAAAACTTAATTGTAATCCACATCCATTAAAGCACTGTAAACACTAGAACCGCAGCGAATTAGTCTGGTTTGTCGGAGGCGTGCAACGGGCTGTATCTGATGCATATCACGTGTACTCGACCAGTGAACGAACGTACCGGTCGCAGCGTATCACATGTGGATGTACAAGGACACGAGAAGATCTCTAAACACTACGGATACCTTGCAAGCATATTTCTGTCTGGATGCTTATTGTTCCCAAATGTGAAACTACGTTTTTTGGTGTCCTTTGCAAATATAGCCTTTTCGGTTTTTCCATTTTTGCATTCAACACCAATCTAATGTCTCTGCCCTTTCACCTCCGAACAATAACCCTTGTATTCATATATATAAATGCAGTAAAAATGCGCTTGTCTGAGGAATGATTTTTTGGAAAATGAAAATAGAGCCAGACAGAATATATATGTATATTCACTCACCTATCTGTATGCTAATGTATGCTTGAAATTGAGAACATCACAAATGTATAGATTTTAATTAAAAATGGTTATGAGAGCGCCCTTGGGCGCAGCTAATAGCGGTTTATGAATATTAATGAAAATCCGACAATGGGGAACTAAAATTGCAATGGCAGCTGCCAGGATTATAGCAGCTGCAGTAAAGTTTCCATCCACTGCAACACAAACACACACGGGCTGAGCAAAAGGGACAGGCCCTATACCTCAAAAAGGTTTAAAAACCCACCCAACATCTACTGGTGCACTCAGGCAAAGTGGATGACCCTGCTTCTCCCATGCTCATCACCAACACCTGCCTCCCCAGCTCATACACAACTTAGCCAAAAGAACAAACACAGGCATCAGCTACACAGAGACACAGGCACACCCAGGAAAGTATACAACAGGCAGGTTTCAACACACACACACACACATAAGATCAATGCACACTAGAAAGCTAGACCAAGGTTCATCGCAGATCACCAAGTGCCTCATTCAGAGAATATTGCATGTGATCAAACACTGTTACTGTTTGAGGCGTACCGCTCAAACCACAGGTTCCAGCCATTACCTCCTGACCAGCTGTAAAGGTAAATATCGCTTGTGACAAATGCAAAATACTGCATGCAAAGTCCACCGAAAACATGTCAGTGCACGCAGTAACAGTGTTACCGGATGTGGAAAACTTCTAGATCGCCAAGTAAGAATGCGGCTATTGACCAATATTTCCAGCACCATCCTTAATCCACCACACCAGATCCATGACAACCGCTGATCATGAGTGGCACACAGTATTCCCAGGAGTAAAAAGGCTCTAAAGGGGGATATTGGAGACTATGGCAACCCAAGTTCACTAGGCAGTGGGCTCACAGAGTTGGCCAACTCAGTAAGGAGACCCACAGCAAAAGCAGCCCCACGCAAGCTTGCCCATCTCTGGGACTAGGCCAAGTATCTGGCCACGGCAGAGACAGCTGCCGCGGGACATCAAAAGGTTACTACAAGAGATAGGCCGACTTGAAATGGCAAGTGCTCCCCATCCTGGCAAAGCATCGTAAAGGGTGCAGGGCACTCCATAACCAATCCCTGTACGTGTCTCTGGGAGCTGAAGCCAGCATCTTCTGTGGGCATAATAGATGGTTCGGGTGATGCTGCAGTGAGTGCAGGATCCCTGATAGTGACTGGTAAGTACACATCCATGATGCCAAAATATCAAAGATGCATGTGAATGACAGGCAGATGTTGCAGTCACCTACCACACCTATGGGCGGTGCATGGCACCAAACTAAAATAAAGGAAACCCTGTCCCTGGCACTGGCTCACCACTAGGAGTGATTGGATTGGGATTGCACTCGAAAGTGAAGTTGGATACCCTCACAGACGAGTGCCACAAGCACTGTGATATGCACAGCCGATAACCCGCCCCCCCACACAACCCGCTGTCCTATCCAACTAACTGGCATCGGCTTACACGCATGCCCAGTGCAGTGTGTCATATCACTCTCCTACATGCACAAGGGGTCCACCACCTGACTGATGCCATAAGGTCCAACAGACCAAGATGGGATTTCAATAAATGTCACTATTTTCTCCGCAGACACTTTGGAGACTCCGGTTGGTCCTCCTCCTTTTTAAATTGATGTGTTTTGTGTTTGTATGTTGAGGCTTTCTGGAGCCCTTTGCATTATTAAATTGGGGATTTATTATTGAAGCATTAAACTAATTTACTTTGAAAAAGCAATTATTGAAAACATAGCTTTCTTTATTAAGAGTGTCTTACTTCAATAGCAAGTTCGGACAATGTCAACACATTTCTCGTGTTTTTGATTTCCTGCTGTCTTTCTAAAGTATGTGTAACTTTTAAGTGTTTTTTGTCACCCACATTTTTGTAAACTTGGAATGCAACCCACGCACATGCACGAGGTCTACACCCTCTAATACTGCATTACAGATCAAAGTAGAACTTTAGAATCGCCCTGATACGTGAGTATGCTATTTTACAAGTCTAAAACACCTTTCTTTTAATCACGTCATTGCCGGTTTTGAAAACTTGAATAAAAAGAAAAGAAGAAAAGAAGCCTGCATTTGTTAAATCAGTATTCCTGTTGTCTCAGCTTCCATTCTATTTTTTAGAAATCATCTCTTCTTCCCTTGATGCCATGCCCCTTGTGTTGTCACCATCTGCGATGCTGCTAGCTCATCTGACATTAGTCTTGTACTTTGAAGGCATGTCATGAGACTGCTAAAATAGCACTTTTGCCTCCAGCTGCCCAATCATTTTTAGAAACATTTCTTGGAGATGCTAAAAATAGATGACAAGATGTGAGCTACTTCTATTTCTGGAATGTGATGGAAAATAAAGAAGAAAGCTACTAAGACATCTAAAGAAGGCCCTCCAGAGATCACCTCATGTTAAACCTGCATGAAACATGCGGCCTCATGACCTCTGCCAATGGAGTCACCTGGAGGATTATGAATCACTTTGTGCATAAGACTTACACATGAAGGAAAAATCATAGCAGTCCTAGACTCCTTTCCTTGGAGCCACCTGGTCCAATCTATCCGAACTGGGATCAACTGCGATCTACTCAGGACCCATCTCATTAGTGATGGTTTCACCAAAGCCTTTCCCACACGGCTACCTGGGCATGCAGAATCTACTTGTCGAATGTCTCCTACCTAAACCTGGACCCTCCTGCCAACTCCAAATTTAAATTTCTATTTCATATTGCACTTTAGTTAATATGAAATTTTGTTTACATGACAATGATGTGATATTTATATAGCACTATCGCCAAAGTGTTTTACATAGAATATATTTACATACAATATTACAAAACCAACGTTCGTACTCATTTATCGATATCGGAAAGATTGAAAGGCTGAGGTGATTTTGCCAGGATTCGAACCTGCAAGCTGCAGATTATTCACAGAACGCAACAGCGAGCTCTCAACCCACGGAGCTATCTCACTGGCTGTCAATATTAATGGGGAATGCCTTTCCTGGGTCCCTTCAAGAAGTCATTTTGTCATGCTTCCTTCCACCTTGGTTCTTCCTCTCCCCCAACCCCTTTTCAATGTAGTATTACAAAGGTAGCGGGCGCCCCTCTCTCGCAAGAACAGACATGATAACCTGTTCAGTGGTTATTAACCACTTGAGAGTTCGCAGCCACTGCTTTTACTCACTGTGCCTTTCACAGATGGGAAATATCCATTTGCATATCAGTCTTTGTCCTGCCCAGGGGCAGTCCAGCACCGAAATACAATGGCAATTCCAATCTGAACGAGAGTACCACCAGCAACCCCATACACGTGTTTCACCCTTGTTGGGGATCATCAGTGAGGTGAAGCTGATGCCTCCCTAAGCACAGTGAGAGGGAGACCACGTCTGGTTGCCCCCAGGAGACCTAGGGTTACCAATCCCAGGTTCCTTAACAAATGGTATTACAAAGGTAGCGGGCGCCCCTCTCTCGCAAGAACAGACATGATAACCTGTTCAGTGGTTATTAACCACTTGAGAGTTCGCAGCCACTGCTTTTACTCACTGTGCCTTTCACAGATGGGAAATATCCATTTGCATATCAGTCTTTGTCCTGCCCAGGGGCAGTCCAGCACCGAAATACAATGGCAATTCCAATCTGAACGAGAGTACCACCAGCAACCCCATACACGTGTTTCACCCTTGTTGGGGATCATCAGTGAGGTGAAGCTGATGCCTCCCTAAGCACAGTGAGAGGGAGACCACGTCTGGTTGCCCCCAGGAGACCTAGGGTTACCAATCCCAGGTTCCTTAACAAATAGTATTACAAAGGTAGCGGGCGCCCCTCTCTCGCAAGAACAGACATGATAACCTGTTCAGTGGTTATTAACCACTTGAGAGTTCGCAGCCACTGCTTTTACTCACTGTGCCTTTCACAGATGGGAAATATCCATTTGCATATCAGTCTTTGTCCTGCCCAGGGGCAGTCCAGCACTGAAATACAATGGCAATTCCAATCTGAACGAGAGTACCACCAGCAACCCCATACACGTGTTTCACCCTTGTTGGGGATCATCAGTGAGGTGAAGCTGATGCCTCCCTAAGCACAGTGAGAGGGAGACCACGTCTGGTTGCCCCCAGGAGACCTAGGGTTACCAATCCCAAGTTCCTTAACAAATAGTATTACAAAGGTAGCGGGCGCCCCTCTCTCGCAAGAACAGACATGATAACCTGTTCAGTGGTTATTAACCACTTGAGAGTTCGCAGCCACTGCTTTTACTCACTGTGCCTTTCACAGATGGGAAATATCCATTTGCATATCAGTCTTTGTCCTGCCCAGGGGCAGTCCAGCACCGAAATACAATGGCAATTCCAATCTGAACGAGAGTACTACCAGCAACCCCATACACGTGTTTCACCCTTGTTGGGGATCATCAGTGAGGTGAAGCTGATGCCTCCCTAAGCACAGTGAGAGGGAGACCACGTCTGGTTGCCCCCAGGAGACCTAGGGTTACCAATCCCAGGTTCCTTAACAAATAGTATTACAAAGGTAGCGGGCGCCCCTCTCTCGCAAGAACAGACATGATAACCTGTTCAGTGGTTATTAACCACTTGAGAGTTCGCAGCCACTGCTTTTACTCACTGTGCCTTTCACAGATGGGAAATATCCATTTGCATATCAGTCTTTGTCCTGCCCAGGGGCAGTCCAGCACTGAAATACAATGGCAATTCCAATCTGAACGAGAGTACCACCAGCAACCCCATACACGTGTTTCACCCTTGTTGGGGATCATCAGTGAGGTGAAGCTGATGCCTCCCTAAGCACAGTGAGAGGGAGACCACGTCTGGTTGCCCCCAGGAGACCTAGGGTTACCAATCCCAGGTTCCTTAACAAATAGTATTACAAAGGTAGCGGGCGCCCCTCTCTCGCAAGAACAGACATGATAACCTGTTCAGTGGTTATTAACCACTTGAGAGTTCGCAGCCACTGCTTTTACTCACTGTGCCTTTCACAGATGGGAAATATCCATTTGCATATCAGTCTTTGTCCTGCCCAGGGGCAGTCCAGCACCGAAATACAATGGCAATTCCAATCTGAACGAGAGTACCACCAGCAACCCCATACACGTGTTTCACCCTTGTTGGGGATCATCAGTGAGGTGAAGCTGATGCCTCCCTAAGCACAGTGAGAGGGAGACCACGTCTGGTTGCCCCCAGGAGACCTAGGGTTACCAATCCCAGGTTCCTTAACAAATAGTATTACAAAGGTAGCGGGCGCCCCTCTCTCGCAAGAACAGACATGATAACCTGTTCAGTGGTTATTAACCACTTGAGAGTTCGCAGCCACTGCTTTTACTCACTGTGCCTTTCACAGATGGGAAATATCCATTTGCATATCAGTCTTTGTCCTGCCCAGGGGCAGTCCAGCACCGAAAAACAATGGCAGTTCCAATCTGAACGAGAGTACCACCAGCAACCCCATACACGTGTTTCACCCTTGTTGGGGATCATCAGTGAGGTGAAGCTGATGCCTCCCTAAGCACAGTGAGAGGGAGACCACATCTGGTTGCCCCCAGGAGACCTAGGGTTACCAATCCCAGGTTCCTTAACAAATAGTATTACAAAGGTAGCGGGCACCCCTCTCTCGCAAGAACAGACATGATAACCTGTTCAGTGGTTATTAACCACTTGAGAGTTCGCAGCCACTGCTTTTACTCACTGTGCCTTTCACAGATGGGAAATATCCATTTGCATATCAGTCTTTGTCCTGCCCAGGGGCAGTCCAGCACCGAAATACAATGGCAATTCCAATCTGAACGACAGTACCACCAGCAACCCCATACACGTGTTTCACCCTTGTTGGGGATCATCATTGAGGTGAAGCTGATGCCTCCCTAAGCACAGTGAGAGGGAGACCACGTCTGGTTGTCCCCAGGAGACCTAGGGTTACCAATCCCAGGTTCCTTAACAAATAGTATTACAAAGGTAGCGGGCGCCCCTCTCTCGCAAGAACAGACATGATAACCTGTTCAGTGGTTATTAACCACTTGAGAGTTCGCAGCCACTGCTTTTACTCACTGTGCCTTTCACAGATGGGAAATATCCATTTGCATATCAGTCTTTGTCCTGCCCAGGGGCAGTCCAGCACCGAAATACAATGGCAATTCCAATCTGAACGAGAGTACCACCAGCAACCCCATACACGTGTTTCACCCTTGTTGGGGATCATCAGTGAGGTGAAGCTGATGCCTCTCTAAGCACAGTGAGAGGGAGACCACGTCTGGTTGCTCTCGTTCAGATTGGAATTGCCATTGTATTTCGGTGCTGGACTGCCCCTGGGCAGGACAAAGACTGATATGCAAATGGATATTTCCCATCTGTGAAAGGCACAGTGAGTAAAAGCAGTGGCTGCGAACTCTCAAGTGGTTAATAACCACTGAACAGGTTATCATGTCTGTTCTTGCGAGAGAGGGGCGCCCGCTACCTTTGTAAAACTATTATTTAAGGAACCTGGGATTGGTAACCCTAGGTCTCCTGGGGGCAACCAGACGTGGTCTCCCTCTCACTGTGCTTAGAGAGGCATCAGCTTCACCTCACTGATGATCCCCAACAAGGGTGAAACACGTGTATGGGGTTGCTGGTGGTACTCTCGTTCAGATTGGAATTGCCATTGTATTTCGGTGCTGGACTGCCCCTGGGCAGGACAAAGACTGATATGCAAATGGATATTTCCCATCTGTGAAAGGCACAGTGAGTAAAAGCAGTGGCTGCGAACTCTCAAGTGGTTAATAACCACTGAACAGGTTATCATGTCTGTTCTTGCGAGAGAGGGGCGCCCGCTCCCTTTGTAAAACTATTATTTAAGGAACCTGGGATTGGTAACCCTAGGTCTCCTGGGGGCAACCAGACGTGGTCTCCCTCTCACTGTGCTTAGAGAGGCATCAGCTTCACCTCACTGATGATCCCCAACAAGGGTGAAACACGTGTATGGGGTTGCTGGTGGTACTCTCGTTCAGATTGGAATTGCCATTGTATTTCGGTGCTGGACTGCCCCTGGGCAGGACAAAGACTGATATGCAAATGGATATTTCCCATCTGTGAAAGGCACAGTGAGTAAAAGCAGTGGCTGCGAACTCTCAAGTGGTTAATAACCACTGAACAGGTTATCATGTCTGTTCTTGCGAGAGAGGGGCGCCCGCTACCTTTGTAAAACCCTTTTCAATGTAGCTCATTGGCTCAGCTTTACTTTGTATGTGTGTGCCAGAACAAATTACCAGCAAAATAAAATACTTAAAAATAAAGGCTCTTTCTGAATTAAAAATGAGTTTCGCAGAAACATTTGGCAATATAATCTCTGCCTCGAAAATAACGAGCATGTTTTTAAGGGTAAAATGCACACTGTTGCGCAAAAGCAAATGTATTGCGAGCTGTTTTAATTGTTTTGATGTGAATTATGTGCAAGACCATGTGCTAACATGGCTCTGGGCTGTCAACACTGCACAGTCTGGGCTGTTAGGATTTCAAGCCATCGTAGGAATGCTGCAGGGGGTGCATTGCCATGCAGAAGGATTGACAGGAATTGTTCCTCCTTGAACTATTCCTAGGAACTTCATGTTGCAGTAACGCCTTATCAACTGTTAGACTCCTCAGCCTACAACTATTTATATGATTGGTTATTTATAGCGTACTTAATACCCGGAGGGGTTTCTAAGCGCAGAACCGGGATCGAACCTGTGTTGCACTGCATTGTCTTGCTTCCAAAGGCGGGCGTGTTGCCCCTGAGCTTTCCTCCTGAGACATTTCCTCTGCCCCACCCCTTTAATCCCCCCAGCAATCCTTCATACTCTTGCATTTCTATTGTACAATTTATTTAGTCTCTATTTTTTCATTTTTCTTCCAAGAATTATCTTTTTTTTTTTAATATTCATTCTTGCATGTTTCTTTTTTAAATTCTTTTGGCAGGAGGAAAATGTCAGAAATTTGATATTTTTTTAGGAAGTGAAGTATTAACCTTGAAGTATTTAATTCGGAAATTGGATGAAGAAAATAATGCCTGATTATTCATAATTGATCATATCAATTCTTTGAATGTACTGATCACATGCTGGTTTTATTCATGAACTTGAGTTCATGTTGTATTTTATTTTATTTTTGTTCTTTTTGACCTTACGTCAAATAAAGTTGACTAATTGAATTTCGTGTTTGATGTTCAGTTCACTGTCTGCATTTACTCTTGTTTTATGAGTATGTAAGTTGTTGTCTTTAGCATTACACTTACCCAGAACATGAGAACACATTTGAGGTTTGTAGAATGCTATCTAGAAAAAAATAATAATAATTTGATTTTATTGAGTTTTAAAGATCATAACAAGTACAGGCTTTGGACGCTTTGTCATGCGTGTCACATACGAGCAAACATGTGCTTGTGTTGCACAGACAAACAGGCCGATTCATGGAATCAATGTGCGCCGAAAAAACGGCGCACGCGTGCGTAAACGTGCGATTCGCAGTGAAACAGCGAAAATCGCAGTGCAAGTGCGATTATCGCACAGAAAACATCGCACATAAATTCATGGAAGTCCGTGCACGCGCAAAATGTGGGATGTGCGCTGAAAAAGTGTGCGGCGCACGCTGGCGCACAGGTCATCGAACGCCGTGCGATAAGGCCACAGCGAATTCGCACATAGCGCGGCGCACATAACAAAAGTAGGCGTAACACGGGGCGTCACACGCAGAATGGGGAACAACTCGTGAAAATGTGGGCGTCACGGGGGAAGTACAGGAGGCAAGTGCGCAGAACGCCCACACGCTCGCCATCAACACGTATTCATGGAATCGAATAGGGAAAAACAGCGCACGCCAAAGACGCGCACAGGCCCATACATGTCCGCCACACGAAAGCAGGCGGTAGCGTCCCTGCGCAGGAAAAAAATGTGCGCCAGAGAAGGCCCACATGCAATCGGGCCAGGGGGAGCGTGTGCGCATATTTCAGAGGTGCGCGAGAAGTTTCACACGCGATCGGGCCTGGGGGAGCGTGTGTGTGTATTCCAGAGGTGCGCGAAAAGTTTCTCACACGCGATTGGCCTGGGCGCGTGTATTTCAGGGGTGCGCGAGAAGTTCCACACGCGATTGGCCTGGGCGCGTGTATTTCAGGGGTGCGCGAGAAGAGTTCCACACGCGATTGGCCTGGGAGCGTGCATTTCAGAGGTGCGCGAGAGGTTCCACACACGATTAGCCTGGGCGCGTGTATTTCAGAGGTGCGCAAGAAGTTCCACATGCGATTGGCCTGGGCGCGTGTCTTTCAGAGGTGCGCAAGTAGTTCCACACGCGAATGGCCTGGGCGCGTGTATTTAAGAGGTGCGCGAGAAGTTCCACACGCGATTGGCCTGGGCGCGTGTATTTCAGAGGTGCGCGAGAAGTTCCACACGCGATTGGCTTGGGCGCGTGTATTTTAGGGGTGCGCAAGAAGTTTCTCACACGCAATTGGCCTGGGCGTGTGTATTTCAGGGGCTCGCGGGTGTTTTCACACGCGATCGGGGCTGGGGGAGCGGGGTACGTGTATTTCAGGGGCTCGCGGGTGGTTTTACACGCGATCGGTCCTGGGGGAGCAGGGTACCACTCAACGTCTGCCTTGCGTGTAGAAGAACTCGTAGCCAACACCCACCCGCTGTGAAGTAATAGCGTGTGAACCCCAACGCCTGCAAGACACACGCACGGCACCCCACGAAAAGCAACGCCCATGCGCGATACGTCACAGACACGCATACGCGCTAAGGGCCTTTGGTCCAATGGAATCGCGTATGCGTGCTGACGCGCTTACGCGCTAAGGGCCTTTCCTCTCGATTCACACGCTGACGTGCAGAATTTTCACGTGCCAAATCATTCCGTATCAAGCTGGCCACGCGTAAGCACACGGAAGACCACGCTCCTGCCCAGAAGGCCGAACTACTGCCCCCCAGAGCCCCGAGCACGCTCCCACCTGCCATCTGCTGCTGCCTGCTGCCCACGTGCCCTGCCATTTGCTGCCTGCACATCAGCCAGGGGTGCTGTTGCTGTGACCGCCCCAGCTGGAACCGAAGACTCCCGACTGGGATTCCATCGCTCCACAGCCCAGCCCCAGGACCCAGTTGCCCACCCACTCCTGCCTCTGGGGTTGTCATGTCGGGCACTGCAACATCTGGCACCACTGACAACCCCCGGCCAGAGAGGCAGAGGGGCACCAGCTTCAGTACCACCGAAGTTGGTGTCCTGGTGGAGCAAGTCCTGGGGCAGTATGATGCCCTCTTCGGAAGTTCCCGCGCCGACAAGGAAGGACGGACTCGGATCTGGACTGACATCGTGACTGCTATCAACGAGGAGGGGGTGGCAGTCCACGACTTCCAACATGTCAAGAAGCGCTGGGAGGACTTCAGGTCCAGGACCCTGAACAAGGCCCGGCGCCTCTTGAAGGCAGCGGATGCCAAGGGGCGCCGGGGCCACTTGTCAGAAGATCAGATGAGGATCCTGGAACGCATATCCCCATCGCTCCACGTCCAGGTCCTTGAGAGGCAGACCCGTCTGGCGTCGAGCGGTAAGTGTACATGCATCCTGATTGTGAGCTGTGCGTGTGGTGATGTTTCAGTAGTGTGCAGGTTGCACATCTGTTTGTATGGGGTCGAGTATGGGTGGGGGTGTACAGGGCCGTGGGGTTAACACATGCGAGGGCTGTAATGTGTGAGACATGGATGGTGCTTGTGTGTGTAGGCTTGCATGCCAAATGCAGTTGTGTGGGCACACATGTTTGGATGAATGTGTATGTAAGTAGACATGTCCGTGATGTCACGCATGTATGTTGTTTTCAGCTGCATGTATCAGCAGTGTGTACATGTGCATTTGTGTGTATTTGACAAGGGTGCAACAGTGATGCAACATGGATGCATGTGACAGCGGGATGTGGAAGCCTGATTGGCAGATGGAACATGGATGCCCATCTGAACACTGCGACACTTGGCAGAGGTGTACACATGCATGCAAGTGTGGTGGTGTGTGTACATGTGTGGTGCACTTCCTGTGTTGCATGTGATGTCTGGCTCAGCTTTGCCTGCTCATGCTGTTGTATGGGTATGGATGGTGCTGGCAGTTGCGATATGGCTGTGGTATGGCTCATGTGTGCGAGTTGAAATGACATGTGTGTTGGGGATTGTGATGGCATGTCTGAGGTTTGCCAATGCCACTCATGTACAACTGTCATGTGTGTATGTATCCATTGTACAGTGCCCTGATGCCTGTGTTTTATTTCTCCCTGTCTGCAGCGTCAACTGATGAAGAGGGCGGAGAAGGTGCTGTGGAGCACAGCGGTGGGGATCCCACCACCAGCCGGAGACACAAGGCCCAGCCCCCCTCCCATGTTGCCATCTCGTCGGGGAGTGAGGAGTCCGGTGCCGCGTCCCAGGCCGCAGCTGCCGGGGGGAGGTCCAAGAGGCGGAGGTTGGAGTTGGACTCCTTGGCAGCAGAAGGGGCAGCTGGGACCCCACAGGGCTCAACGGGGGAGGATGGCACGGAGTCATCCAGGTTGGTGGGGGGTTTGGTGGAGGAGGAGGCCGTGCAAGCAACAGAGACGGGGTCTGGAGGTGGGGATCCCACTGGTGTTAGTGGTGCAGTGCAGGACCAGGGACAGGAGGCAGCACAGGCCGCCGCGGAGGTGCCTGTGTGCAATCCTGTCCCTGATCCTGTCCCTGTGTAATCTTGCACCAGCAGGGATGCCTACGTCCAGACCAGTTTTCAGGCAGGAGATGCGCAAACGACAACTGGCCTTCCTCTGCCTGCGGACGTGGCTATCCGGGTCTGGGTTGAGCCTGTCCTGACTGGTGTGGCGTTGCGTCAACGGCCCATGCGAGGTGACTTGCAGTCTTTTCATGAGGAGACTGCACGTCATCTCGAATGGCTCGTTGACCACGTCAGCCTGCTGGGACAGGTCACCAAGGCCGGATTCCTCCGTTTGATGGGGCTTGCTATGACCCCCTCCTCAACTGAACCCCCTACGCGCCAGTCGTCCTCCGTGCCATCTTCCCACCCATCAGTCACCTGGGTGCCCTGTGGAGCTGCCTCTGACGGTGCGGCCAGGCTGGTGGAGGAGGCATCCCTGCCACAGTCGGGAGTCGGACGTCCAGCAGGGGTGGCCACATCAACGAATGCACCCCAGCCGGCGGAGGATGTGCAGGCAGCAGGAGGCAGTGCACGGGCAGAGGCACAGCAGCAGCAGCAACGTGGTGGGAGCCATGAAGGCTCGGGGCCTTCAACATCGGAGGGGCAGGCATCGGCCGGAGCGCAGGAGGACCCAGGACAGAGAGTGTCTTCCGTGTGGCAGCGGTTGGGCCACGCCATAGATGCAGAGCGGCAGCGGGCGGAAGAGGCACGGCTCACAATGGTCAGGGCGGAGAACTCCATGCGGAGGGGCCTGAGGCGGGCCGAGTGCCTCGAGGCAATCCGCAGGGGGTTGGAGGTGGACACGTCGACGGCCCTGCGGACCCTCGGGGCCATGGAGGAGGACCGCCTCCGGGACATTGAGCAGGAGTTCGATGAAGCCCTGGCCCGGGACATCCAACAGTGAGCCGTCAGACTAGCCTGCTGCCCTTGTACATGGTTTTGTAGGTAGTGTTAGGTTTCCTTTGTTTTTTGATTTATTTTGGACCTTTTGGACATTGGCCACATTTTTGTATATAGTTTATTTTGTTAGTTAGTGTTGTTAGATAGGTTTCATTTCTTTTGTTGGGATAATGGACCCTGGCTTGTTCGTCTGTACATAGTTCACTGTTGGATTTAATTTTTCTTTCACAATTTACCCATGGAGCAATGGCTTTCAATTATTATTTCCCATTGGATTTGCTTTTGTGGACAGTGACTTTGGACACCATTACTTTGGATTATGATTTTTGGTTTTGCTTTTTTTCACGGACATGCTTCTTTTCATTTTTGTACATTCCCATTTCCGTTTCTTTATTTTGGAATCTATTTATGTTTCCTTTAATACATATTTTTTTATCGAACTTCAATGTGTAGTATCATCTCATTGGTTTCATGCATATCATGATATGGGTTTTGACATTCACTGACACCCATTGGGTGTATGTGAGGGACATGTGTTTGTTTCGAAACTTGCAATTGGTGTTCTGTCATGTAATTGCCATTTCTGAGTGGGTGGATGCAATACTCGGGTGGGTGTTTTGCATTTGGAGGCTGACCATATGGACCAGGGATCTAGATTGTGATGACATGTTGGCTGGGGAACATGAGTTGGGGCCTGCTGGCAGGTGCCCCACAGTGCTGGGGGGTGGGGGTGGTGGGGAACATGAGTTGGACATGGGTGGGGGCCTGCTCGCAGGTGCCCCACAGTGCTGGGGGGTGGGGGTGGTGGGGAACATGAGTTGGACATGGGTGGGGGCCTGCTCGCAGGTGCCCCACAGTGCTGGGGGTGGGGGGGGTGGGGAACATGAGTTGGACATGGGTGGGGGCCTGCTCGCAGGTGCCCCACAGTGCTGGGGGGTGGGGGTGCAAGGGAGACATGAGTTGGTGATCATTAATGCAAGGAGACATGTGCCTTTGCTGGGGGGCATGCCCATGTTGGGTGGGCTGCCTGCGGGACATGACCAGGGATGCAGGGTAGTCCCCTGTGGTGTGGGCTGCCTGCCGGGGCCGTGGAGGGTGTACAGGGAACACCTGGGAGGACCCACACTGCCAAATCACATGTAGGACTCCCCGGCACCCCTGGAATACACGTACCCTGTTGAAATCGTGTGTGAAACTTCCCGCGCACCCCTGAAATACACGCGCCCAGGGCAATCGTGTGTGAAACTTCCCGCGCACCCCTGAAATACACGCGCCCAGGGCAATCGCGTGTGGAACTTCCCGCGCACCTCTGAAATACACGTGCCCAGGGCAATAGTGTGTGGAACTTCCCGCGCACCCCTGAAATACACGCGCCTAGGGCAATCGCGTGTGGAACTTCTCGCGCACCCCTGAGATACACGCGCCCAGGCCAATCGCGTGTGAAACTTCAAGCTCACCTCTGATATACACGCACACGCTCCCCCAGGCCAGATCGCGTGTGGAACTTCTCGCGCACCGCTGAAATACATGCACACGCTCCCCCAGGCCAATCGCGTTTGGAACTTCTCGCGCACCTCTGAATTACACGCACACGCTCCCCCAGGCCAATCGCGTGTGGAACTTCTCGCGCACCCCTGAAATACACGCGCACAGGCCAATCGCGTGTGGAACTTCTCGAGCACCTCTGAAATGCACGCGCCCAGGCCAATCGCGTGTGGAACTTCTCGCGCACCTCTGAAATACACGTGCCCAAGCCAATCGCGTGTGGAACTTCTCGCGCACCCCTGAAATACACGCGCCCAGGCCAATCGCGTGTGGAACTTCTCGCGCACCTCTGAAATACATGCGACCAGGCCAATCGCGTGTGGAACTTCTCACGCACCCCTGAAATCCACGTACCCAGGCCATTCACGTGCAGAACTTCTCGCGCACTCCTGAAATACACGCGCCCATGCCAATCGCGCGTGGAACTTCTCGCGCACCTCTGAAATACACGCGCACAGGCCAATCGCGTGTGGAACTTCTCGCGCACCCCTGAAATACACACGCCCAGGCCAATCGCGTGTGGAACTTCTCGCGCACCCCTGAAATACACGCGCACAGGCCAATCGCGTGTGGAACTTCTCGCGCACGTCTGAAATACATGCGCACAGGCCAATCACGTGTGGAACTTCTCGCGCACCCCTGAAATACACGCGCCCAGGCCAATCACGTGTGGAACTTCTCGCGCACCTCTGAAATACACGCGCCCAGGCCAATCGCATGTGGAACTTCTCGCGCAGCCCTGAAATACACGCGCCCAGGCAATTCGCGTGTAGAAATTCTCGCACACCCCTGAAATACACGCGCCCAGGCCAATCGCGTGTGGAACTTCTCACGCACCTCTGAAATACACGCGCCCAGGCCAATCGCATGTGGAACTTCTCGCGCACCCCTGAAATACACGCGCCCAGGCCAATCGTGTGTGGAACTTCTAGCGCACCCCTGAAATACACGCACCCAGGCCATTCGTGTGTAGAACTTCTCGCACACCCCTGAAATACACGCGCCCAGGCCATTCGCGTGTAATACATCTCGCGCACCCCTGAAATACACGCACACGCTCTCCCAGGCCAGATCGCGTGTGAAACTTCTCGCGCACGCCTGTTTCCAACACCCGTAATACGCATTCCCCGCTTTGCGTTTGCTGTTTGCCAGTCCGGTAAACTGGTACAGGGTTGGTGCAGCCCTTTGCGATGGTTTTGCGATCTTGATAGCTTTTCCTTGCGCGAGGGCGTTCTTGGGGGCGTAACTGGCGCTGCTGCAGGGTCGCTGTGCCACTCTGCGCCACGTCTGCTTTTGGAGGCGAGAATCCATGAATACGCTGTGCGCGGAAATTGATTTTATCGCACGCGGCTGGCACAGACATTCGCACAGGCACGCTGTGCGCCAGCCGCGTGTGACACTTTTGTGAGGAATTCCATGAATCGGCCTGAAAGAGTTTTGATGCAACTCTTTACGTTTACCCCTCCCGCCTCACTAAGCCCTTCCCTCCACCCAGGGGTGTTGCTAGGTCTGGAAAAGATCTGGGGCTACACTAAGGTCGGGCTTTTCAGGACTCGGGGCTAGCTAGCCTGTTGCTTGTAGACTCTGAGATTCTATCTGGGGCTACAATCAAAAGACCAGGGGCTATAGCCGCCTAAGCCCCCCCTAGCAACGCCTCTGCCTCCACCCCCTCTTACGTTTCACCAATGGTTCAAATTTTAACATCATTTTGATTTATACCTTCATTGAGACCTCCGAAACAAAATAGCTCATTACACTTCAAAGCACACTTATACTTTTTCAGGGAATTGTCACAGATTGGGTGAGACTCTTGACCATAAGTCTATAACCATTTTTTTAGAGAATGTATTTTGCACAAACGTCAGCCCATGCCATTTCGACGGAGCCTAACTAACATCTTTGTACTGCTAACTTTTGTCCCTAAACAAGCATCAAAGATGCCCAGGGAGCTAAGAAATCAATCATTATCTGGAGACCCTTCCATGGAGATGTACGCCTACGACTTGTTTTGCATTGATGAACTTTAACATAGCCTTATAGACCGAGGGTAGCCCTGAGCCGCTGGTAAATCAGGCCCCCATCGGCAAAAAATGCTTGCCAATTTTTCACATTCAAGCACACTTTTGCAGCTGTGCACAATTTTGCCCAAGCACATGGTTGCTCTGGGTTAGTGTAGCATATGACCTCTGCAAACCAGTGACTTATTCGCCCCCCGTTTACTCAACAGTCATAAAGTACTGGAGTTTGGTCCAACGACTCCATCGCATCTGACATCTGCATGTGTGCTGCTGCGATGAGTGGCGTATCATAGTGGCCAACATAATCCATTCTAATCTGTTGGTGATTATCCAGTCGATTTTTCTATTTGCATTCTGGGACCTGAAGTTCTACTTTTTCGATGATAAAACTCAGACCACAAGTCCAGAAGGCAAAGACAAAACCAGGACTGGATAAGTACATACAGAATGAAATGGACATTTGGCAGCTATGAAGTAGGTGTGCTTCTTGGGCAGGAGGAGCATGGCGGACTACAGACAGAGCGCACACAATGAGAGGGAAAGGGGGCGAGGGTGTGGGTGTTGGGTATGGCTGGAAGAGGTGAGGGGAATGGGAATCGAGGAATGGGTGGAGCGGGTGGGGCAAAGAAAATCTCAGGGGACAATTGCGGACTATTACCCAGAGTATTGAAGGGGGACAAAAAAGGCTCCCTGCTAGAGCCCTTCGGTCTGCTAGCTCCAATCCTCTGCAAATCAGACGCTTCTACAAGCAGAGAGTGGGGGGTAGATCTCTCTCCTCCGCAGGAGCCTCCCTCTGGAATAGCCTCCCTTCCCCTCTCAGGTTTGAGCAGGATCTCCTTCAGTTCCAGAAGCTCCCCAAGACTCTCCTTTTCTCCTCCTCCTACACTCTCCCCCTCCCCTGCTACCACCGTCTTTCTGCCTCAGTGACTGGCTGCCTGGCTGCCTCTGAGTACTACATGGCTCCAGACCCCCCCTCCCAGTCATCCCCCTTCTCCACACTTATCATGTTGACCCTCACCTCTGCAATCCCTGGCACCTGTTTCTCACCTCTTTCCCCCCTTTTCCATTCCCACCTTATCACTTTGCTTTTTGCGCAGACCAGCACTTACCCCAACCCCCTCTCCCTCGCCAGGGTCGGACTGGGACAAGAAATAGGCCCGGTCAACCCAAAAAAAGGGGCCCACCACTCGCCTCAAAAAAAGTTGCCCACCCGTCGCATCACAACCCTTGCATCACAACCCTTGACCTCTGATGACATCACTGGAAGTGATGACATTTGACTCCACCCCAAAGTGACATCCCAGGAAGCGATGAAACACGACCTTTCACCCCTTGACAAAACAGGAAGTGTCATCAAATAGCATTGTTCCTAAGTACACTAAATAACTGTGAATCCAAGCAGACGTCCAAATGATATTATGTTATTGTATAGCACTTACGCTTAAGCTCTTTTTTATATAGAACAAATATGCATACAATATCACCCAACCTGTGTTGTGTACCTGTGTTGGTACTCATTTATCGACCTAAGAAGGATGAAAGGCTTTTAAAAAAATAATAATAATAATTGCAAAAATATATATATTTTTTTCCATTTTGTTTTTCCAAACCGGCCCAGGCATGGTCTGAAACCAGCCCCCACTCTCCAGGGACGATTTCGGCCCAGCCACGGGCCGAAAGGCTGAGGGGCCAATCCGACCCTCTCCTTCGCACTTTTTGGTCTACATTTGGACGATGCGAATATCACATGGCCTAGCAGTGCCGTTATTGTATCTTTCTCCCTTGTCCCCCCACCCCTTTTTCTGTCTTGTGGTGGCTTGAAACAACATTTTTTGTATAGGCGCCTTACAAATAACAAATAAAATAAAAATGAAATAAATAAACATGCAGCCAATGACAAAGATAGAGTCAATTAAACAAAATAGAACACTTGAAACATATGATTACGTTATAAATTTGTAAAAACGAAAAGAAAAGAAAAATAACAAAACATGCTATTTTAAAGTGCAGCCTTATTGAATAAAAGCACACCGTTCCTAAACTAGACAGGGAACTCGCCACTATCCTTCCACAGAGAGGCAAGTCCCCTTATCCATGTTGAAGGCTAAATGGAACCCTATCCTGGCTCTGAATGGAGGATGCTCACACCCAGGGCTGGACTGGCCTATGGGGAACTCTGGAGATTTCCCGGTAGGCCTCAGCACCCTGGGCAGGGCTGGACTGGCCTATGGGGAACTCTGGAGATTTCCCTGTAGGCCTCTGCACCCTGGGCCTCTTTTGTTTGATATTTCCATATTTTCTCATAGGAAAAGGGTTGGGCTTGCTGAAAATGTGTAATATGGGGCCTGCAACTCTTATCCCTAATCCTAGGCAACAAATTAAGTAAACTGGGTGAGTTATGTTACTCTGGTGGTCACTGTTAAATCATGGACAGCCTCATGTCAATAAACCAGCAACTACGATCTGCTAAGGTTTTACGCATAGAAAGTGGTTCGTTATTGGATTTGGTGCCGTCGGCTGGATGCACGCAGCCAGTGCCTCCATTAGCTCTATTCCGACAACGAGAAAGTGCTCTTAGCCTTGAGAGGAAGGAGTGGGTCTCTGCAGGCAGGCGGACATCAATATCTCCAGGATTCCTGCATACCACTTCTGACCTAGATTGCTGGGCAAGTGGCAAGGGAGGCGGGGGGGGGGTGGGGTCTTAAGGTGATGGAGAAGGAAAGGTTGTTTGGACAATGAGAGAAATGGGGGCTGGGTGAAGTGCGAGGGAAGAATGAGAGGAAGAAAAAGTGAAACAGAGAAACAGGAAGGATAAAGGGAAAAGACAAGAAATAGAAAAAGGAGAAAACATTAAGGAGCAAAGACTAGAGGAGTGGAAGAGGGGAGAGGGGTGAGAGCAGGAAGAAAGGTGTGGGGTGAGAGAGGGAAAGTAAATATGTAATTTATCATTTGTATAGCGCCTTTATCCCATTGGTATGGCCTCAAAGCGCTGTATGTAAACGCCCTCAGGGGACCATAGTTCAAGGTTTGGGAAAATTGATCAGAGGAGTTTAGAATTTGTGTGTGGCTTTTAGCCAAGAGAAGTTAGGTAGGGGTGGCTAGATCCCCACTAGCTATCCATATCGAGTTGGCAAGTGGATGGGGGCTTTGAAGTTGACAGGAGAGTATGCAAGAGTAGTAGACTTATTATGTGTCCAGCTAGACTGAATTTTTTTCGATGTGTGGTTGGGTGTGGTGTATGGTTGCAGATATGTGCGGGTGAATGGTTTTGCCTTCCGCTATCTTCCATAAGCATGTATTGTGAAATGTACCTGTGTGCTCCGGCTGTTTTCATCGGTTTCGTGGATGTGGCCTGGACTCTCTCCCGTGTTCTGCTGCAGCTTGTTAGGATATTGTTATCATTGTTCGGTGATTACTTGGAAGTTATTTGCTGCTCTGGTCTGCCTGAAGTGGTTGACTAGCTCAAAAGGGCAGGTTTTGCATTGGTGCTAGGGGGAATAGTCATGTTTTGAGGGCCTTTCCCGGAAGGCCAAGAGGTCCTCTATGCATTGGATGTTAAGCCGCATTGAATTCCAGATAGTGGGGGCTTGGACGGAGAAGGAGGAGCCCCCTGTTCTGCTAGAATTGAAAGTGGAGATCATAAGGAAGAGTACAGTGCAGGGTTCTAAATTGAGGGGAGCTGGGAGGTGTTTAGCTCCTGGTTGAAGCTTAAATGAGCCTGGTCACCTTGACACCAACAGCTGCCAGGAGCTACGTTTGGCTCTCCAGGCCAATGGATGCCGAACATACACACCCATGTGAATTTAACTGTGCATTTAGAAAAATCGATAAATAAACATTAGGGCACATTTATATAACATGTAAAGCATAAGGGATCATGTATAATGGCTGCAAACTCTCAAAGTGGGAAAAACCCATAGAACAGGTTATCAGGCCATGTTCTTTCTGGAGAGTGGCGCCTGCTACCTTTTTTGAAAGATTTTTGCAAGGAACTTGGGGTTGGTCACTCTGAGTTACCTGGGAGAACCCAGACGTGGACTCCCTGCTCGGTGTGCTTAGAGAGGCACAGCTCCACCTCACTGAGGAGGCCCAACAAGACTTAAACACATGTATGGGGTTGCTGTTGGTACTCTTGTTCAGAAGGAAATTACCATAGAATTTTGGTGCTGCAATGCCCATGTGGGCAGGACAAAGATTGATATGCAAATGGATATTTCCCATCTGTGAAAGGTACAGTGAGCAAATAGCGAGGGCTGCGAACTGTAAAAGTGGGAAAAAACCCTAGAACAGGTTATCATGCCATGTTCTTTCTGGAGAGGGGCGCCTGCTACCTTTTTTGAAAAAATTGACATTAGATGTTTGCATTTTAGGTAGAAATTAGATTTATGGAGCGCTATGTGCTAGATCCTTGTTCCCCAGTGGTAGCTGCTGGTCACTGGTTAATACTGATACCCAGGAGTTGTTTTTAGCTCCTGCTTATCCAATCTTAATTTTGAGCCCTGCAGTGCCTGAGCGCACGTTTCTGTTGGGTTGGTAGTGGGAGATTTTTTGTGGAAGGTAATCTGGCCCTGTCTTGCGAAGGGCACGGTGGTCGATGCACATGGCTTTGAAAGCAGCCCGTCGCCTGGCCGGGAGCCAGTGGGGGACATGGAGTATGGGTGTGATGTGTTCTCTGGGACTGAGGGCAAGGAGGAGCTGAGCTTTGGAGTTCTGGACCCTTTGGAGCTTTCTGAGTTGATAAGCAGGTGCGCCCAGGCAGAGGGAGTTGGCGCAGTCTAGGTGGGAGGACAATGGACAAGAATGCAGTGATTCTGTGTGTGTAGGAGAGGTAGGGGAAGATGCGTTTGAGAATGCCGAGGTGTAGGTCGCAAGATTTAGACACAGTGTTAATGTGATGTGAGAGTGTCAGGTCAGTGTCAATGGTGCAGACCAGGTTAATTACTGTGGTGGCTACAGCAGGACAGGGGTGGGGCCTTGAGAAGAAGGCCAGGAGGTGGGTTCGGGGAAGAGAGCTGTCTTTCCATAGAGCATGATTTCTGTTTTTTCAGGATTGAGGAGGAGGTGGTTGGCCGTCATCCAATGATGAATGTCTGTGAGGCAGGGTGTGAGGTTGGAGGGGGTGGAGACAGACTTGGGGATCTTAAAGATGTTTTAGGGGTCATCTGACTAGTTGCAGCAGGTGAGTTTGAGTGAGCGGATGAGTGTAGGGAGAGTGCTCCTGTAGAGGATGAAAAGAAGAGGTGTTAGGCAGGTGCCTTGTTGGACTCCATTGTTGACGGGGTGAGCAGTCGAGGTGAAGGGAGGGAGGAGGGTGAATTGGTATGTGGTGGCGAGGAATTAAGAAATCCACCTTATCTCTGTGTCCCTTGTGCCAAGGTGTGGAGTCTCTCGCAGCCCTCTGTGTCTGCGGTGGTTTTGAGGTCATCCCATAGGAAGGTTAGGGATCATTCAGTTCCATGGCGGGGTCTGAAGACGGACTGGGCGCAGCCGAGAAGGTGATGGGTTTCAGTGAAAGAGCAGAGCTGGCAGTAGGCCGTTTGATCTGTCTAGGAAACACGTGTTAGAAATGGGTGGAAGGACAGAATTATAGGGTACCACTAGAAAGAGAACATAAAAAGACTAGAAGGGAGATGGAAGGATGACAGAGAGGATGAAGAGAGGGTTAAAGAGGTGACAGAAGAGGAAGTGAGATACAAGGCATAATATTATATTACAGGGGAGGGATAAAAAGGCAGGATCTGAGTTTGGGAAAGTTTTCTATTTAAGAGACTAGGGAAGAGTGGCTAAGAGAGGAGAAAAGAAAGAAATGAGTGGATTAAAAGAAGGGGTAGAAGGAAAGCGAAATAGGCACTGAAATCAAGGGTGTGGTTGGAAGGGAGGAAGAGGTGAGAAGAAGAGGAGAAGACATTTGCATTGTCACCGGTATTCAACATATATTTCAGTTCAAAGATGCACAGGCCAGATTTGCCTCCGAATTATTTTGTGCAAGCAGCATTGAGAGAAAAAGCTGAGGTTACCAGTCACAAGAGCATTATTCGTTTGGTGTGATACAAACAAGACGCCCCCGAACAAACAGGTCGTCATTTTAGTGTAATGCAAGGCCCGTCAGTGCAGCTGTTCATGCAAATTCACCCAACAATGTGAGGGTGACTTTCATTTACAGGGTAGAGATGGGAACACTACGAGACAGCTGGGTTCATTTGCATATGTAAAGGGAAACAGGGAAGAAAGGCATTCATTTAGGATAGAATGAACAGAGAAGTCGCTCTTATTACGCTAAGAGTTGTGGGTAATAAAATATGTTATACTCGCGCTAGGAGGAGTACAGGAGGTGCCGTGATTTGCTCTAAAGCAGGTGGGGTCAGGACCTGGGCTATGGTCCCCAGGTCTAGCCTACCCTGGCTAAGAGTGTGGCCTGGCCCGGCCCTTAGTACCTTAACTCCCTCAAACCATGATGTACTCGCCTTCAGAATCCCGTATAACTGGAGATATGAAGAGGTGTGCACCTAAAGGTGCCCCTACCTGTCGCTCCCTCTAAATGCCTTTAGCTCCGCACCCCCACCACCAGGTGCATGAATCTAGGATGGAGGGAGCCAGGGATCAGGATGGGCCTTTCTGCAGATGTTGAAAGAGGAAGAGAATTGCATGCATGGGGGAGATGCCCTGTTCTCCTTATCACTGTACTCCCTAAGTAACAATGGGCCTCATTAGGACCCTGGCGTTAGCCTTGCCGTTATTTAGGGCACGGCTGCCGCCGGTAATGAAATGTTACCGGGTCCATGGAATGGGCAATTACCGGGTCATGCCGACCTTGGCGGACCCGGTAATTGCCCATTCCATGGACCCGGTAAAAATGAATCCCCATTCCCATTTGAACCCCATAGGGCTCAATGGGAATGGGGAGGGAGCTAAAAACGGCCCGTTAATAACGGGCCCGATGTTAGCTTCCTGGTCCCCTCGCGGGACCCAGAAAGGACGCCTGGTCTGACCAGACGTCCTTTCCGGGTCCTGCGAGGGAGCCTCGTAACAGGGCGGAATGGGTTTAACGGCACCAGCACCATTACAGGTGAAGTTAAACCTATTCCGCCCACCTCGTAATGAGGCCCAATGTTTCCCTAGGCCTCATTACGAGATCAGAAGTTCAACACATTTTTGGTATAATTCAATTCCTGACACTTTTTTTGCCGGTAATAAAATGATCGCCAACTTAACTGCACCGACAAAGTGGAAGATGTACCTCCTGCTTATAGCTGGAGGTCCAACCTCCACTTCACTTCCGCAAATTGGCAGCTTGTAGTGGAATTACTGCTCACAGTAAATCCGCAACAAATTCCCATGGACTCCTACGGACTCCAAAACAAGTGTTTCAGGGCGCAACGAGGCAAGGGAGGGATACAAGGGAGGACAAAACAATGATCTTACTAGGCCCAGTGACATTGAGAACGCGCCTGTGCAGGGGAGAGGGAAGGGGGAAAAGTCCAAGGGGCAGGGGAGGAGTGGAAAGAGCAGAATACAATAAAAAACACAAACAGGTAGTGGGGCCAGCAGGTGGCAAGTGCAAGAATTAAGCGCAGACAACAGGTGTCAAGTAAGTGCTGGTAAGGGGACTGTTGGGTTGCAGATACAGACCCAAGTGCAGGGGTTACCAGGAGGCAGGGTGAGTATGCAGCTGGGTGGGCAGGGATCTGGGCCCGGATTCAGAGGGTAGTCAGGAGCCCAGTGCAGAACCAGACAGATCAGCAGTGTATTTGCATCATTAAAAAAAACACCTTCAATTCCTCTATGCCCCTTAACATCTGTTCTCCCTCCCTGAAAAATGAGCAACACTGATGTAAAAGCAAAGAAGCAAAGCAGTAGATGCAAATGCATAAATATGTAAATACCCAGTGGTAAAGACATGTCAGTGCTCAAACTCTCTGTCAGATGCTGGTCCCTTTCACTGCCACTCCCTCTCTATTTTCTCATCCAGCCTCAACCATCTCTTATGTGTCCCCTCCATCTTGGCCTCCGAAACTTTATTTTGCTCCAGAAGCAGGCAGAAGGTGTGGGGGAGAGGGCGGCTAGCTCAGGGGCAATGCGTTTGTCTTGGAAAGAAGACAACCCTGTGCAACACAGGTTCAAATCCTGATCCCGTGCTTAGAAACCACTCTCTGGTATTAAGCGCATTATAAATGAACAATACATTAAATAAATAGCTCAGCACTACACTAGAAATCGATATACATGTGTGCACACTGACATACTAGAGGCAGAGGTGGCAATGAGTGGAAAATAAAGAGGTCCACCACTTCTGTTTCTACCATACAATACTACCGATATTTTTTAAAAGCATTATTCGGTGCTGCTTTTGAATCCTGCATGGGGTGGGAGATGGTACAGAATAACCAATTCCAAGCTTTTTTGAAAATTTAAACAAATAATTGAGCTTGTATATCACGCATCATGCCAGAGACTAGCCTCTAAACCTGGCCCTGTTTCCAAGACAAACGTGTTACTCCTGAGCGATCCTCCCGGCCCTATTACAGAAACTTTGCACTGGTGCTAGTGCAGTTAGTCCTAAGGTGAAAAGTGCCCTGGTGCAAAAAAGATATTCTTTCAGTGCATTTTGCACTAGGGCAATATTTGCCCTAGTCCTTTGCAAATGCAAAAATACATTAAATGACTACATTTGAATGCACTAGAGCAATTTGTGTTCTAGTTTTAACTGTGCAAAGTTTTTGCAATAAGGACCTAGAAGTCTAGGAAACTTACACAGATCCTAAAGTCGAGGTCAAAGTTCAACTAGATGATCTTTTGAAGCAGTCATTGCAATTGCCAATGTTAGGGCATTAATCCACCAGGTTCAGCGTTCTACTCTCCCTGTGCCTTTTCAATAATGTGTACATTCTACGAAAGGGCACACAGCAGGAACTGGGGAAATGAAACATAGAGTTTTACAAAAGGGTGTTCCTGTGGTAAATATTCTGGGTGTGAATCATTATAATGCTCTATATCACAGATGATGAGTTTAATTCGTCAAAAACACTCTAAACCACAACAATCTTATATTCAAAGAAATTGGTATAAGGTACGAGTCAATTTAAGAGAAACACAGATATTTTGGATAAATCGATTGAGAAGAACCGGATTAGTGAAAAGAGAGAGGTAAACTGTTCTTAACCAAGGTACAAATGCCAAGCATTTCGGTCATCCATATTTATTTTTTGCACATTTTCTGCCTGATTGATCGAATTATTTGGGTGAAAAATGCAGTTTTGCACGCCTTTCTGCCCGAAAATTCCCATACTTCAAACAGGGGCAGAAAGGCACGCAATCTGCATTTTTCACGCAAATAATTCCATGAATCAGGCAGAAAATGTGCAAAAAATAAATATGGGCTGTTTATCTGTATTTTTCCACACTTATTTTTCCGTATAAAAAGAAAAATGTTAAGTAGGATTTTTTCTGAATTCATTGGAATGCAACAAATGCAACTATACATAAATACACAGAGACAAATGGAACTAAGATATTTTTTTTATAATAACAGCAAATGCCTGCTCTTCTGATTGCTGATAACCTAAGATACATTTTGTCAGCAATTAGCAAAACATCAACAACAATAAATGTTCACACAGCTTTTCCGCTCTCCATGCTGCCAGTATGCAATGCCATTGGCCCGCACTGCTTGATTGACAGCATAGGGAAACTAGCAGAAAGACATGTTTTTCTGTTTTCTTCCGTGTTTACAAATAAATACAAACAGGAAGCAGATTGATTTCCATCTGTATTGATGTGTGAAAATCAGTACAAGTGAAAAACATCCAGCCTAATGTATAATGTGTCTTTGGCCAAAGAGAACAACAGGAAACATCCTGCTGAACACAGAAAACACAACAGAGCATGGTTAAGAACCCTAATGAACACACTCATTTGGTCTTATCTCCACCCACCACGCATGAGTCTTCCGCCCACCTACACAAATCTCCAGCTAACCCTACATGTGGCACCTTCTACTGCACAACCCCCGTTGCCTTGCCCACCTTTCTCGTCTTAGTACCCCAACTTTTTTGGCTCCATGTGGAAGACAGAGGAACAGTCGCAGATGATTGCGTAGCCTATAAAGGCAAGCTCAATGGGTCTTTACAAAGTATTAGAAAAAGATAATCCATCTTTCATGTGGATGGATCTTACCGGACCATCATTTAGGTAACTGCCACAGTGAGATTAGCTCTCCCTCAAGGCACTACAAATAGAAGCCCATTTACAAACACTGCGCGTGGCAGCGTGCTCTGCGTGTCATGCCCTCGCAGTATGTGGAGGTTTGCATCCTCCACATTTATGTAGGGACATCCACAGGAAGGGCCTTTAGTGTGGATCCACAAAGTGATACCTCCGGTCCTGAGCAGATATACAGACATCCGAGGATTAGGAAAGCCACTCCAAGGCAAGAGTACAAAAAACGCTCTTTAGAAAGGAACGATGTCAAAGGTAGATAAACCTATAAGCAAAGTGGAAGATGGTGATGGGGGAATGAAAGTGCATATACTGCAAACGTTTGCCATTTCTATTGCGTGGAGTTGATGAATGAAGGCGTCTTGAACCGAGAAGAGAATGCTTTTGCAGTTTATTCTTAATGTGTTATGGTGGTGCTAGTAGGACCAAAATAAGGAGAGCCGCGGTGTGGTGGCGGACGGGACTGACCAGAACTGCAGTGTAATTTGTAAAGGTGCGACCGAAGAAGGCAAGCAAGGATAAGCTGTTGTCATGAAATGCAAAAGAAGTAGATCAAAGGGCAAGGTCTACCCTTTGCATCACAATACTCATTAGTCCAGCTTGAGAATACACTTCAGCTGCAGAACAGATAGTATTTGATGATACATACCTCTCCAGCAACACCGCGTTCCCACAGAGAGCGAGAACTTCCACCAGAAGTCCCCCTTTCACCATCGTTATGGGAGAAGACCCATCCACGCTACCATGATTGAGATTTCCTCCTGCAGTCTTATCTTGTCATGTTCCTGTACTGCAGTTACTGTGGCACTACACTGCCTCCCTGAAATGATCAATACCAACCTCGGAAATAACACCACTTCTTCTGACTTCTACCAAAATCTAGGGACAGTTGAAACATCAAATTGAATGCTCAATGAGGCCATCTGTTTTGGAGCTGATGCTGTCTACTTTTAGCAGAAATGCCCTGATTTTGCTGAGGATTCGCAATGCATACAGGGATGTGTCTGACCGAATCTTGCCTTTAGGGACCACTTTTCTCCACCTGCATCTCTAGCCCCCAAGCAGAGATAGAAATGGGTTCTTGCTTGTCTTTACATTTCACCATTACGCGTCCTTTAGGGACCTGTCACTGTGAATGTGCTTCCAGCACCCTCCTGGGTGCTAAGAGCCTGTTCTAAATTAGTCTTAGGAGCGCGTGGTGAATAATGTTTATTTGTGCCACAGCACAGTGCTGTGGAAAGTTGCAGGCACCTTTGTGGATAAGGTACCCTGCACATGTGTAACCAAACACGCATCCTCTATGCCATTCTTAGACTCCTATTGTTTGAGAATTGGGCCACCGGTGTATTTTGTCATGCTGGACACATTGACTGATTGAGAGTATTCTAGCGTTGGATACACTTGATGGCAGAACGAGTGTGTTTCATTGTTGGATACACAAACTATATGAATGACAGCGTAAAAGGGTTGGCTGCTCCCATTGTGATGATGAATATGGTCCAGTATTGGTTAAACTAACTGGCAGAGCGATTGTGTTTTATTTTTCTATTCACCGACGACAGGAATGATATTGCAGCATTTTTGGAGACATGGGCGGTGTGGATGGGAGTGTCGCATGATGAGATACACTGACTGCGTGAGTGACAGTGTTCCACTGTGGGATACGCTGGCTGCATGGAGGACAGTATTCCAGTGTTAGATCCGCTCACTGGAATAATGAGTATGTTGCACTGTTGGACGCTACTCACTTTATGAATGATTGTGTTTGCTTATTCGCGATACACTGATTGCCTGAATGACACTGTTCCAGCCTTGGATACAATGGGCCTCATTACACGGTAGGCGGTAGCCATGGCGCTATTAGCTATTAGCGCCGTGGCTACCCCATTGCCGCATTCCGGGACCGTGTTCCCGGAATAGGGACTTACCGGGTCATTCCGACCTTGGAGGACCTGGTAAATCCCCTTTCTGGGAACCATTCCCCATTTGAGCCCTCATAGTGCTCAATGGGAATGAGGAAGGAGCTAATAACGGTACCACAATTTATGGTACCGTTATTAGCTCTGAAGTCCCTTAGCGGGTCCCTTCCCTAACGCCTGTTAAAACCAGGCGTTAGGGGAGAGACCCGCTAAGGGACCTCGTAGTAGGGCAGTAAGGGATTACCGGCACCGCTGCCCTTACCAGTGCCGGTAATCCCTTACTGCCTACCGTGTAATGAGGCCCACTGACTTTGTTAACATGGGAGTTCCATTGTTGGATATCCTGCTTGTATTGATAAGAGCGCTCAATTGTTGGATACGTTGATTGTATGATTGAGACTTTTACATTACTGCATGTATTGGATGCGTGGGTGGGAGTATTCCAGTGTTGGGTGCACTCCCTTGAAAATGTGTGTGTGCCATTGTTGGATGCACTGATTAATGCCCTTGAGACCTGCGCCTTGGAAAATTATCTAACTTTAAACCCTAGGAAATCGCATGACGTTGTTTTAATAAAAATATGAAAAATCCCTACGGCTTCACTTGGAAGGATGGCAATATGGAGTTACCTGTCTGTCAATGTAAACTATTTGGGGTTCGAGGTCAGCGCGACTGCAAGTGCCACATTTCCTACCAGATGAAAACAATACATCTGAAATATTGTAGGTTCTCTCTGAAGCCCTTACTCGAATATCATAAAGTAAAGGTCCTTCCATCTCTATTATCTGGGATGGAAACTGAAACACAGATGTTTTGCCTTGAGTGGACTAGTATAGAAGGGCATACCTGGAAAAAGGAACTTCAGTTGTCCCAAAGTTTGCCGATGGCGTCCCTGAGATTTGAGGCGGGTCTGGTCCCCCTCAAAAGATGGTTTTATTGCAAGATCTTGTCCCTCTTTTATAAAGGACATTCCACCTCAACCTCTTTCACCCCTATATGGGAAATTAAGGGAGTTATGAAATTTGAAAACATTCTCAGCCCAAGATGATTTGCAACAGTTATCTGATACTATTCTGAGGGATCGTGATCAGTCCTTAGGATCGCTTGATTGGGAATCGCTCATTGGTGAAGAGTGCTTGTTTGTTGACTGGATGGATCCTATAGCGAAAATTAGGAATTACATTTCCTATAGCTCCTTTGTAGTTATTGATAAGGCTTTGGCATCACTTCCACGGTACCTTTGCTGATTCCCTAATGCTAACTGGCTAAATTAACAGAGGATATCACAGGGACAATGCGCTGTGTTGGAGGCATGGCGACACAGAGCAACAGAGGTTCAAATCCCGGATCTGTGCTTAGAGACCGAACCCAGCTACGGTATTAGATGCAGTACAAAAAAACAATTAAAAAAATGTTTGCGGTTTAGGCTTATTATTTTATATACTAACGAGATCCGTGGCAGTCATTGCAAAGGCACATTGATAAGTGTAACTTCTGTGAAGCGAAGGATGAAGTGCAATCGTTGAAGCTTCTTTTGACTGAATGTGTAGCGCTCCGGGATTGGAGAGTCCAGCTATTGGGCCGCTTTGCGGATGGTTTCCAATGGTGGAATGTTTCCGTATTTCAGAATAGTTTAAACGCTTGAAATGAGACTCTACTAAATTTCTTAGGAAGATTGATTTGGTGAAATTTCATTATTAATGGTTATTTTATCTATTTTAGCTTAGATTTCCTTGGCACACTCATGGTACTTATGGTACTTAGACAGTGACTCTGCTGTTGAGAAGAAAAAAATATGTAGATGGTGATATTGAATTTTATGAATTTAAGAAATGGAGGCACTGGAAATATTCATGAAATTGCCACATTTGATGAAATGTTTCTTGATGAAATGTGACATCTGTTTATTATGTTTTTTTCTCCTTTTATCTATTGCCTGTTCTTTGTAAATATTTGTTTTGTGAAAGGTTATTTTATTAACCGTAACACAATAAAATAAAATGGTTGGATACACTCACTTCCAGAAAAGGTGTGTGCCATTTCTGGATTCGCTGGTTGCATGAATGATAGTGTTCATTGTTGAATACGTGCATTGTCTGAACGGGTGTTGCAGTCTTAGGTACACTGGTTGGATGAATAAGGGGGTTCAATTGTTGGATATACTCACTTTGTGAATGAGTGTTCTCGGAGTATGAACAGAGAGTTCATTGGTCTTTGTGCAGAGTGCATCAATGAGAGTGTCCCATTATTCGAAGCATTGACTGTAAGAATCATAGGGCTGTATTACAGAAACTTTGCATCAGTGCAAGTGCAACAGTCGCTAGAGCAAACACTGTTCTATTCCAGAAAACAGCACCTGATTCACAAGGCAGTGTGCAATGAGATGCAGGCATAGAAAGACGCTTTGGCCCTCATTAGGACCCAGGCGTTAAGGGGTTAATGGCGCCGTAAAAGGCTGCAGCGCCGTTAACCCCTTAACGCCTTACTACGAGGTCCCTTTACGGCTCATGACCTGAACGGCTGATCTGGACCAGCCGTTAAAGTAGGGACCCGCAAAGGGAACTTGATGGCAATTACGGTACCACAATTTGCGGTACCGTAATCGCTGCCTTCCCCATTCCCATTGAGCCTATGGGGCAAAAATCGTAATGGGGAAGGGCCATGGAGAAAGGGGGAATTACCGCCCCACCAACCTTGGAATGGGGTGGTAATTCCCCCTTTCTCCATGGGGGACTCCGGCATGGACCATGGTGCTAATAGCACCATGGTTTAGCGCCGGAGTCCTAATGAGGGCCTTTGTCTTGGAGTGCTTTGTTGCACCAGGGCCAAGGATTAGCGCAAACATTGCCCTGGTTCATGCATGCACTGAAAGAACATGTTTTTGCACAAGCCCATTTGTTGCTGCTGCAAAGTTTCTGTAATATTGCCCCCAGCGTTCCAGTGTTGGGCACACTGACTGCGTCTATGAGATTGCCACGCTCTGGGAGTTCCCTGCAATCACTGGTAATCTGATTGCTCTGCTTCTATTGGGTTAGCTGAATTTCCTGTCTTCGTGGGACTATTCTGAAAGCCCCTTGATATTGTCGCACGCCAAGGGCAGTCCCCTCCACACAGGCTCCCCTCAGCAGCCCATCCCGCCACTCTGCCGCAGGCATTCATTAGCACACACACACACACACACACCCACAGTCCATGGGGCGGCCCTTTTTGTCAATGAAAGTGTAGACTTGGAATCACTCTTTGATTCAGGGGAATCTCAGACAGATTATAGGGAAAGAAAAATGTGCCTTGATTTTCTTTTCCTGTAAACAATAGGGCTCAGTTCGGGTTTGCCGCAAACGCGCTCGTGATTCCGGCAGGTTACTGCCAAACCTGCCTCACTGTTACCAGCGCCCAATATATCAGTATTACCATGAAATTACGGTTGCCATCAACAGTGGATTGAGTTTGCTGTAATAACCGGCACTGGTAGTACCGGTGCGGGTGATTGTGGCAATTATTTGCCAGTCAAAGCCTGAACTACTGGCAGGTCATGCATGCCAGTGGATCAGATCCCCTACTGGCAAACTTGGTGTGTGTCGGTCCGGTAAAAATGCCAGAGCTCATTTACCAGCATTTCCTCTGGCATTTTTACCAGACCAGCACACTCATAATGAGCCCCATTTAATGTCTTCAGCCTCTGTGCAGTCCATGTGCGATGACATCACTGAGGATAAAATAAATAAGCACTGAGATGCTGCAAAATCAATAACCCATTACTGCGTCGTACGTGGGGGACCTGCAGGAATGCTTGACCTGTTGTGTTGCGTACGATTTGTAGAGCACACCTCTGCCATTTAGCCAACCTTATGGCACTGTTTGTGATACAATAGTAAAGGAAACGTTCAACAAATCCATGACTAATTAGCCATGATAACACACAAAAAAACAAGGAAGCACCAGACTGCAGACTATGAACCCCAGATTCATCATGCAGCTCTCACTGTCCCAGAAGTTGTGCCCTCACATCACAACAGATCTGTCACTGCCGGAGAACCCTAGCTATGCAGGAGAGATGTCACAGTCCTTAATAAGTTATTATAACTGTTCACTGTATGAATCGTATATGGGTTGGAATTTAGAAAGTGAGAACCTAGCAGCGAATCAGCAGAGCGCTCTACAACAAAGTGGTTACACCATTGGGGAACATTACCATCGGTCTCATTAGGAGTTGGCCAGTCTGGAAATAAAGTGCCCGGTAACAACATATGCCGGCACCTTTCCAGACCAGCCAACTCTAAGTCTGCCAGTAGGGGCTCTGATCTACCGCCAGGCTGGACCTGCCAGTAGATCAGGCCCCTACCAGCTGAAAAATACCTGAATCATCAGCACCGTTACCAACGGTACCGGTGATTCGGGCAACTCCTTCCCATGGAGTCCCATGCAACTCCATGGAATGGGGAGTTACTGGCATCTCTGCCACCTTTAATATCCCGGTAATAACGGGATATCGGGAGGTGGAGACGGTACGGTAGTTTCCCGGTATTGTACCGGAATTAGCAGAAGGATACAGGGAAATGCATAATTAGCCCCAATTAGGATTTATAATTAAGGTACGTGTGGAAGTAGAAGGAGAGAGGGGGCACATAGCGGGACATGCAGGGTATACCGGTCCGTGGACCCAGTCTGGATTAATTTGAGGCTGATCTGCAGCTGCTCTCCCGGCGAAGCTGGAATACTGCGAGCTTCCAGCAATGTGAGCCCCTTAATTGCACTGTGGGTGCCTTGGGTCTGTATCAGCAATTGCCTCTCTTGCCTTCTTCTGCTATGAGGGAGGAAGCAATGTGCTTTCCCTTTTAATTACCCAGAAAATCTCTAAAGACAGCAAATCATTAAACAACTCCTCCCACATTTTTCCCCCTCTTTTTGTATACCCTTGTTTACGGACTTCTGGTTTTATATAAGCACTTACAGCGGCGGGCGTCCACTGCATACATAAATAGGTGTCGTTGCTCTGACCAAATGGTAAATAGTAGCTTAATAGGTCTAGATGGCAGATAAACATGCAAATTTAGCTAATTGAATGTTTTCTCTACACCTACCAGGGTAATTTTTCATACACCCTGGAAGGCCCCAGGCTGTAGGAACAATTGCTATCCTGCAAGGATCGTTTTATTCTTCGCATTAAATGCTCTTGAACAATCCACGTTTGCGATTTGATGAATATGTTGTTCTTTTGTACTTTATGTATTCATGATGAATGTTAATTCTTATGTTTTTCTTCAATTTCTTCCAATTGCTCTTATTCATTTTTGTCAAAAGTATAAACATTCTGATTCATTAAGAACTGTGCTTTCAACAATAAATGTATTGTCAGTATACTCTAGACTTCTTCTTTGGTTTATCCTTAGTGACTAGCCTTTGCAAGCACTAGCCTCAAATTGATATGGAGATTTAATTCAAAAATTGTTTGACAGAATTTAGGACTGTCTACAGTGTGAGTACCCGTTTGTCGGTTCTGTTTAAGAAATAGGTCTAGATGAGCATGCTTAACATCAAAGTACGAAGGCCTTTAATGGTGTGAGGGCGTGCTGGGGTGTCCATTTGAAGATTCCAGGGGTGCACGTCGAGAACCTTTGGCATTCACCACAGGGACACTAAAGAAAAGAGAACTCAAACCTCAGGGCAGGCAACAAACAAATGACCCCAGGCCTCAAATTCATTTTTAGATTCATAAAATATAGCTGAAAAAAATGAAAAAATCGCAGAAGGAGATTTTCCATACCGATAGGCCTCACAACATACATGAGGACACGCTCCTAGGTCAGGACGGGTCATGTCAGCATGGGATAGGGAGGTTTTACCGTGGCAGATTTCGTCGAGTTTGAGTTCATTTAATTTATTTTAATTACTTTTGCCACAAATGTATATGGGGAGGTGGGTTTAGGTGAATAAATAATGTAGTGGGCATACAGGGGGCGCACGGGGTATCTCCCTACATATATTTGCTGCAAAATCTACCACAAAATATTTTTACGATCAAATCGAATTTGATAAAATCTTTTTGACAAAATCACATAGAACCGTCAGCAGAGGCAGAGCCAGCCTCAACATTTTAGGGAGGAATGGATGGTAGTTTTGAAAACTGTTAGTGAGATCGGACATTACACTTATTTTGCTATTGATTACACCCCCCTACCCCCGTCCTACTGTCCCCTTCCCAAGCCCAGGAGGATGAGTAGATATAACGCTTTCCTTTGGCCCATTAGATCCATCTTGCACTCCAACTCACCAGTGGCATAGCCATGATTCTGTAACAAGTGGGACCTGGATTTAACTTAGTAGGACCCACACTATGAAGAGCCTGCAGAAGGAAGGGCACTTATTCTGTCCCCAGGCAAATGCACAGGAGTGACAGAGAGTAGTGAGGGAGGGCCAACCAATCAATGGGGGGGGGGTTGTCCCCTTGAGAAATGTTTTTAAATAATGGGTCAAAATAGTGAATTTTTCAGTACACTTTCTGTGATAAATTAGGTAAAAAGCCACACAGTTTACAATCGGTTTTGCAGTGTAAGACATTAAAAAGTCCATTAGATTAAAAAGTCCATTAGATGCCAAGCCACCAACAATGCACAGGTGCATTTTCAAACACATTTTCATAATACCTTTGCCCACTATATGCCAGTACTCTGAGAGTGTAAAAAAAGCATGTTCATATTGATGGTGCTCACACATAACCATTCTAGTGCACCTATATATGCCACTATTCTCACATAGTAAAATACTCATGTTTGCTTTGTCCATAATGTCAGTAACGATACTATAACACAGCATGTTTATGCTGGCTCTGTCAAAGCTTGCCAGTATACCCATGTAAGAACATACTCCTATTGGCTTTGCCTTAATGACAGTGAAAAGAAGCCATGCCGCAGTAAGAAAACATATTGTGGCTGGCTACACAAATCCCCCAATCCGAATATAAGAACTCTCATCATGTTGTATTTTCACCCTAATGGCAGTAAAAAATGTCATGCCACAGTAAAATAAAACATTGCCTTGCAGGCTGCACGAATGCCTCCACCCCAATGTAAGAATGATTATGTTGCCTTTGGCCTTAACACCAGTAACAAACTGCAATACCACAGTAAAACAACATGCTCTTGCTGGCTAGCCGGTAAAATAGCTCAGCCGGCTGAGCGCATGCTGTTGTAATCTGAGCGTGATTCACAGGTTCAAATCCTGGCAAGACCAACTCAGCTTTTCATACTTCAAAGTGACCTCCGTGATCTCTACAGACCTTGTACGATTATGTTGCTTTTGCACCTAGTTACCTCTCTCATACTCTGTACTGTATACTGTACTGTGTTTTCCCTGCTCACCAAGCTGTCCCAGGGGCCTGATACTTGCAGGCTTAGGTGCTGTGAATAAATAAATAAATAAATAAATAAATAAATAAATAAATAGATAAAGCTCATTAAATGAGTGAAAATTATGGTTGGGTGATACATTTTATGCAAATATGTTCTCTGCACAGCGCTTTGGCGAAAGCGCTATATAAATGACATATTATCATTACACATATCCCCATATAAGAACACTTATGTTGCACTCATCATGTTATATTCCCCCATGTAAGAATATTTATGTTGCATTTGACCTTAACACCAGTAAAATAAAAGGCCAAGTCAAAATAAGGAAACATGCCTACCCCATGTAAGAACACTCATGTTTGATCTGCCCTTAATGAGAGTACATTCCATGCCACAGATCCAAATCCTGCCTGGAACCGCCCCCGGACCGTCAGCGTCAACACATGTGGTTGAAAGCAGAAGTGGAATTACTCACTTCAGACAGATCTCACAACATGTGGAGAGACCTGTACGACGAGGGAAAGACTCAATCACATAAGACTTGTGTCTGAGAGTAGGGAAGGGCTCACGAGCAAGGCCCAGCTCCCACCAGCAGCAGCAGGCTGCATGGCAAACTCAATCACCCGAAGGTACCTTAAATTCCCCTCTCATCAACCACCTGACTCTCAGAGGATGATCAGCTATCTTCTAAAGAGTGCGACTTTGTTCCAGTAAATTTGGTTGAAAACACTTAGAAATACCATAATTCTGTGACTAACCTGACTCAGAAGTCTTACGGTATATTTGTATTCATTTTTATGTATTTGTGATCTATTCAGCGCTTTACGCCAAAGCGCTGAACAGAGAAAACACTCAACAGTACAATAATAAAATGCAGGATTGAAACTACAAAAAAGTATTCATGGTTGTTCTAAGTGAAGAAGATGGGTCTTAAGAGTAGTATGGAATAGAAAATAAAAGGTCATTTATTTTGTATTTTTTATTTTTATTGGTTTGGCTGAAAAGGTAATAGAACAACGAGATAAGGGAAGAGCATTCCAGTGACATGGAACGAGCAAAGTAAAAGAGCGAAATCGTGATTGGGCACAGGGGGGAAGAGGATACGGTAGCTGGTTGGGGGAGGAGGATGACATTTCATTGTTAATCACAGAATAAATTGCAAAAAAGACACAGAGATAACACAAGAGCACAAGAATCATAAAACTTTGGAAGCATTGCATACCATTGAAAAATGATGGGCCATATCAGCACCCTCAGTGGTGCATCAACTAATCAGGTGGCTCCACCCCAGCTTCGGAACAATCCATGCAATGGACCCACCCACTGGCCGCCCCTCCCCCCTCCGCTCCCAAGTCTTCCCTGCTCTGCGCGTCTACCTGTCTCCTTCTACCTCACTAACCCGCACTTACTTTATTTGTGGTGGCTGTGCCATCGTGTCTTGCCACACCTCACCACCCACCATGACCGCTATGGAACTGGAAGAGGGGCTCTACAGTGAACCCCACTCTCCATTTCTATTGTTGGCCATATTGGGTGAAGACAGATTTATGAGACCAAAAAAGAGTTGAATGCTCGTCTCAACCTGTTGTTTCTCACAAGAACATTTCTGTTAGCACCCTGCAGGTTGGCCTTAGGGTGCTCATAGCAATAACCACCCGTTGTGGTGGCTGCATGGGTTGGTATTGGCCCAGGGTCCAAGTTACAGGCCAGAGTGCATATTGCGTGTTGCCTTAGTTAGGGGTTTCCTATGCTCTGGTTCATTCTCTTGTTATAGCGCCTTGGTCCTTTTCTAAAGTGTATGTTTTCGCTTCAAAAGTGAACTTTCCATACCATGGTGCTGATCCATTTCAAGCTGTTACTGTCCCTGGTGCTGATCCATATCTACACACTGCAGCTGTTACTGTCCCTGGTGCTGATCCATATGTACACACTGCAGCTGTTACTATCCATGGTGCTGATCCATATCTACAAACTGCGGCTGTTACTGTCCCTGGTGCTGATCCATATCTACACACTGCAGGTGTTACTGTCCTTGGTGCAGATCCATATCTACAAACTGCGGATGTTACTGTCCATGGTGCTGATCCATATGTACGCACTGTGGCTGTTACTTTCCCTGGTGCTGGTCCATATCATCACACTGTGGCTCTTACTGTCCCTGGTGCTGATCCATATCAACACACTGAGGCTGCTACTGTCCCTGGTGTGTGCTGATCCATATATACACACTGTGTCTGTTACTGTCCCTGATGCCGATCCATATCTACACATTGTGGCTGTTACTGTCCTTGGTGCTGATCCATATCTACGCACTGTTGCTGTTACTTTCCCTGGTGCTGGTCCATATCATCACACTGTGGCTCTTACTGTCCCTGGTGCTGATCCATATCAACACACTGAGGCTGCTACTGTCCCTGGTGCTGATCCATATCTACACACTGTGTCTGTTACTGTCCCTGATGTCGATCCATATCTACACACTGTGGCTGTTACTGTCCCTGATGCTGATCCAAAGCTACAAACTGTGGCTGTTACTGTCCTTGGTGCTGATCCATATCTACAAACTGCGGATGTTACTGTCCATGGTGCTGATCCATATCTACGCACTGTGGCTGTTACTTTCCCTGGTGCTGGTCCATATCATCACACTGTGGCTCTTACTGTCCCTGGTGCTGATCCATATCTACACACTGTGTCTGTTACTGTCCCTGATGCTGATCCATATCTACACACTGTGTCTGTTACTGTCCCTGATGCCGATCCATATCTACACACTGTGGCTGTTACTGTCCCTGGTGCAGATCCATATCTACACACTGGGGCTGTTACTGTCCATGGTGCTGATCCATATCTACACACTGTGGCTGTTACTTTCCCTGGTGCTGGTCCATATCATCACACTGTGGCTTTTACTGACCCTGGTGCTGATCCATATCTACACAATGAGGCTGCTACTGTCCCTGGTGCTCATCCCCATCTACACAATGAGGCTGCTACTGTTCCTGGTGTGTGCTGATCCATATCTACACACTGAGGCTGCTACTGTCCCTGGTGCTGATCCACATCTACACACTGCGGCTGTTACTTTCCCTTGTGCTGGTCTATATCTACACACTGTCGACCATACGTGCACAGTTAACCAACTACAGTGTAGTTTGGTGCAAACAAAGGGGCGTGTAGGGGCTGGAGAGGTAGAAGTGTAGTTCCTCAGTTAGGTGTCATTGGTGTGTAGCCAATTGAGTATCTTATGTCTGAATTTAGGTTAGGGTTGTTCTAGTCTGAGGTCAACTGGTAATTTGTTCCAACAACTGTCCCTGGTGCTAATTCACATCTACACACTGAGGCTGCTACTGCCCCTTATGCGGACTGATC